>NC_072777.1:17443809-17754434 GCF_022539595.1 Amphiprion ocellaris | reverse complement strand
GGTTTAAACCATCCTATTCACATTTAAATGTCCTGCACAACCACACAGGTGTTATCAATTGTAATTCCTGGTTAGATCTGTGGAGTGAACTATGAAGGAAGTTCAGTAGCATTACTAATATACAGCTCAACAAGTTTGCAGGTATAACTTATTCCGTCAGCTGGCGAGCTGTATTGCTGAGAGAGAATATGGTCAGGAGAAGAATTGGTAAAAGGGTGATGCATCTTACAGTGATTTACATCCCCTGAGAACAGGTTGCCTGTGCAGCATCAGTTACCATAGTAATCTAACAGTTTACATAAGAGCAAATAATGAAATTTAAAACTATGGATTTAGGTTAAACATACAATACCGTTCAAAGGCTTGGGGTCACTTAGAAATGTCCTTATTTCTGAAAGAAAAGTAGCTTCTTTCAATGAAGATAACAAATTAATCAGAAATACAGTCGACATTGTTAATGTGGTAAATGACTATTCTAGCTTGAAACGCTTGATTTTTGATGAAATATCTACATAGGGGTACAGATGCCCATTTCCAGCAACCATCACTCCTGTGTTCTAATGCTACATTGTGTTAGCTAATGGTGTTGAAAGGCTAATTGATGATTAGAAAACCCTTGTGCAATTATGTTAGTAAATGATTAAAAGTGTGAGTTTTCATGGAAAACATGAAATTGTCTGGGTGACCCCAAACTTTTGAACGGTAGTGTACCTTGCTAACCCATTAATCTTGCTTTGTAGTGTACCCCCTCTAGTCAGGATGGCTTGGAATTTGTTCATGTAATAAAACTATGGATCACTAGCAGCTGCAACCAAAACCATCCCATGAGTACCAATCAAGCGCAGTTTGTGAACAAGCACACAGTCAAATGAAGAGGTCAAATCAAACAACACAAGTGAAAACACTGCTGTTAGTGGACTAATGATAGCTCGGGCTTTATGTTTGTAGCATTGGTTCTGTCAGTTATGACCACACTGTACTCACAAAAATTACTGCAGTGCTCTCTACATGAAACACTGCTAAAATAGAATTGTAATATGAACACCATTAGTGGTGTTCATATTAGTGAACACCACTAATGTGAACTGAGTGAATTGAGTATTAGTCAAATATGTGCATACTAAAGAGTATCTGAATGTAAAGGTAGTCTAAGGCTCGAACTATGAAACTCAAGATGTTCAGCCTTTGTTAAGATTGGGGCTGAACAATGAATCGATTAAAATCACATTTTGTTGGTGTGTCTCGTGCTAATGCTCCAACATGTTTAAAATCTATTACATTGTGAATATTGAATTGAAATTAGGCTTGAAAAAATATATATTGAAATCGCAATACCTGTCAAGAAAATTTAAAAAATTGCAGATCGATTTTGAAGCTTTTGTAAAAATGTTTAAAAACTTTGCATTCATGAAATATACTTCAGCAAAAAACAAGATCTGACAGTTATCAACAACAAACTGCTAGAAACTAGAATTTATAGAATGGTGTGATAAATTGTTTACACGTGGTGTATGAATGTTGTCCCTACTTTTAAGAGGCGATTTGTAGTTACAGCCTCATGTAAGCTTACACATAACTTAAGCAGTTTAGCCAAGACAGGTCAATAGATTTCACATTTTTTGGAAAAAAAAAAAAAAGATTTGATGATTATAAAGAAGGCAGCCTTTTAGCCAGATGAGCTACCACAGCATTTGGAGATGAAAGTGCTCACCTGAAATATGTTTGATAGTCTCTTAATGAAGACTGATAGAAGAATATTTGCATCAGTCTGACTAATAAATTTACCACTCATAATCATTTTCTCCTGAACAGTTGTGTCGTGTCTGATCACTGACCCTTCGTGTGTGACGCTCTGTTGGATCTAAATTTAACACTGCTGCTGTACTCCCACAACTCAACAGTTATTTTGGAATTACAATGTTATCGATGTTAAAGTTTATAAAAGTTGTTTTCCTAACATGAATATACCCAAATGAATCTATTAAAAATGCATAGTTCAGTGGTAGACTGGATTTTTGCTGCAACATAATGACATAATAAACAAGCAACAAAGGGTTGTAACTCTGAGAAGATTGACTGCATTATTGAAGCATCTTTCTTTCTATAATCTCCCACATGATTACAGCTGTATCTGTATTCTAGTACACATAAATAGATCCAGACATGGTTTTCATATTTACACCATTTTCAGTAAATGCTCAGTTGAAATGAGAAATTTCCATATAATGCAATGGCCTTATCGAAGTCAATATAAAAGTAGCAGCAGTGGCACTGTAGAGCAAATTTAAAATCATGTTGCTCTTCAATTAGCTCTCTGCCTCAGACAAGTGAATCCCCATTATACTCTAATGGAGAGTTATCGTAGGGTCCACTTGACTAAATCTGTGTTGCTGTAAGTTGAAGGACTAATGATTGTAGTCTCATACAGCACAGCTCTGCGTGTTCATGGACAACATGTCACACTGAAACCGTTGATCTCAATCTTATTGTTACGTGTAGTTAACAATGTCTCTCTGTCCCAACAGTGCTGTGAGGACCAATACCCATCAAGAGCATACTAGGGTTTCAGAGATTGTTTCCATTCTGTAATATAACCAGTTTTCATTTCGTAATGTTAACTTTCATGAGGTAGAATAAAGGCTGAGAGAGAATTCTGCTTTTGAAAGTCATTGGGTAATTCTGAAACATATAAAAAGTCAAAAAACTAAAATATAAAGCTCACAATTCAAACTGCATACATCATTTTAAGATACTACGACATCAACAGCAGTCATACTTCCTTACTTTGTAATAAGAGTGTGCTCACAGAAAAATCTAACTTTCTTACCTGTTCTGTCACTTAAAGCGCATACTTTTTCTCTTTAGTAAAGAGGTATGGTAAATATTACTAGATTAATCAGTCATTCTATCAAATGTTGGATTTATGTTAGACTTGCTATTATCTGGAGCCTGAGGTGTCAGCTTCAAATGCATGATTCAGTCTAACAAACTGTTAGATCCCACAGAAATTCAATTTAAAATGGTATAAACCATACCAAACAAACACAAAACAAAATACATGGATGTTGACATAGAGTACATGATTAACGGATGAATCAATCATCACCACAGCTGCAGATTTAATTCAATCATTCAGTTTAACCTATTACGAATACAACTGTAAAAATGAATACTGTTGTAACACAAGATGTTTAGTAGCACAGAAAGGCAAAATGTAGTGCTCAAATGCACATTTGAATTCAACAGTGTGAAACATCCATGCAGAAGTGTTGACTTTCACAGACAGCAGAATATGATTAACCAAAAAGGCAACTCAGAATCAGTTGTGTACTGAAATTTTGTGAGAATCAAAACTGAAGTTTTACTTTAGAAACTAGAACTGACTGGAATTATCAGAAAAGATGACATTTATATTATTCTAATGTACTGTGACTATATGTACACACAGAGGAGGTGTTGCAAATAAAAATTGATTGGAAAATAGACAGGTTACTTTCTAAAATACAATAAAATGTACTCATGCAAACAGGAAAATAGGATGAAAAATCTATTCTGTTGAATGGTTAGAGTACTCCTTTAATGGAAGTATGAACTTTGATCCGTGCCTTTGCCAGAGCAAAGGTGATGTTGAAATTCAAGGGCTTTGGACTGCTGACACAAAGTTGAATTCAACAAAACAACAAATTTCTATTCTCACCTTCATCTTTGCAAAGGGCCTGTCATAGTTGCCGACATAGAGCAGGCCAACAGTCTGTGGTAGCAACCTGCAAAGACGAAAAGATCACGGTTAACACCCTCAGCACAAGATCTCAACACGAGAGTATCTCTGTGGTAACAACGGTACAAATAAATCTCTGCACCATTTTCATTTTCCAAGCTAGTAACAGAACGACAGAGACATGAGATTACACCTCTCTGAGCCCTTCTGTCTCTGCACAATGTAATGTTTCCAAACTTGCAGAGAACACTCAGTGTAGGTAATAGTAATTCTGTGAAATATCTACAAACTGAGCACAATGTCATGGACAATAAACTATACAATCTCTGTGAGAGCTGACTGATTTCTCAACACTTTATTGGGGTTTTTCTATACAGTTTTGTGTCTCTCAATCCAATGAACATGTGCCCCAGAGATCACCAGCAGATGTCTTAATCACACACTGTCCTCTGCCCCCCCCCTACCAGAAACACTCCCATGTACCCGTTGTTATTTCCAGACACATTTTCTGTCACTACGTGTGCTGCATACTAAGTAGACAAGCACTGGCACTCATATTAGTTAACCATTTTTAGAATGGAAATAAGGGGGGCTGCTGAAGTGAACAGACAGCTAAACAACAAAGCAGCGACGGAGTCTGATGCAGCTACTTCAGAGATTTCAATTGGAGCTGAAATTGGAGACCATCTTCCTGTCCACTCCTACCCCCTCCTGTGTAATGATAGCTACCACAAGCAGGAAGAAAGCAGTAGACATTAAGGGAGCCAAATAGCCATGCAGTGATGGACACTGTCTAGTACCAAGACCTTAAAACAGTACATTTCTTGCACTGACTTCATCACCAGCTTGCACATTGTGGCAACTTCAATGAATCTGCAGGACTCAATAACAATAAATATGCTTTGATTGTGGCTAAGACCATAATATGTCTGTAAGATTTTTCTAAAGGCAATGGAAAGGATGAGCAAACAGATTAGAGTGTATGTGTCAGAGAGCTTCTTTTGTAGTTCTCTGGCTGTTAGAAGACACTAAGGCGATCTTCCACTCACAGTCTGTATGCCTAAGATGTGTAACTATGAGCCCTGCTTGTCTTAAATTACACTGCAACATCAACTTTCCTCTAAGGTAGTGTCAGGTATATTTTGCCAAAACAAGAGACCTTCACAATACATAAAAATAAAGATATTCAAGGTAAAGAGCAAAGCAGGCGCTTTTGCAAAAACAATCCCAACGCTGTTAAATGTCAATGTAGTCTGTGTGCAGCATGTAATTAAATGTATTACATGCCTGCTGCACAATACTTCAAATGATTTATGAATCCGTAGAAGCAACCCATCATGAAAGAAAAAGAAGAAAATAAGTTATGAGATCAAACATTGCCAAGACAGGGACAAATGAAAAAAATATTTAAAATTTTATCACTATTTGGACTTGCCTCATTATAACACACCTGTCAATGTAAGAGAACTAAACTTCCCCTCCAAAAATATTGGTACAGTGAGGTCAATTGCTTGTTTTTTTTTTTTTTTTTGCTGTAGATTGAAAACATTTGGGTGTGACATGAAAAGATGAATATGACAAAAGAGGTCAATATTTCAGCTTTTATTTACAGGTATTAACATCTGGATCTGATACACAACTTAGAAGATAGCATTATTTGTAACGGAACAGCAAATGTTGAGGTGAGCAAAAGTATTGTCACAGATACACTTAAAATAGATTAAGTGAATAAGACTTACTATGTAGTTGTACTAACAGAATGAAGCCTGTGACCCACTAACATCACCAAACTTTTGCATTCTTCTTTTGTGATGCTTTACCAGGCTTTCACTGTTAGTAGAAAGCAACTATCATTATTCCTTACACATTAAATGACTAAAACGTTACCACGTTACAGTAACTGCACCGCTCCCGAGTTCAACAGCAGGGCATATGCTCTGATGCAAATTAAACACTAAGTTAAGGTTTACTATGTCAAAAATAATGGCCCCACAGTAGAGACTCAATGTAACACAAGTTCAGTTCTTTAATTTTGTCAGTACTTGGTGTGTCCAACTCCTTTTTTTTCTTGATACCAGACTTAATCCTCCTCGTCTTTGAGAATACCAGTGTAGCAAAAAATTCCAGAAGAGACGTTCTGTCATTCTGACAGCTTTTGTCAGTTGCTCTTTGCTGGAGAGATTGTGGGGCTTGACGTCTCTCTTTAAAATACCTGAAAGATTTTCTGCTGGATTAGAACTATGCAATCACTGTGGTGCACTCGGTCTAATATGAGCCAAAGGAATCTACATTGTTTTCATTTGACTAAAGAATGTGTTCCCAGTATTCATCAGGCTTCTATTATTATATATTATTTAGCAAAGTTTAATCATGCAGCATTATGCCGAAGAACGAGCAAGGACTCCTATTTGGACATTGTCCATCGAAGCAGACATTATGCACTGTCGTTCACACTGTCTGAGCAGTCATATAAACTGATTTTCAGTGATAACTCCCATGTCGAGTCTGAAGCACTTGTTCAGCTTTTATTTCACAGTTAAAATATGGCACATCACATACTGTTCATGGTGTCATTTCAGAAGGACGACCATTGCACCTTTGAATAATGTTGCTCGTTCTTCATTGCATTTATACTATTTGGAAATGTTTAATATTAATATTTATTATTATTAATATATTAATATTAAACTCAAAGTTAAATATTGTAATGTTTTAGATATATTAACGTATAAATAATAATAGAATATAGTCCATTTTCACTTTCTTAAACAACTGATGGAAAGTATTTAACTTTTTCATGATATTCTACTTTTTTGGAAGCACTAGTATATTTGTTCTCAATGTTACATCTGCCTGGGTAAGCTCCTGCATGTCTATAGTTCAGTCAATAGGTGCTCAATATGGGGAAATATGTGGAAATCCTTGGCTATAAAATGGGGCATGACTACAACTAAGAAGTTGACACAGCTTTAAATTAGGAGTCAGACAGGTAGTCCTTAATGTTTTTGATCACTTAGTTCTATAGCAGCTTTATCTTACATTTACTCTGCCCAAGAATGCGGTGGAGTTATGTGATGATCAGCATTGGTTTGTCTGTCTGTCTGTTAGCAACATCACTCAAAAACGGATTAACGGATTTGAATGAAATTTTCAGGGAAGGTCAGAAATGATATAAAGACCAAATGATAGATTTTGGCAGTGATGCGGCTTATAGTCTGGATCCACAGATTTGTTAGAGATTTCTGTATTATTGCGAGATAGCGTCATGGCGTCAATGTAACTACAAGTGAACCCTAAGTCAGCTGCCTGCTGATGATCACATGGTTGTGATTCTATTACGAATCCACCACTGTGGACCACAAATATTTTAAAGATTTCATCTGTCGGAAATCATACAACGACTGAGCAGCCTTGGCAGAGCACCGTGCTCTCTGAGTTTTCTTGTCTAGGTTTGCATATTTGTGTAAGGACCCATACACAAACAGACATAGATGAGGTATATACTTAGACCTACAAAATAAATAAACACATTAGATTACTTTAATATGCTAAGAGTAGCCACTGTGATATTCTGTAAATGGATGGAGAAAATAAAACATAGGTCAAACAATTGTAGCAACCCTGTTAAACTGTAAAGCAACTACAGATAAAAATCTGCAAAATGTGTATGTCCCTGTGATCATCTGCCAGTTGGTTCAGGTCAAATCATTGTGGCACCAACTCCAGACATCTTTGTGATCATACAGAGAAATACATTCAAAAGGGTTTAGAGTCAAAAGACAGGCTCCACATTCGCTCTCCAGAAACAATCTCCCTGACACCATGAATTGTATCCATGACGGTTTGATTTGTTTTTTAACTCTAGAGGCACAGTGGATGGTTGGTTAGCATAGGGAAAATAATTATCAAGAACTGAGCCAGAATGAAATAACAAAATCTCAAACGCATAGACTTTACGCTGTTCTGAACTCCACTCCGATGCATTTTAGAATGCACACTTGATTGGGATTTTGGACTGTAGATACTTGACACAAAATATGGAATGGAATGATGTCATATCACTTGAGTCAACAGAGTAGAAGGGTAGTAACAAGAAGCTTGGGCACTGGCCTCGAGAGAACCAATCCACAACAGCCAGACAGGACCATTGTCTCTGTCTAAGTCTTCAAAATAACTATAGACCTACTGACTAATGATGCAAGCATTACTCATCCCATCTTCTTACAGAATGCTGGCTCAAATTATCTATAATTCAAGCAATCAAAACAATACTTGAGATGGTTCAATTCCACGCTTGGGTGTGGCACTGGTAATGCCTCCGCAATTTCATCATCTTTCCATTTTGTTCTTTCCCACCTATTCGCTCTTCCTGCTGCACAATAATCTCTGTCTGCCTCAATACTTCCTTTCAGATAGGTAATAAAACATGCAAGGCTGTGTGCCTCAGTGGTACACAAAGATCTGCTCAAGGATTGTGTGGGCTGATGAATAAACAGTTGTTACCTCCTTACATGTCTGTCCATCCCTCTCTCTAACCCTCTCAGACAGTAACTAAAAAGAGATTTAAAAACCTACACTGAGGCTGAGGTCTGATGAGTGCTGCTGTGCCAGTAAAATACATCTTTTGGTGAAATATGAGAACATTCTCAAATGGCAACAATAACTGTCTGTGTTTTCCCACACACAGGGAGAAGGCAAGAAACTGACTAGCTGGGATGCTGGCATGGCTTTGGGGTAGAATAGGTGACTCTGTCCTGCTGTCATCCTCTCATTCTGTTGTTTGTGAATGGCGGCAGGCTCATGGCTACAAAGCTGGGACAGTCACTAAGGTCACCTGGCTCTCAGAGGAAAAGGCAGCATGACCAGAAAGCTGACAGCGACTCAGGCAATACTCATAGATTGGGCTGCGGAAAAGAACACAGAGCAAAAGGACGTCCACTGCATTGACAAAAAAATAAATAAGTAAATAAAACAACTCTAGTTTACAGACATGCTAGTGGCTCTGTGAGACTGTGCTCATGCCTATTGGTGCTTTGACGTAGCAAACTGCTATCGTCAGCATGCTAACATCCTCAAAGTTACAATGCAAACATGCTGATGTTTCAGCAGGTGCAATGTTTGCTAAGTTGCACAAAACACAAAGAAGGACTGAGACTGCTGACCATGAGTTTTGAAGGCATTTGGTTCTAAACTAAAGTAGTGATGCAGTTGATTTGAAACTGACCTTCTAAAAAGTTAAGAGATTACTAACATAAATACATCTTATTCTGAAAGGAACCTATATGTGTCTGTATAGAATTGCATGTCAATCCATCAAATATTTGTCAAGACAATCAAAACCACACGTGTCAACCTGATAACAGAACAAGAGGAAAATTCAGGGGCTAACCAAAATCACTGAAAATCATGCTCTTCATGTGCAAAATATTTTTGCAAATTTGTCCTGAAGATGTTAAACCATTTTACCACTTGTTGCTAGACTTTTTCACAGCAAATGCAAATTGGTTTTCTTAAAACGACTTGGAGTCAACAACTAATTTTACAGCAGCTTCCTATTTCAACCTGAATGCATTTGTAGTCACTCATTATTCACAAGGAGCTGATTGCCTTTTTCTAGACCAGAACTGGTTTTCTGCAGAGTTGTAATGTTTACCAGGACGAGGGCTAGAATGAGCATCGGTGGATCTGAATAATTTATGTTGCAGGGGATAATAAGCATAAAATGAGAGAGCAAGAGATGGGCAGTGTGCCTACAGCAAATAGGAAATATCTGGCATTGCAGACAAAAGGAAATGACGGGGAAAGAAATTAACTGTTGCCACTGTAGGAGAGTTGCTGCGAAAAAAAAAATGAACCCCAAGGCAAAATGGAAATGCAAGAAAAAAATTCAGGTTGTTTTTTGATTCATAGCATGTTTTTAACACTGGCACACACAGTGTAATATACATGTGTGTGCATGCGGCTCAACCTGACTAAATCAGCATGTCACAAAATGATATGTGCAATTGAATTCATCAGGCAGAGCGTTTCCCTGGCAACAGTGCCTTACCCTTCTCCTCCGACTTTGGTGATCTTGAGGCGAAAGTCCACAGAGTTGAGGTTGGGGGGCTTCCACTTAAGAATGTCATCACATCTCCCAGGCTTGTATCTCTGCAGAGACACCCAATCCCCCCAAAGAAAAAAAAGACATTACAAGGTGAAAGATTTGTAAGGGCAAAAATACAGCAAAAGTGCTTTCATAGAAGAAAGGTGACACTGTGGTTCCATGAGTAGTTATTCATATCCATCAACCCAGAATTACTGGATGAATAATTTGTTAGCTGAGCTGCATTTTTAGGCAACACTTAATGAGCTAATGAACCCTCATACAAATTAAGTTCCATTATGATGCACTGCTGGTATCTAATTTATTGATCTTAGGTTAAAAATCAGTTTCTGGGTTTCCAGAATGTCATGAATTACAAGTTCCTCACAAAAAAGGGAACTGCTTACATAATTTGCCAGGAGTCCACATTTGAAATAATTTAAGAGTAAAAATTCACGGTGGAAGTACAAGAATAAGTAAATATAAACATGATAAATTATGTGCAATGATTCAACATGATCACATTTTTCCGTCCCTAATTTTTACTGCTGCAGCGTATGACACACTTGACAACTTGCTTTTCTCTATCACTTTGATTATTAATGCATGCTTGACATTTAGAAGGACATGAATCAAATGCACTGAAACATGAGAAATGTAAAGGCATGATGGGTGGAGGCGGGAACAGATGACCAGATTCTGTCACTGTCAGGTTGCCTGGTAACAGAAGTCTATTCCAAATAAGTGTGTGGAAAACACATTGGATTTCTGAGGAGAACCTGCACTGTCACAGCACATGAATAGATAAGGAGTTCTTGGCTCCGCCCACGTATGCCCCTATGACAAGACTTTAGAAAAGAAATGTAAATGTTAAGAAAGAACCACCACTACTTGCTACTACCCTGTTCCTCCACAAACACAAAGCCTGGTGCCTGACTTTGGCAAGCTGTTGGGTTTTCCAAATAGCATAAAAATCATACAGCTTGACACACATTTTGCGAAAGATTTATAAAAAAAACCAAAAAAAACAAAAATCAATTCAGAGTCAAGCCCAGTATCCCTCAAAATTATATATAGTGTGATTCTGCAGCCCACATATCCTATGTGATGTTAGATCCACTGCAGAACGTAATGGTTCTGTACACTTGAAATGATGCAGGTTGTACATGTCCTCTGAGCTTGTCTAAAGGCCAACAAATTCTGTTCCAAATAATCATGTCTCTCTGATCCCTCTCCAGGAACTTTTACGGCTTTTATGGTTTAAGTGATGTATGCCCAGTGGGCCCACCACCAGCAGGGCTGGATATGGGGTGAGGTATTATGCTGACAAAGCAGCAAACAGAGGCGAGGGATAGTTGTAGTCTTGTGGAAAGTCGCCTCACTGGTGGGGAAGGAACTGGAGCTGGTGCAGGAGCTGTACAGACAAGATATAGGCTTGGCAAAGTCAAGAACATTTCCCGTGGGTGTTAGACTCTCCCAGAGATGATCCTTGTCTTCAAACCTGTTTGTGATATTCATGGTTGGGATCTCAATGCGCAGTCGGTGATGGGAGTCAGCAACTACAAGTCATCGGCCATGGATCTCCACCAGAAGTTGGCAAATTGCTCTCTCTGGATAAGGGGGGTGGGGAGTTGCAACCCCAAGCAAAGGAGTTTAAGTAGTGTAACTTGGGAGCATAATCATGAGTGCTGGGAAAACCGTCCATGAGATGGACAGGTAACATGGTGAAACATCAGAAGTAATATGGTCATTGTACCAAGCAGTCATGGTAAAGAGGGAGCTGATTTGGAAGGCCAAGCTGTTGCTTTACCAGTCTATCTACATTCCATCCCTCACCTCTGGTCATTAGCTCTGGTTAGTGACCCAAAGAATGAGATCCCAGGTACAAGCGGCTGAAATTAGTGACATTTGTTTTTCTTTTTAATTAAAAAGTGGGTAGAGCTACAATAAAATTCTGTTTGCATATTTCTGCATCAGCACCAATATTCCAATGACTTAATACATGCAGCATAAACAATAAAATACCACTTGGAGAGAGGCGATTGAGCCCATTAACTATTTTTAATGCAGGACTTTAACCTTTTACTTGTAAATGAGTATTTTTACTCCTTGATACTGCTTTATTTATTTAGTCAAAGTATCGAAGTGCTTCTTTTACTACTGTGTGCATTTATAGATACTACAAAAGGTGTGTCAGGAAATGTTTTTTAGTAATTTGGGTAGTAACAGTAACAGATGTTCCTGTATGTCAAACATTTCCACATAACCGTTAGAACAAGACATGCTATGTCACTGTTGGTATAACTTAAAAAATATTGTGTGGGCATCTTTATGACATTCCTGTGCTGCTAGAAAATTAGAAAAATTCAAACGCTATAAACTCATTGAGTCAGGGTCAAACTGACTGTGTCATTTTGGTATGAATTGAAGGGACCATGAGTGTTGGGTGACCTTCAGCATTGTCAGCTTCGGAGCACTCAGTGTGGGAGGTTTGAAACCAGCGCACATAATAAAAGACTATTCACGGCAGTTAGGTAGACAGCAAGAAAAGAGGACATGTCTCTTTTGAAGAACCTTGACTGAGTACATCTTTTCTCCTCAAAATGTGGGAGTGAAAAGAAACATTCTTTAGTGCTGCACGTTATACTATGCTGCCCAGGCATCAACACAACCATAACAAAATGACTTATACTACTAATGAGACTCTCATGCGAAATGAAATACACACATGCAACTAATGATTAAGCTCCCACAACAGTTGATCATATTACTTTATAAATTAAAAAGCTATAATGAAAACACAGTTTGCATGTACACTACCGGTCAAAATTTTTAGAACGCCCCAATTTTTTAATTTTTGTACTAAAATTCAAGGAGTTCAAGCCCAGAAATGGTACAAAGGTAAGTGGTGAACTGCTCGAGGTTAAAAAAAAAAGGTAAGGTTACCCAAAACTGAAAAATAATGTACATTTCAAAATTAAACAAAAAGGCCTTTTTCAGGCAACAATAAATGGGTTAACACCTTAAAGCTATTCTACATCAATGGAGGTTGGTCAAGTCTTGAAAGTTGCTGCTACCAAATCCTACAGGTGTCCCAACTTTTCTTGGTTCCTTACAACCCCCTCTGTCTGCATAAAAGTAGTGTTGGAACACACCGTGGCACCATACCCTCCAGAGCATTATTTGAACAGCATTGTACTGCAGACAGTAGTGTGTTGCTATAGAAATGGTGAGGAAAAGGCAATTAACGATAGAAGATAGACAGACCATAAAAACACTTAAAAATGTAGGTCTTCCCTATGGAGAAATTGCGAAGAAAGTCAAGGTGTCAGTGAGTATAGCTTTCTTCACCATCAAAAGACACTCAGAAACTGGGGGAAACTCTGAGAGGAAGAGGCCTGGAAGACCAAAAGCCACAACAGAATCAGAAGACAAGTTTCTGAGAGTCAACAGCTTGGTGATAGGCAGCTCACAGGACAACAGTTTCAAGCACAGCTTAATAGTGGTCGTAGTGAGCAAGTCTCAGTTTCAACTGTGAAGAGAAGACTTGGAGTTGCAAGTTTGGCAGAACAAGTTGCAAGAAAGCCATTGGTAAGAAGTCAGAAGAAGAAAAAGAGGCTTGCCTGGGGCATGAAACACCGCTAATGGACTACTGAAGGCTGGAGGAAAGCATTATGGACTGATAAATCAAAATTTTAAATCGTTGGTTCATCACACAGGATTTTTGTATGCCGTCAAGTAGGAGAAAGGATGGTTAATCAGTGTGTGACATCAATTGTCAAACATGGAGGAGGAAGCGTGATGGTCTGGGACTGTTTTGCTGGGTCCAGGGTCAGTGACTTGTACAGAGTGAGAGATACCCTGAACCAAAACAGCTACCACAACATTCTGCAGCACCATGCAGTACCCTCTGGTATGCACCTAGTTGGTCAGGGGTTCATCTACAGCAAGATAATGACCCAAAACATAGGTCCAAGCTATGCCAGAACTACCTTAGGAACAAATAACAAGATGGTAAGCTCGGAAACATGGAGTGGCAGCACAGTCTCCAGATTTAAACCCCATGGACGTGGTTTGGGATAAGCTGGACAGAAGAGTGAAAGCAAAGCAACCGACAAGTGCCACACATTTGTGGGAACTTCTGCAACAGAGTTGAAAGAATTTTATAAAGAACATTTGATTTCCACTGTAAAACAAATGCCACGAGCGTGTTCAGCTGTTATATCTGCCAAAGGTGGCTACTTTGATTAGTCAAAAGTTTAGAATACATTTAGGTTTTGCAATAGATATTATTTTTTTTTACTTCATTTGTTCTATGCTTTCATTTCAGAATACCATGCATAATTTCTAATAAAAACAGGAAAAACTGAGGTGTTCTAAAATTTCTGACCGGTAGTGTACTGTGTCTTATTACTGTGGCAAAAGGACAGAACGTGTACATCTTTACTAATTAATGAATTATTATCCTCAGAAAATCCATTACCCTGAGAATATACAGGATTGTTCCCAATTCTACATGCTAAATTGTGTATGTTTTCAACCCAAGTGTTATTTGCTTTAAACAACTTTTTTCCAGTAGAACCATAGCAACAACCCCATGAAAGCCAAATCTGAATGCAGACGAACTAAACAGGCAACCTTCAAATTCATTTCTAAATGAAAAAGTGAGACCTGCTGCACTTGTGTTTCATTACTGTTGTTAGTCTTGTCAATAAGTGGCTGCACATACAAAACAAGAGCTTTATTATTAAAGTGCCAAACAGACCTTCATACACAACCTTGCTTTCAGAAACACATCTCTCATCTATCAAATTCATTTTCATGTAATGATGTTCCATTGCATATAAATTGCCTGCTACTTCGAGTTAGAAAATCAGAAGCAGCGACTGTCAGACTGATGGGAGGAAAAACAGGGGGAGTTGTGCAGTGGAAAAGCAGAAATGGGGCTGCGTGGTGTCTTTCAATATACACACACCCACCCGCCTGCACGTACACACCCACACACACATATATATATATACACTAACGTTCAAAAGTGTGGGTCACTTAGAAATGTCCTTATTTTGGGAAAGAAAAGCATTTTTTTTTCCAATGAAGACAACATTAAAGTAATCTGAAATCTATTGTAGACATTGTTAATTCAGCAAGGCTGAAATCCAACATTAAATGCCTGTGACCTTCGATCCCTCAGGCGGCACTGCATTAAAAACCGACATTCTTCTGTAAAGGACATTACTTTGGAAAACCACTGTTAGCTAACACAGTTCGTCGCTACATCTACAACAGCAAATTAAAACTCTACCATGTCAAGCGATAAATGTGGCATGATTGTTGGTGCCAGACAGGCTAGTCTAACTATTTCAGAAACAGCTGATCTACTGGTATTTTCACACACAACCATATCATAGCTTTACAGAGAATAGTCCAAAAATGAAAAAAAGTCCAGTGAGCGGCAGTTCTCCGTGCAAAAATGTCATGCTGATGCCAGTAAGTAAAATCTTCAGCCTGCTGCTGGCACAACAAAAGGTGAAATGATAAAAGTTATTAAGATTCATCCTCTGGGCAAAATGAGTATCTATACAAAATTGAATGGTAATTCATCAAATGGTTGACTAATGTGAGGATTGACTACATCCATGCATTCCTGTAAATTATGGACAAGAATTTAACTGGGCATATCTCTAACCAATGCCTTCTATTTAATGTTTACCTTCTACTCCAGATTTTAAATAATAAGCTGTAAATAATAAACTGTTGTAGAGGAAGGTTGCTATAAATTAATTCAAAGATTACATTACAATGCACACAGACATACTGTAAATATTGTTCCTCCCTCTCAGCACTATGTTTTTGAAGTAAAACGACTATTACACAGGATCAAACACAATAGCTTACAACCTACTATTCACGATCAAAATGATATAATATTTCATGAAGCAGAACTATAACAAAACTTTCTTCAGCAACAAATAAGAACTATATGATGATGTACAAATGGAGAACTGAACTAACTACTGTTGCAAAGTGTGGTCAGTGCGCTGCAGAATCTATGGAATTATATACTGCAGGACCTGATCAGTTGCCATAACCACCCAAAATGTCTCTTATTCAGTAGCTTTTTCAACTTGAGCTGTTGGACTTCTGTGATTAAAGAAGCTCCTTACATTCAGTAAAATAACATATGAGGTAGTGTCACCTGGTGGTTCTTGAAACTGGGTTTATAGGTCATTCCAGAATTGGAGGACATTTTACGTCCCACCCATCAAATGTCAAATAATCCATGTAGAAAATACTAAGACATGCAGTTGTTGTGTAAATGTACTTGTCCTGAGACCAAATCTTTAAAAAAAAAAAGAAAGGGAGAAAAGAACGTTCGAAAATATTGTATTTAAAATACTAAAAAAGACTGGGGTTCCCCCTAAAATGCAAATTTTCTCCTGTCCCACCCCCCTGATGACCAAACTGAATCTCAAATAAAACAGTTAAAAGGAAATTTAAATCTCCTATTTTTGGTATTATCTTTTTCCATTGACGTCTCTTGTAATAGTGAGAACATTTTTTTAATCAACATGGTATTTTAAATAATAATTATGCATGGATCGCGTGTCCCACAACAACCATGTTAGCATAACCTTTTTTAGCTGGTAGAATAAGAAAACAGTGAATCACATCATATGCTGGAATTATTTTAATAACATTATCAGCCTTGACTGAATGTCTCACTCTACCTCATGCAACGCTGGTATAGATATTATCAGGAGGAGACATTCTTTTCACTTTTTTCTTTACTTTTTCCATCAGTATGTTTGTCCTCTTGGTCAGCAGTAACAGCTAGCTACATATCGAGCTTCTATTCCTGAGAAAAAGCTAATATTAGCATGGACTTGCAACCCTGTTACTGTGATTAGAGTAGGGTTAGTAAACAACAAGTAAAACATGGAATAAAAATGATAACACTGACATGTAAGCTGAGCCAATCAAGTCTTAGATAGTTTATTGCCTATTATTGATGAATATGAAGCAGGAATTTGTAAAAGAGAAGGTTTATTTGTCACAAACTTTGAAGCCTAAATGTCCTCCAATTCTGGAATGACCCTCATGCAATGAACTGATCTATAAATTACAATGAGAAGCAGCAACAAAATAGCTGACACAAATGGACATGGACACTGAGCTTTTTCCAATAATTTTGAAACATGAAGATAACACATGTATCCAAAAGAACCATGCGCATCGGTGACCACAGCGGTGGCCTCAAATTTCTTGGAAGGTATAAACATATAAAATGCAAGTATGGGACTGAACCGTAAACGACAAAAAAACCCTAACCAAAATCCACACTGTTTTTTACTGATTATTTGACAATTACAAAAGATCTATAAGAAAACCAGGCAACATCTGCAACATGATTATCATACATCAACACTTAAGTGCATACTTCATATCAAAAGACTGAACGTCTATAACTGCACACATTTAATCACAATCAATAAAGTAAATATGACAAATAATATTATAATACAATATCTAAATTAATTTGGAATCCCTAATCCTATTGAAGGAAAGGAACTTGCTGGATGGCTTTCTTCAAATTCTTTGATTGTAATGCAATTTTTTCCAAGTCTCATTTCAATAACGCTTTGTTGCTTCAAGGCAGACTTAGATGTTTAAGTGTGCCACAGATTTCAGATAAAAGGCTGGACAAGTCCAATAAATCTGTTCCCAAGAGAAAAGCTCCCTCTACTACAGCTCAGAGACAATGGCCCTTTTCTTTGAGAGTCACACTGACACTGTCTGTGTGAGTGTTTTTGAAGGGTTTTGATGCTGACATGCAAGATGATGCAGTGGCATAAAAATCTGTCTTGGAAAAAACATAGCAGAGAAAAATAGGGACGGGGAGACCTACAGATTAAATCTTGAGGTAAAACGTCTGCAGATGTGGCACACAGACTGAAGAATAGCACAGCCCACAGAAAATGATTATACTGATTTATGAAACACATACGATGAATGCTAACAAATGATGTGTCTCTCTAAACTCAAATATCTGTCTCAGGGGATTTTTAACAAAAAGATTCAAAAACTTTAACTTCACTGGCTCCAAATTGCATTTGAATCATATAATCGGAACTGACTTTGACTTTTGATTTGGATATAAATGATCCGACAAATGAAAGAGAAAGCAAACATTTGCACTATTTGCCCTGGGTTCACCATCTGCAATGTTCCTATAGTAAATTCGACCATCTGTGACTATCCTTCTGTTATGAATTCTAAATCTTTTTGATGTGCCCTAAACAAAAAAAGCATTTTCCAAGGACACCATGTGTTGGATGAGATAACATTCCCAGAGAATGGGCTGTTGTGGTGGCAACCTTGGTGCAAATATTAATGGACACTCATAGCAGCGAGACCCTGCTGAGTTAACCCTGAGACCACTCTAATCCCACTAGCAAAAAGAGATTAATAGTGCAATGGCTGCTGTAGAAACTGACAAAATCAATGCCTTCTGAAAACAATCTCAATGTGAGGCAATTTTCGACTCCCTTCTCATTAATGACTACTAGTAGCATTGGTGATAACAGGATTTATACTTATCCCATACTCATGTTGCTTTTGCTGTAAACTGCAGTGGGTGTGTCTTCAATAAATTAGTAATGTACTCATAAGCTCAAGTCCCACCAGATATTTACTATGATAATGAAACTGACCCTGGGTCAAAGGCAAAACCCTTTTTCTATACTTAGGGACTAGGGAGAATTTCACACATAATAATGCTATTTTTCCTCTCCGAATACTGATTCCACTATCTAACTCAGGGCATGTGTAGTCACGAGGGCTGAAACAATTCCTCGAGTTATTCAAGTAATTCTATTACTAAAATTCCTCTAGGCAAAATTGTCTGAATCAAAGCTTCGTTTAATCCACTATATACTATACCCCAGGTCACTAACTGGTGGACCGCGGTCCGAGTCCAGACCCAGACTTCATCCTATACAGATTCCGATCTATAATCAATAAATTATACGGGGATTTTAAATTCGACGACAGCTTTTCTAGTGTTTACGGCATTTAGCAGATCAGAGGACTGAACTATGAAGGCAGTTCGACATAGACTTTCTTTGTGTAAGTCGGCTCGACAAAAACTAAAATGTCAGAGTAAACAGATATGAAGGGGGTTGTCAATTTTCTTTGTTAACTTGCGTTTTCTGCTTCAAACTTGTCCACACAAACAGGAGTGTTTAACACATCATTTGACTCGTTTTCTGCACAAAATGAACCAATCACGTTCAGCTGCTTCAGTCAACAGGTTGTTTTAATAGAAAACAATCAGGAACATAAAAATTTATGATGGTAAAAAGCTGCGACTGGAAATGATGTAAGACAGGAATGCTGGTAGGAAACTGTTAAACATGCGTTAATGTATTTATTTTACCGATCAATGCAGCTGATTATTGAAAACTAACAGCTCCACAATAGAACTATCAAACTTTATATATTCAAACATGATCTTTTATTGAAGTGCATGTCAGTCTGACACTGTCTCATAATGAAGGAAATCACTTTAATTTGTGACCAAATCAAAGTGAAACTGTTACTGATTGAATATTCTCTGTAATAAATACCAGTAGAATAATCAGTTTTCTTTTTTGTGTTCTATCAGCTGCAGTACCAGCAGTTTAAACAGACCAAACATAAAAACATAATCATTTGATTTCTGCATCACCAACTAAATACATGTGGAGTTCCCATTGCTTTAGTTTTAGTTGAATACCCCTGTATTATTCTATATATGTACAATACTCCTGTACTATACATGTACAATAAACCACAGATGTGCGCTCGTTTTCCACCAGGACGGTTATTTGTGTTGCACAGCGCGCTCACTTCCGCTTTTGTTGCTGTAACGCACAAGCCAATCACAGAATCTGATTACTTGATTGATCGCCAGAATAATCGATAGATACTCGCGGTAGTAGTAGCAGTGGTAGTAGTCGTAGTAGGAGGTCAGAAAGATGCACTCCCACAATGAATATGACTCATGTCAGATGATCACTTCCTACTGGGTAACACTGTCAGGTGAAAACAAGAAACAGTATCAAAGCATGAAGACCAGTCTCTCTGCTCTTGAACATCTAATGAAATTAGATTAATTAATTCACTGAACATCCTTTCTTACAAAAGAGGCATACTCAGTTGAGCTCTGTAAAACCCCAAAGGAGAATGTGCTTCTAAATAGAGAACACCAAGTCTTCACTCTAGGGGGCTGCATGAAGAGCTTGCCACAATACGTTTGCTCCCACTGTTCAGCATCCTTCACAAATAGCTTATTTAGATTGAGTGTCATATCAAGGCGGTTTCTAGCAACAGCCAACATATCAGTCCAGAATCCAATGACACAAGCTAATGATCAGAAAAGCGAATGCATTTTTAAAAAATCATAATGCCAAATGTTTCTTTTATAAGAGGTGCCAAGTAGTACCAATGGCCCTCATCTAATTTGTACCTCACCCTTACTCCTAGTTCTTCCCTGTCTATATTTAATAGCCTTTTAGAAAACATTTCTTTGGCATTCCAGTGCAGTTTACTATGTTAAATGATACTGCAAATCAAATTGCAACAAAAACTTTTGTCAGAAAAATCACACTTGCAGATTTTTCCCAAATCATTCAGCGCGATTTCCTTTCAACTTTTACAGGGAGAGTGGAGCTGCTGTCTGCTTAGATGCAATCGTTAACCCGGATTATACGATAATGAAATATTAATAACTTCTTTAACTGACTAGTATTTCTGCCGACTAGTGGTGGTGATGTTTAATTATCTAGTCTGCAAACTGCACACATTCCTCATTATTGCTTCTTTGAGTGCACACAGAAGCTGTTGACATGATAAAAAGGCCTGTGTCACACTGTTAATAAAATGCATGTGAACCCATGTGTGAATGCAGTATAATTGCTTAAAGATGGTTTGTTACTAAAATCCTTCTTGTGTTGTCTAAAATGCCTAAGATTTTCTTTCAATCTGAGACAGTAAATTCATAAAAACAAACCCTCCTGAAGCAAGCTGAAGCAATAGTTTTATGTAACAGAAAAGGAAAGACATAAATTGTTACATCACAATTTGCAATGTAATTTCACATCAGATGGCTGACTATTTGAATCATCAGACACATTTGAACATTACTTGCCAGTCTTTCAGAGCCCAGTCCATTTGTTTGAGTGGCTGTCCAGACAGCTACCAGCTGCTGACCTTCAGCCTTTAGAGAGATTTCCATATGTTGGATACATTAAACTGTTAAGGAGCATCACTTAATGATTGGTGGTTTCACTGCAAATCACTGCATAGATGGTTTAACGGGACACAGAAAATCTCTCTGTGGTGGCCATTCCTGACATAACATGTAAGAGGGTACTTCAAAAAGTTCTCAGGCACACTTGTTAAAAACAAGGGGCGTAACTCCCGTTTTGGGGCGTAACTGTATCTATAAAGACTTATATTAATTGTCTACAAAATCCCAAATGTTCGAAGCAGTCAAAGAAAAAAACAGGAGGAAAGCTTTGATCTGGCTGCCGTTCTAGGAAAAAGCTGTCTACACAGCATCAGGTGGCAGAAACAGCCAAATGCAGCTTTGAACTGTTGCCCATGAACCATATTCACCCAACCTGCATGAATGGAGTTCCTCAGGGTTCTGTCTTAGGACCAATACTGTTCACATTATACATGCTTCCCTTAGGCAATATTATTAGGAAGCACTGTATTAATTTCCATTGTTATGCTGACGACACTCAATTGTATTTATCTATGAAGCCAAATGAAACTAATCAGCTAGCTAGACTGCAAGATTGTCTTGAGGACATAAAGACCTGGATGACCTATAATTTCTTACTACTAAATTCAGAAAAGACTGAAGTCATTGTATTTGGCCCCAAACATCTTAGAGAATTGCTTTCAAAGCATATAGTTACTCTGGATGGCATTACATTGGCCTCCAGTACTACTGTGAGGAATCTCGGTGTTATCTTTGACCAGCACATGTCCTTTAACTCGCACATAAAACAAATCTGTAGGACTTCCTTTTTCCACCTGAGAAATATTGTGAAAATCAGGAACATCCTGTCTCAGAGTGATGCAGAAAAACTAGTCCATGCATTTGTTGCTTCTAGGCTTGACTACTGTAATTCCTTATTATCAGGTTGTCCCAATAGCTCTCTGAAACATCTACAGCTGATCCAAAATGCTGCAGCCAGAGTACTGACGGGAGTTAGCAAGAGAGATCATATTTCTCCTATATTGGTTTCTCTTCATTGGCTTCCTGTTAAATCTAGAATAGAATTCAAAATCCTTCTTCTGACATATAAAGCTCTTAACAACCAATCTCCATCATATCTTAAAGACCTGATAGTACCATATTATCCTAGCAGAACTCTTCGCTCTCAGACTGCAGGCTTACTTGTTGTTCCTAGAATCTCTAAAAGTAGAATGGGAGGCAGAGCCATCAGTTATCAGGCGCCTCTCCTGTGGAACCAGCTCCCAGTTTGGGTTCGGGAGGCGGACACCCTCTCTACTTTTAAGACCAGGCTTAAAACCTTCCTTTTTGACAAAGCTTATAGTTAGGGCTGACTGGGGGACCCTGACGGGGTGAGCTGGTGTTTTCATTTGCAAAACTGACTTCCCCTCTTGACGTCCCTTTAGTTTGCCCCTAGTTATGCTGCTATAAGCCTAGGCTGCTGGGGAACCTCTCTTGATGCACTGAGCCCTTCTCTAACTACCTATGTATTTACTATATATACCATTATTGCATTACATTCACTCTGTTTCTTTCTGTGTCCTTTCTCCGAGTGTCCCTGGTCCCAGAGCTGGATGCTTCAGATGTGTGGCTGTGTTTTATGGTCCTTATGTCCCACCCCCCACCTCTCTATCTCTACACCTCTACACCTCTACCTCTTCCCCTCTACCTCTATCCCTCTATCTGTATCCCTCTATCTCTACCTCTACCCCTCCATCTCTATCCCTCTACCTCTTCCCCTCTACCTCCATCCCTCTATCTCTACCTCTCTACCTCTTCTGTCCCTCTCAACCTGCCCGGCCAGTTCAATTGAATTGAATTGCACTGTCTGACTTGTATGCATTTACCAAAGTGAAATCCCACTTGTGCATTAAAGTTATCAAAGACTATGTTGAAAAATAATACAAGAACAATCTTTTCTGCGATGCTGTCTAGTGAGGCCAAGAACGTTTTAGAGTACCCTCGTACACTAGAATTGAGATGGTTTGAGATGAGATGCACCGCAGAGTGAAGGCAAAAGGGCCAACAAGTACTCAACATCTCTGGGAAGTCCTTCAAGACTGCTGGAAAACCATTCAGATGACTACCTCATGAAGCTCATCAAGAGAATGCCAAGAGTGTGCAAAGCAGTAATCAAAGCAAAGGGTGGCTATTTTGAAGAATATAAAATATAAAACATGTTTTGCCTTATTTCACACTTTTTTGTTTACTACATTATTCCGTATGTGTTCATTCACAGTTTTGATGCCTTCTGTGAGAATCTACAATGTAAATAGTCATGAAAGTGTATATAGAGTGTATATCATATGCAGTCTTGCATTGCTGTGACAGGACTTCCATCCAATTCAAAGGCAAGATTTAAATAAGAGAGTGAAAAAAGGCACCTCACAACATGATTAGCTTGTCGGAACAATGACCTGTCCATGCAATCAGCTTTCTCATTGACTGGATATATGCACGTTGCCCCAGCTGATTCTGTTCCTGCCTGGTAAGCAGCAGTCATTTCAATTCTGTAAAGCACAACTGCCAAAACGAATTACAAATCCTGGTTGAAAGCGTCTTCCTAATCCATGACTGGGAAGCAGATGATGTTGTTTCTATTTCCTCTGCAGGTTCAATAACTGTTACGGCACATTCGTCCTAACATCCAACAGGCAAGAGTGCTTTCAACACCTTTCTCAGTCTCAGTTATTCATGATCATTCAAATTTAGTGAGGATATAGAGGACAATATGACCATAAATCAAAGACTGGCAGCTTTGAAAGCAGCAGCTCTACTGTTCCAAATCCAAAACCATTTTTTGGTCAAGATTGTGTATAATTTGGAAATTCGGTACAGTGATCTAAAAATATTTAGTCAGGCATCTCATGCATAAGGAACGGCTTCAAAAGTAAACCAATGACAATATCACATTGAAGGAAAGCATAGCTGTGTAAACCTTCACTGCCAGCTCTCCTGAGAACTGTTGCTACCTGAAGGTTAAAGCCACAGTTACATCAATGATAATTACTTCTCAAATCACAGAACTTTACAAGAGGAGGAAACACACTAGCCATGTTACGTGGCTGAATCCAGGGCCAACATGGAATCCACATTTTCATTGATTGCATTCGATAGTTTTTTTATCTGTCATCATCAGAAACACATTCATTATGCCTTCCACCAGTAATCACTGCCATAGAATTCTTGTGCTTCCGTAATTTACAAGTAGGAAGTTTAGAACTTACCATTCGATTTTTATATGTGTATGTAGAGGCAGAGAAAATAGCAATCCAATGTCTTCTTTTAATTTAACAATCAAAAGTTGCATTTGTATCAACAGCACTGGCTTTTATCTCACTGTATCAATTCAATGTGTTGTGAACTGATCTTAACTCCTGAGTTTCATATGTTTGTAGGTTTTCACTGCTCTAGCTCTGTTGTAAATCAACATAGTCAACTAAAAAAATCCACTGCCTTCCACCCAGCTGTACTGATAGAAATATAAGCTCCATATGGTACTAATTGCAGGAAAACCGGCTTATTTCCTCACATGGAGTTGAACTATATTAGGCAAGAGGCAAGGGCTGTAGCATCCTTGGTAATCACAGAAACTGATTAAGAAACTGGGCAAGGGAGCAAATCTAAACAGCATTTTTTAAAAATGTTACAAAGGATCTCCTAAATCACACCTCTGACTGGGCTGCAGCCAAAGTAGCGAGGGTGCACTTATAGGCCCTGTTGATAAAATACCTTTGACCAAAGAGATGTTCTGCATTTCCAGGATCAAACAAAAAAGAAGCAGGTGTCCACACACAAAATACACATTACCACCAATTATCCATGTGAGTGCTGCGCAGTTCTTTGTCATGCAAATCTGCTGGATTTAATCCAGCCAAAAACATTCTGCTCCATTTGTTGCGATTATGAAATAGTCCCTCCCTGCTCAAAGATATGCTTATGAGGAAAATCACATGCTTTATCATACCATCCATCCATCATCTACACACCGCTTAATCCTCATTAGGGTTGTGGGGGGCTAGAGTCTATCCCAGCTGACTTAGGGTGAAGGCAGGAAACACCCTGGACAGGTCACCAGTCTATAGCAATCACACTCGCATTCACGCCTATGAACAATTTAGAGTTAACAATTAACCTCAGCATGTTTCTGGACTGTGGGAGGAAGCCTTTAGTACCTGGAGAAAACCCACACATGCACAGGGGGAACATGCAAACTCCATGCAGAAAGAAAACTCCATGCAGAAAGATCCCAGGAAGGCGAGGACGTGAACCAGGGATCTTCTAGCTGCAAGGCAAAAGTGCTAATCTCCAAGCCACTGTGCAGCCCGCTTTAGCATACCAGTAACAAGAATAAAAAAACTTGAAATATTCTTCCATGGAAAAGAACCTAAAACAATCATACATTCCTACTTTCCTACATCATACATAGATTTCCTGCATTCAGCAGCATGCAGGAAATCGAAAGACCCTTTCTTGTAGCTGTAAATTTAGTAGAAGTACTTTTAACAAGACTGCCAACCCAAAACTTTCATCAAAATAGAATGTCTGCATATTGAATATTTACTATGGAATGACTGTTTACAGCCCTCTTGGAGTCAACAGGATGTCTCTGACCTTACAAACAAACCAATAATGGTCACAGATTTTCAATTATGTGGATAATGACACTTCTAGAGAAGAGGAGATTGCATTCTTCACTGTGACCTCATGACCTTCTTCTCCTCATAACGCGCAGAACTTTCAATACAAGAATCAGCTAATGAGTTTCAGAAAATAAAATTAAGGAAATCAAACATCACCGGAGTGATAATCCCAACATCTGGACTCAATCTTTCATACCAGGTCCTCAGAACTAGTACTAAAGAACAACATCTCACATCTGTAATGTGGAGAATGCTCACATATGAGACACCAACAACCCTTCTTTCTGTCATTGCCATAAAAACACAGAAAGACTTCTATCGTAAGCATAAATAATGAACTTAAAGGAAGTTCTAAAGGTATTTGGCCTCTGACCTCTAATGGATAGTAAAGCTTAAGACTACCCCTTTAGGATGAACACACGTGTGATTGGTTAGATGCTGATTTGAATTTGGATCCAAAGAACCTTCTGTAGAAAAAGAAAGTCTCTGGAATGCAACACTTACTTTTTCTTCGTCAAGTCAAAAGGGCTTTTGATTTCTGTGTTAACTGTCAAGTTTTGCTTTCTTAAAACTGTTTTTTTTTTGGTAACTCTGGGGGTATTACCATGACATGGACTTCATTTTTTGTAACTGGGCCTTTCTTTGTTGAGTATCTGGCTTCTTATGTTAACTTTTTCAATGTAAAGGTGCAAAAGTATTACTTTCTTCCTGCTAAATGGGTGGATTTAGAAATTACATTTGTCTTCTCAATTCCAAAGTGATTCTAGATTGATCATCGCAGTACCAACTGCTTCTAGAGACGATCACTATTAATTAGTTTGTTTAGCTGCATTCATCCATTCAGTATCTGTTGTTTGTTACTTCATTGTCATCTTACTGTTAGCAGTGCTTACTAAATGTTTAGTGTACTGTTATCATTGGTACTACCTTGTTTTTATTAGTGGAGGTCCATGAAATCTGAATTCACAACTTCTGATAATCGACTGATTTAAATAATTTGATTTGATAAATTTTAGGAACATTCAGTCTGAAACATTCCTGATGAAAGTCTCTCAGATGGCCTGATTTTAAAGATCTTGGTGGTGCTGTGATAAACAAGAGAAATTTTACTCTTGAAGTGTAGCTTACAAATGTAAGTGTTTTATATACACTATCGTCCAAAAGTTTGGGGTCAAGAAAAGCATTTTTTTCAATGAAGATAACATTAAATGAATCAGGAATACAGCCTAGACATTGTTAATGTGGTAATGAGTATTCTAGCTGGAAATGGTACATTTTTAATGGAATATCTCCATAGGGGTACAGAGGCCCATTTCCAGCAACGATCCCTCCTGTGTTCTAATGGTACATTGTGTTAGCTAATGGTGTTGAAAGGCTAATTGATGATTAGAAAACCCTTGTGGAATTATGTTAGCACATGAGGAAAAGCGTGAGTTTTTATGGAAAACATGAAATTGTTTGGGTGACCCCAAATTTTTGAACGATAGTGTATAACTCTTACATTTATTTAAACAGCAATAGTGTCAACTTTGCCTTGTTCATACTTTGGGACTCAAGACTGTTACTTTAAGCTTCTGTGTTTTATGAACTGTATACGACTTTGCATGTGTATGCTCTTTTCCTATTGCATTTTTTAATCATGTTAAAAAAATTTTAATCATTATTATTGTAATTATGGACTGTCTAGATTATTCAGTCAAAAATATGAACATATGAAAAATATGAATATCCAGTTCAAACTATAAGAATAACATGTCAAAGCTGAGGATACTATGCTAAAACCTTACTGCAGGACATTCCTGCGTTAACGTAGGAAACATCCTGTAGATTGTGTTATGTATTGCACAGTGAACAAGGAGCCTTGAGTCCATCTCAGAAGAAGGAAAGAGGAATAGCATTATTGCCACAGATAAAGGTGATTTTCTGCTGTTCTGACAACAAGTATATCAGTATTTCAAGCAAGGCCATTTCTGTTATAACTCAAACTGTGTGATTTATTCGACAGTGTCTTACAGAGAGGAGTGTTCACATCATAGATGAAGGCTTACCCCACATGGCTGGAAGATAAGACCATCGACTTCATGGCTGACCTGGGATGTGAAGCTGCCTTCCAGGAGCTGAAAAAAAAATTTAAAAAATGTAGCACCTAGTTTCAGACCAAAAAATTTTTTATTTTTTTTTTACTGGGTATTGAGTGGTAAAATCAACAACAGCTATAGACCCAACATCTATCTAAGGCTCTTAAAATATAGACAGCATGTTGTTTTTAAGTCCTTCTCTAGCCACTGATTAAACCTCTAAAGACTTATCTCCATGTATTCGAATTACATATTTAGAAGTTTTTTCTACCAAAACAATCGAATCATGCCTTTAAATGGCTTAGATGTAATTCTATTCCTTTGCTTCCTCTATGATGTGCAGAGATATTAAGTCCCCACTCCTGTCTCCTCCCACACCTCAACACCTCAAGCACCAGCTCACCTACAGTGTTGTGCTACACAATGACAACACTTAAATGATGAATGGCACCTGAGCAGTTCCTTAACATAACTTGGACTTAGCAAGTCCTATAGAGTTACAAGCACAAGTCTAATACTTAAATTTTTGTTCACTCTCTAGAGTGATCAGCACAAAAGTAGGATGAGTTACAGGAGATTCATTATCTGTTGCAGTTATGTCTGAAGAGGCATTTTTTGCCATGCTTTATATGAAAACTACTTTGCTTTTCTGAATGTTCATGCATAAGGGAAATACATTTAGGCAAGCAGGAAATGGCTTTGGTCAATAAAATAGAAAGTAAATGCATTAGTGCAATGCAGAGGATATCAGGTATCATATCTAAGCCATCAAGATGAACTAAAGCAGACGGCAATGCCTTTTACGCAGGAAGATACTGCAAGGTGAATCAACAGCATGTACAGTGCCCTTTCATAATATATGGTATCTCTTTCTGGAATCATAGAGACAATAAAATGAAATGATTCAATTGTTTTTAACAATGCCTGCATACCTCTATCTATTGTCCAGCACTGACATTTCAGGAGGCAGGCATGGACACTGTAAAGTGCTTGTTAAGCATGTAGGAGACAGAAAGGTGCTATAAGGCAGGATATTAAGGCAGATATGAAGACTGTCAACAATCATCAAACCAGAGATGAGCTAAGACACATTCATCATAGTGCAAGTGAAGACAGATCACCAACATCTGCCCTGGTGTAGCTACACCAGGGCAGATGTTGGTGATCTGTCTTCACTTGCACTATGATGACAGATCACCAACATCTGCCCTGGTGTAGCTACAGACAAACCAAATTATAACGACAGGTTATAAATGTAACCCAAGTACTCTGATCACCATGAGTGAGTGTCTCACTATGGGAACGTCTCCCGTGAGACCTCATCAGAAGCTCAAATACCATTATGTCAGGAGGGCTGGGGGACCCCTGCACTAGACAATAGGCTGACATAATGTCAGCTGTCATTTAAAACAAGCTCACCTCTGCTTTGGCAGAGGGGGGTCTGCTTGGTCCTCTGGCCAGCTTGGTCCAGGTGTAGTGGCCAAACATTTAGACATTTCCACTTTGCCTTGCTGACTCACTCATCAGCAGGTCTCCACTTGAAAGGCTAGCCTGGTGAGCTAACTGGTGGCCGGAGCAGATTTCGAGGAAAGACAACGCAGTCGAGGCTGTCATGGGTATAGATTAAGGCAGCCTGAGTGTGTTGGAAGCTCAGACATGCTGCACACAAGGGGTGGTTGTCCCAACAGATATTTTGTTGACGCAGGGGCAACAATTCAGTCTTTTCCCATCTTCACTGGGGTTATTAGCCATAACCATGATTAGCTAATGGGCTACAAACGCTAGAACAACCATCGACAAAACTTAACAGCTTTTGCAGCTACTAGGTGGCCGAAGGGAACATAATGCTATTAACCCGGCTCGTGTGAGGATGAAAAGCAGTACTACCTTTCTGAAGGTATTGCTACCTGCAAGGCATTTCTACTTGAAATATTGGAAATATTGCCACTTCCTACAGAGAATATAGTGCTACTCAGCACCAGAACTAACCGCAGATAAATTTTGCTATTGTTTGTGAGCTTGTGCCAAATTGTACAACAAGGGGCAAAGCACCTGGTGACACAGTAGTGCACTATGGTTTCTGGACAGTTTCACCTGCCATATAACAGTATAGCTGTCAACAGATTTCTGAAGGACAGCTGATGCTTTGTCAGCCTATTGAAAAGAAGGACAAGGATCCCCAGCCCTCCTGACATAGGAGTCACTAGTGCCAGTCAACTGAGGCTGGTATTATGGTATGTGAGCTTCTGATGGGGCCATGCAGGAGGCGTTCCCATAGTGAGACACGACACAAATGCTATGAAAGAGAACCTCAATTACAAATACAACAAAAGTGTGGAATGTAACATAATAAAACTTGTATTTTATGCAAAGATAGGAAACCATGTCATAGAGAGCACCTCTGTGAGACTGAAGAGACCGATGCCTCTGATCCAAGTACTTTGTCTAGCATTATACCAAAACACCTGTCTTAGCTGCTCTATCATCTATGATGACACTGTTGGTCTTTTGCAAAAATTCTCTTTGAAGTGAGAAAAATCTGCTGTACATCAGATAAAATCTGCTGCAAAGGGGAACTTTGATCAATTAAGCTGTGCTTGAAGCTGTTGTCCTGTGAGTCGCATATCACGCAAGCTGTTGACTCTCAGAAACTTGTCTTCTGATTCTGTTGTGGCTTTGAGTCTTCCAGGCCTCTTCCTGTCAGAGTTTCCTCCAATTTCTGAGTGCTTTTTGATGGTGAAGAAAACTCTACTCATTGACACCTCGAGTTTCTTCACAATTTCTCTATAGGAAAGACCTACATTTTTAAGTGTTATGATGGTCTGTCTCTCTTCAGTTGTTAATTGCCTTTTCCTCACCATTTTTATAACAACACATTACTTTATGCAGTACAATACTGTTCAAATAATGCTCTGGAGGGTATGGTGCCACGGTGTGTTCCAACACTACTTTTATGCAGACTGACGGGGTTGTACTGAAATATTTTTGGCATTCTATAAAATCTTATGGCATGGCATGATTGGAACTTTATACATTTTGACTTGATTCTTTTGTATACGCATTATATAACAATCACTAATTATTTCTTCTAAAATGAACTTTTGATTATACTTGAAGTGATTACTACTACTTGTGGAAAAGAACCCAAAGTTATGGTTTCTCTTTGGCTCTGTACACCAAAAAGGAACTGTACTGGATTTTTTTAAAGGTCCAGAGGATGATGAATTTGCAGCTTCAGAGCACAGCAGACAGTAAAAAATCCTGTGTTTCTTATACCAAGGGATGATTTCACATTTCCACAAAATGCTTTGCTGCCAAACATCATTGTTTTTTTTTTCACAACATGTTCCAGGAAAGTAAGTGAAATCATTAGGCCTTAGAGAAGCACAGCACACATTTAACAGAATCTACAGAAAACTGTTCACTCCCTGCTGTATCTGCAAAGAGAGCAGAGCAACATCAGTGCTCTCCAGAATGATGAATGAGTCACAGCAGATCACACAAAGCTTGACAACCATGTTGACATGGAGAAGGCAGATAGCCAGACTACAAAGAACCAGTGCCTTTTTGAAGGAATGGCATGTAGGCGGTAAGATCTGGGAGTTCCATTTCAGTTCTCTTGCCATCCTAGCACACCCACTCACCACCTTCGGCAAGCACAGTGAACCTTGGATAGAGAGATGAGGAGAAAGAAGGTTTCCACACACATCTCCTCCTACAGTAGGGAAGTTCCTAGGAGTGATAATGCAGAGAGGGGGCAGCGACCCTGCTTTAATGGTAAACCTCTTCAGTTAGGAAACACAAAGCTGAGCCTGGTATAGTAGAGTTGTGTAGGCGGAAGCGAACAGCAAAGCCCCATTAAGAGATAAAGCTTTCATTGTAGACTCCAGGGCACAAACGGGACAACGGAAGTGCCAGGGGAGACAAATCAACTGCTAACATGCTCAGCAGTGTCTTTACCCTGCAGAGAGTGAATGTCTGGGTGATGGAAATCAAAACATTTTCCCCTGTACTATTTCATGCCATTTCACATAAGAACACAACGCTTTACTGATAGCGTGACAACACTGAAATTACATGGAAGTACATCATTACTACTATTACTACTATTCTTAATGTAATCCATTTCACAGAGACATACTTTAATTAGTCAACCAAACTGAAAAAAAGACTTGAGCTGCAGTTTTAATCTGAATTTAGCAACTAGTAGGATTAAAAACTATTTAAAAAGAAATACAAGGAACATGTCATTCAAGAAATGTTAAATAAAACACACACATACCCTGTGTCCTAACTCGATCAACAAAACTTTAACATTATAAGGTTATACAACATAGCAAAATGCAAGCATCGCACTTCACATATCTCGGTGACAACATGCAAAAGTGGTAACACAGTTTTGTGAAACTTATTTTCTGGATTAAATTGTTTTTGAATGAAATACCCCCCAAAATGCTGAAAATTGCTTCTCATAATTCCCAAGAACACAACATTAAAATGTTCAGATGTTTTTGTTGTGTGACAAGCTCTCCAAAACCTTAAAAGATATTCAGTTAGCTATTAATGACACATCACAAATTAAATCGGCACCTTTTCACATTGGAGGGGATAGAACAACAGGATACCAGACACTTCTCAAATATAAATTTTGTTGCAGCTTAATTTTCTTTTGATCAACAGATTCACTGATTGTTTCAGCTCAAGTAAAGTTGGTGACTGCAAGTTACATAACTGCTGCTTAGACCCGATGACTGGATACATGAGAAAAAAAACACCTGACAAGGACCAGGAAAATGTTACCCATCAGTCAAGGAGAAGAAACAAATCTACGAAGTACATCTGAAGTCTGTGCTGTTCCAGCCTTGGTCTGTCCCTATGACTTGTGTGTGATTGAATTTTATCCATATACCAATAGAAAAGCAAAAGTCAACTATAAAAACTATCTTAGGAGTGAAACCTTAACAAAGGCATAAAAACATTTAATTTATGAAGGCATGCAAGCCAATGTTTGGATGGATCTTGGTAGCGCACACTTGTAATCAGAACTGAGGTAAGATAAATAAAATTTTAATGTTGCTGGAATTAGCTGTTTTGTCTGTACCGTTTATAGCTTTTGTACTGCAGACTTTGCTGTGTTTAGCTGCCACAAATTATGCAAGGAGGGTAAAATACAGCTTTGAACTAGACTCTGAATAACCATTTCCTAGTATGTTTAAAAAAAAATTAAAAGAAAAGAAATTAGGATGCATCAAAGGTGTACTATAGTACTATAATAGTGTTCTGATGTGGATAGTATCAGTGTAAGTGAATAATATGTTTCTGCACACCAAGTGCCAAAAGACTGATGATTTTTCAGGTTGACTATTATCAGGGTAAAATAAAATGATTAAAAATCCACACACATATCTGTCAGATATTAACATTTTTATTGGAGTGTCTCGTATTCAAAAGATAACTGTAGTAAATACTTCTGTTTCTTGATGTTTTGATAGTTACTAAGCAATATGTGCATTGACTAGATGCAGAAATTTTATGAAGAATACTTCTACGCTCCCCTCCAACAGTATTGGAACAGTTAGGCCAAATCCTTTATTTTTGCTGCAGATTTAGTTTCTAAGTTGTGTATTAGATCCAGATGTAAATACCTGGAAATAAAAGCTGAAATGTCTCATATTCATCGATTGATGTCAAAACCCAAATGCTTTCAATCTACAGCTAAAATAAAGGAACTGGCCTCACTGTTCCAATATTTTTTGTAGGGGAATGTATGTCTTACTGTCTTTTAATATGCTTACTGTGCACAAGCAAGACAATGCAGCATATACAGTCGCACTCCAAGGTTTAAATACAATGTAAAGGCCACGTCTTTGAAACGCATCTTTGCCACACACAAAAAAAAAAAAAAAACAATCACGAATTTTGCTTGTTTCATAGATTTATTATTGGTCGACTGGAAAAATGACAAAGCCTGCTGTTTCAAAACTACACATACAGTATATCTAGAGTAACATTTGGTTAAGAGTCCTGTCTTGATGGGGTTTCCGTCAGGACTTTTAGGAGGCCAGTCTAAAACCTTAATTCTAGCCTGATTTAGCCATTTCTTTACTATGTTGGTGTGTGTTTTGGGTCATTGTATTGTTGGAACACCCAATGTATTGTTGGAACACCCAACTGTGTTCAAGACCCAACCTTCTGGGTGATGATTTCAGGTTTTCCTGAAGAATGTGGAGGAAATCTTCTTTCTTCATTATTCCATTTACTTCATGTAAAGCACCAGCTCCACTTGCAGAAGAACAGACAATGAGCACAATGCTACCACCATCATGCTTGACAATAGATTTGGTGTTCTTAAAGGCGTCACCTTCTTTCCTCCAAACATATTTCTGGTAATTCTGGTCAATTTGTTTAATGTTTATTTCACCTGACAACAGATATTACCTCTAGAATGCCTTTGTAATTGTGATCAGCAGGAAGCTTCAGTTGAGCGTTAAGGTGCCACTTTGAGAGGAAAGGCTGACAAGAGGTTAGGCAGTAAGACCACTAAGAAAATGTGAATAACACACCTGTCTACATCACCAAAACTGATAATTCAAGTCAGGGTATGTATATTTTAGAGCCAGCGGATTTTGACATGTTTCCAGAACTCCTATAATAAATCTATAAAATAACTAAAATGCATGATTGTTTTTGGAGACAAAGTGTATATGGTTTAATGATTCCATAAGAGAAAAGTAGGAGCTGTAGGAATCAATGGAAACTCCAGACTGTCATGATGTAGATGGTTTTCTTAAGTGTATATACATTTTTGCTCATGACTGTACTCAAGAACAAAACAATGTTGTGGTGCATTTTTTATCATACCACTATCTTCCTAAGCACACCTGGACCAATACAACTTTCATTTCCTGAAGCCTTTGCATTTTCCTGCTGTCTCCTCATCCTCATTGCTCAGAGGAGCTTCAGGTGGGGGGCTAAATCAAAGGTGGAAAGGATGGATTGACATTCTGGTCAGCCCACAGGGCAGTTGCTGGAAGCTTTTTTCACCTCTAACGTGAATGACTCTCTGAAGCCAGTGAGCATTTCCGTATCAAATGAAAAACCCACATCAGTGTGTGGAGACAGGGCTGCTAAAGCACTGGTTTGCTGGCAGTCAAACAAGGTGATGCAGTTTGGAGAATTTCAACATCTTTGAGAAATTGTCTTTTGAAGGAGTTTGGACATTTCATAAAAAAACATTATCAAGATAAAATTTTACAAAAAGGTTGCCTTGTCATTTGCACAGGCAGAGACAGACACTTCAGGAAACAATGATACAGACACAGCTGATCGGTTTCTAATTTGGACCTTACAGTTATGCACTAGGTGTCATTCCATGATTTGTCATCCTCCTATAATAGGACCACTTACCAGATGAAAACAAAGACAGTGATGACAGTGAGTGGTTAGTTTAATAGAGACAATGAATTACAGGTGTTGTTAACTTGTCAATTTTACCAGCTGTTGTGCAGTGTATGTTAGAACAGAGATTATTTCGGAAGAAGAAGTAAAATGTTCATCTGGACGTCTTCTTTTTAAAAATGCAGGTTTAAGGCAAAGCTCTACTAATGTGAACATAGCCTCTGAGGGAATTTATTAAGTGCTGCACAAGCAGGATGGAAGGAATTCGTAAAACCATTGAGTTTAGCATTAGTTTCTATATTTAACTGCCGCACCTCATCTATTCTAAACAGCAACTTCTGCCATTTGCTGATTTCATTGTTTGAAATTGTGATATTGATTTGAAATCTTTATTTTTATTGAAATTGTTCACCCAAAGTTATGGCATTTAATAATGGCCAGAAAGTGCTTCTGCTGAATAATATGATTTCATTGGGAAACTGAGCTTTGATCTTTTCAATAGAAAACTACATTCTCATTGTATCTTCTAATAATTACTCCACCAAGGAATGCAGCAGATCTATGTGACGATCGGAATTGGTCTGTCTGTCTGTCTGTCTGTCTGTCTGTCTGTCTGTCTGTCTGTCTGTCTGTCTGTCTGTCTGTCTGTCTGTCTGTCTGTCTGTCTGTCTGTCTGTCTGTCTGTCTGTCTGTCTGTCTGTCTGTCTGTCACATTACTCAAAAATGGACAAACAGATTTGGATGAAATTTTCAGGGAAGGTCAGAAATGACAGAAAGACCTGTTGGTTAGATTTTGCCAGTGATGCGGCTTATAGTCTGGATCTACAAATTTGTTAAAGATTTCTGTATCACTGCGAGATAGTGGCACGGCATCACTATAAATATGACAACAAGTGAACACTATGTCAGCTGCCTGCTGACCATAATGATTGTGATCCTTCTACAAATCGACTGCTCCGGACTTATCGGGACTTATCCATCAGAAATGATACAAGGAACAACTGATTAAATTGTGGGGGTGTTTCCGAGTCCCATCAATTCCCGCCTCCCGCTACATACTTTGGTCACGCAATTCAGTATCGGTACATAACGTACACATGCATAACACATGCCAGTGCTCAGCACAAGGTCATTATGTTTGTGGGTACATCTATATTAAATGGCCCCACTGTATGTTGTCATGATTTCTGATCATCAATGACGAATAAACAAATGCTGCATTTCTAAATAAAATTACTGCATTTGCAAAAAAAAAATTTGCTGCATTTCTGACAATGCCAAATGGGGGAATGAACAGTCTTGGCGGAGTACTGCACTCTGAGTGCTTTTCTAGTAGATGTTTGAATTATATAACTGTGGTCAAAACATGCAGAATAAACTCTGTGACCTTTGACCACCAAAATCTAGTTTGTTGAGTCCAAGTGAAGTTTGCACCTCCGAAATAAAGCAAGAAGATGTGAACATGCAGCTTAAAAGAATATAAAAACAAGATTGCAAAACAGAGCACAAAAGGTAGAATATGAAGCACAGACAAGTCTATCTAATCTAACCTCTACCACAGTACATCATTCATATGAGAGTCCTACAGTGTCTACATTTGATGACCTTTGTGCTGGAGTCAAGTCAAGTTTTTTAGGTAAGTATTCAGACTGGTTTTGTTTGCAGTGTATGTTTGGGTTTCAAAAACTTGTACACAGTGCCAACCATGGAAACGATACAAGATGAACTTATCATGTTAGAGATAGGACTTTGGCCAGTCCCAGTCTGTGCTGAAGTTAGACACATCAAGGGCCTGTCTCCAGGAGAGGAAAGATGAACTGACAACCACAAACACATAGCAATACTGAACGCATCCCACACACTCAGACACATTCAGCCACATTCATATAGACGGCAGACAAAGTTAGTGTGAAGAGGCAAAGACCAAGACGCAGCATTTTACTGGGTTCCAGCAGCATGCTGCTGTATCTGTGCTATCAGTATGAGAGCAGACTGTCTGTTCTGAGTTAGAGCACTCAATGTGTGACAGGTGAAAGGTTTGCTTTAGTGTTTCGAGGTACTTTTAGGACACATCAAAATTTAACTGTGGCTGAGATTATTGAGACAAAATTTTCACATCAAATGAAAATATTACACTACACTCAGCTGTTTACTTCTGATTGCCTTGGTACTTCCGTTTAAGCATAGGGAGGCACACTAATGACTGTTTTCATTATCATTCACTGGGTTAACACTGTGGTGTATGAAAAGGCATGAAAATGTTTTCTTGGGGCATTTTTACCTTTATCTGACAGTCAATAGCATAGATAGGAAACAAGGGGCTTGGAAAAAAAAACAAGCATAACATGCTACAAAGGTTCCCAGGCCAGGTATGTGCTTTAACCATTAGAACATTGCATGGCCTTGGAAAATAAATTGCAAAATGATCCCTATTAGCATTTCCAGAAACACAATAACACATTTAAATTGCTAGTTTTCCAAACGCATTATTCCAAAACTGAAAATCTCCCAGTTTTCTATCTCATAAACTAAAGAAAAGTGGCAAATCTTCACAACTAAAATGCTACTAACTCGTGAAAGTCTTGTTACTTAATCATGAAGGAAAAATTTTCTACCAATCTACCAATTAATCAGTTAACAAATATCCCAAATCCAATCATCTTGCTCTATTGAATCTTTACATTAGACTGGGCATTTTTCAGTGGAAAAACACTGACACTGTGTATGTCCATGGGCTGAGGAGTAAACTTGGTGGGTTTAGCATGCATAATTAGTGAATTTTATATTTATTTATTTATTCATATATATATCTATATATATATATATATATATATATATATATACAGAGAGAGAGAGAGAGAGAGAGATCTATAGATATATAGATATATATATGAATAAATAAATAAATATAAAATTCACTAATTATGCATGCTAAACCCACCAAGTTTACTCCTCAGCCCATGGACATACACAGTGTCAGTGTTTTTCCACTGAAAAATGCCCAGTCTAATGTAAAGATTCAATAGAGCAAGATGATTGGATTTGGGATATTTGTTAACTGATTAATTGGTAGATTGGTAGAAAATTTTTCCTTCATGATTAAGTAACAAGACTTTCACGAGTTAGTAGCATTTTAGTTGTGAAGATTTGCCACTTTTCTTTAGTTTATGAGATAGAAAACTGGGAGATTTTCAGTTTTGGAATAATGCGTTTGGAAAACTAGCAATTTAAATGTGTTATTGTGTTTCTGGAAATGCTAATAGGGATCATTTTGCAATTTATTTTCCAAGGCCATGCAATGTTCTAATGGTTAAAGCACATACCTGGCCTGGGAACCTTTGTAGCATGTTATGCTTGTTTTTTTTTCCAAGCCCCTTGTTTCCTATCTATGCTATTGACTGTCAGATAAAGGTAAAAATGCCCCAAGAAAACATTTTCATGCCTTTTCATACACCACAGTGTTAACCCAGTGAATGATAATGAAAACAGTCATTAGTGTGCCTCCCTATGCTTAAACGGAAGTACCAAGGCAATCAGAAGTAAACAGCTGAGTGTAGTGTAATATTTTCATTTGATGTGAAAATTTTGTCTCAATAATCTCAGCCACAGTTAAATTTTGATGTGTCCTAAAAGTACCTCGAAACACTAAAGCAAACCTTTCACCTGTCACACATTGAGTGCTCTAACTCAGAACAGACAGTCTGCTCTCATACTGATAGCACAGATACAGCAGCATGCTGCTGGAACCCAGTAAAATGCTGCGTCTTGGTCTTTGCCTCTTCACACTAACTTTGTCTGCCGTCTATATGAATGTGGCTGAATGTGTCTGAGTGTGTGGGATGCGTTCAGTATTGCTATGTGTTTGTGGTTGTCAGTTCATCTTTCCTCTCCTGGAGACAGGCCCTTGATGTGTCTAACTTCAGCACAGACTGGGACTGGCCAAAGTCCTATCTCTAACATGATAAGTTCATCTTGTATCGTTTCCATGGTTGGCACTGTGTACAAGTTTTTGAAACCCAAACATACACTGCAAACAAAACCAGTCTGAATACTTACCTAAAAAACTTGACTTGACTCCAGCACAAAGGTCATCAAATGTAGACACTGTAGGACTCTCATATGAATGATGTACTGTGGTAGAGGTTAGATTAGATAGACTTGTCTGTGCTTCATATTCTACCTTTTGTGCTCTGTTTTGCAATCTTGTTTTTATATTCTTTTAAGCTGCATGTTCACATCTTCTTGCTTTATTTCGGAGGTGCAAACTTCACTTGGACTCAACAAACTAGATTTTGGTGGTCAAAGGTCACAGAGTTTATTCTGCATGTTTTGACCACAGTTATATAATTCAAACATCTACTAGAAAAGCACTCAGAGTGCAGTACTCCGCCAAGACTGTTCATTCCCCCATTTGGCATTGTCAGAAATGCAGCAAATTTTTTTTTGCAAATGCAGTAATTTTATTTAGAAATGCAGCATTTGTTTATTCGTCATTGATGATCAGAAATCATGACAACATACAGTGGGGCCATTTAATATAGATGTACCCACAAACATAATGACCTTGTGCTGAGCACTGGCATGTGTTATGCATGTGTACGTTATGTACCGATACTGAATTGCGTGACCAAAGTATGTAGCGGGAGGCGGGAATTGATGGGACTCGGAAACACCCCCACAATTTAATCAGTTGTTCCTTGTATCATTTCTGATGGATAAGTCCCGATAAGTCCGGAGCAGTCGATTTGTAGAAGGATCACAATCATTATGGTCAGCAGGCAGCTGACATAGTGTTCACTTGTTGTCATATTTATAGTGATGCCGTGCCACTATCTCGCAGTGATACAGAAATCTTTAACAAATTTGTAGATCCAGACTATAAGCCGCATCACTGGCAAAATCTAACCAACAGGTCTTTCTGTCATTTCTGACCTTCCCTGAAAATTTCATCCAAATCTGTTTGTCCATTTTTGAGTAATGTGACAGACAGACAGACAGACAGACAGACAGACAGACAGACAGACAGACAGACAGACAGACAGACAGACAGACAGACAGACAGACAGACAGACAGACAGACAGACAGACAGACAGACAGACAGACAGACAGACAGACAGACCAATTCCGATCGTCACATAGATCTGCTGCATTCCTTGGTGGAGTAATTATTAGAAGATACAATGAGAATGTAGTTTTCTATTGAAAAGATCAAAGCTCAGTTTCCCAATGAAATCATATTATTCAGCAGAAGCACTTTCTGGCCATTATTAAATGCCATAACTTTGGGTGAACAATTTCAATAAAAATAAAGATTTCAAATCAATATCACAATTTCAAACAATGAAATCAGCAAATGGCAGAAGTTGCTGTTTAGAATAGATGAGGTGCGGCAGTTAAATATAGAAACTAATGCTAAACTCAATGGTTTTACGAATTCCTTCCATCCTGCTTGTGCAGCACTTAATAAATTCCCTCAGAGGCTATGTTCACATTAGTAGAGCTTTGCCTTAAACCTGCATTTTTAAAAAGAAGACGTCCAGATGAACATTTTACTTCTTCTTCCGAAATAATCTCTGTTCTAACATACACTGCACAACAGCTGGTAAAATTGACAAGTTAACAACACCTGTAATTCATTGTCTCTATTAAACTAACCACTCACTGTCATCACTGTCTTTGTTTTCATCTGGTAAGTGGTCCTATTATAGGAGGATGACAAATCATGGAATGACACCTAGTGCATAACTGTAAGGTCCAAATTAGAAACCGATCAGCTGTGTCTGTATCATTGTTTCCTGAAGTGTCTGTCTCTGCCTGTGCAAATGACAAGGCAACCTTTTTGTAAAATTTTATCTTGATAATGTTTTTTTATGAAATGTCCAAACTCCTTCAAAAGACAATTTCTCAAAGATGTTGAAATTCTCCAAACTGCATCACCTTGTTTGACTGCCAGCAAACCAGTGCTTTAGCAGCCCTGTCTCCACACACTGATGTGGGTTTTTCATTTGATACGGAAATGCTCACTGGCTTCAGAGAGTCATTCACGTTAGAGGTGAAAAAAGCTTCCAGCAACTGCCCTGTGGGCTGACCAGAATGTCAATCCATCCTTTCCACCTTTGATTTAGCCCCCCACCTGAAGCTCCTCTGAGCAATGAGGATGAGGAGACAGCAGGAAAATGCAAAGGCTTCAGGAAATGAAAGTTGTATTGGTCCAGGTGTGCTTAGGAAGATAGTGGTATGATAAAAAATGCACCACAACATTGTTTTGTTCTTGAGTACAGTCATGAGCAAAAATGTATATACACTTAAGAAAACCATCTACATCATGACAGTCTGGAGTTTCCATTGATTCCTACAGCTCCTACTTTTCTCTTATGGAATCATTAAACCATATACACTTTGTCTCCAAAAACAATCATGCATTTTAGTTATTTTATAGATTTATTATAGGAGTTCTGGAAACATGTCAAAATCCGCTGGCTCTAAAATATACATACCCTGACTTGAATTATCAGTTTTGGTGATGTAGACAGGTGTGTTATTCACATTTTCTTAGTGGTCTTACTGCCTAACCTCTTGTCAGCCTTTCCTCTCAAAGTGGCACCTTAACGCTCAACTGAAGCTTCCTGCTGATCACAATTACAAAGGCATTCTAGAGGTAATATCTGTTGTCAGGTGAAATAAACATTAAACAAATTGACCAGAATTACCAGAAATATGTTTGGAGGAAAGAAGGTGACGCCTTTAAGAACACCAAATCTATTGTCAAGCATGATGGTGGTAGCATTGTGCTCATTGTCTGTTCTTCTGCAAGTGGAGCTGGTGCTTTACATGAAGTAAATGGAATAATGAAGAAAGAAGATTTCCTCCACATTCTTCAGGAAAACCTGAAATCATCACCCAGAAGGTTGGGTCTTGAACACAGTTGGGTGTTCCAACAATACATTGGGTGTTCCAACAATACAATGACCCAAAACACACACCAACATAGTAAAGAAATGGCTAAATCAGGCTAGAATTAAGGTTTTAGACTGGCCTCCTAAAAGTCCTGACGGAAACCCCATCAAGACAGGACTCTTAACCAAATGTTACTCTAGATATACTGTATGTGTAGTTTTGAAACAGCAGGCTTTGTCATTTTTCCAGTCGACCAATAATAAATCTATGAAACAAGCAAAATTCGTGATTGTTTTTTTTTTTTTTTTGTGTGTGGCAAAGATGCGTTTCAAAGACGTGGCCTTTACATTGTATTTAAACCTTGGAGTGCGACTGTATATGCTGCATTGTCTTGCTTGTGCACAGTAAGCATATTAAAAGACAGTAAGACATACATTCCCCTACAAAAAATATTGGAACAGTGAGGCCAGTTCCTTTATTTTAGCTGTAGATTGAAAGCATTTGGGTTTTGACATCAATCGATGAATATGAGACATTTCAGCTTTTATTTCCAGGTATTTACATCTGGATCTAATACACAACTTAGAAACTAAATCTGCAGCAAAAATAAAGGATTTGGCCTAACTGTTCCAATACTGTTGGAGGGGAGCGTAGAAGTATTCTTCATAAAATTTCTGCATCTAGTCAATGCACATATTGCTTAGTAACTATCAAAACATCAAGAAACAGAAGTATTTACTACAGTTATCTTTTGAATACGAGACACTCCAATAAAAATGTTAATATCTGACAGATATGTGTGTGGATTTTTAATCATTTTATTTTACCCTGATAATAGTCAACCTGAAAAATCATCAGTCTTTTGGCACTTGGTGTGCAGAAACATATTATTCACTTACACTGATACTATCCACATCAGAACACTATTATAGTACTATAGTACACCTTTGATGCATCCTAATTTCTTTTCTTTTAATTTTTTTTTAAACATACTAAAATGGTTATTCAGAGTCTAGTTCAAAGCTGTATTTTACCCTCCTTGCATAATTGTGGCAGCTAACACACAGCAAAGTCTGCAGTACAAAAGCTATAAACGGTACAGACAAAACAGCTAATTCCAGCAACATTAAAATTTTATTTATCTTACCTCAGTTCTGATTACAAGTGTGCGCTACCAAGATCCATCCAAAACATTGGCTTGCATGCCTTCATAAATTAAATGTTTTTATGCCTTTGTTAAGGTTTCACTCCTAAGATAGTTTTTATAGTTGACTTTTGCTTTTCTATTGGTATATGGATAAAATTCAATCACACACAAGTCATAGGGACAGACCAAGGCTGGAACAGCACAGACTTCAGATGTACTTCGTAGATTTGTTTCTTCTCCTTGACTGATGGGTAACATTTTCCTGGTCCTTGTCAGGTGTTTTTTTTCTCATGTATCCAGTCATCGGGTCTAAGCAGCAGTTATGTAACTTGCAGTCACCAACTTTACTTGAGCTGAAACAATCAGTGAATCTGTTGATCAAAAGAAAATTAAGCTGCAACAAAATTTATATTTGAGAAGTGTCTGGTATCCTGTTGTTCTATCCCCTCCAATGTGAAAAGGTGCCGATTTAATTTGTGATGTGTCATTAATAGCTAACTGAATATCTTTTAAGGTTTTGGAGAGCTTGTCACACAACAAAAACATCTGAACATTTTAATGTTGTGTTCTTGGGAATTATGAGAAGCAATTTTCAGCATTTTGGGGGGTATTTCATTCAAAAACAATTTAATCCAGAAAATAAGTTTCACAAAACTGTGTTACCACTTTTGCATGTTGTCACCGAGATATGTGAAGTGCGATGCTTGCATTTTGCTATGTTGTATAACCTTATAATGTTAAAGTTTTGTTGATCGAGTTAGGACACAGGGTATGTGTGTGTTTTATTTAACATTTCTTGAATGACATGTTCCTTGTATTTCTTTTTAAATAGTTTTTAATCCTACTAGTTGCTAAATTCAGATTAAAACTGCAGCTCAAGTCTTTTTTTCAGTTTGGTTGACTAATTAAAGTATGTCTCTGTGAAATGGATTACATTAAGAATAGTAGTAATAGTAGTAATGATGTACTTCCATGTAATTTCAGTGTTGTCACGCTATCAGTAAAGCGTTGTGTTCTTATGTGAAATGGCATGAAATAGTACAGGGGAAAATGTTTTGATTTCCATCACCCAGACATTCACTCCTGCAGGGTAAAGACACTGCTGAGCATGTTAGCAGTTGATTTGTCTCCCTGGCACTTCCGTTGTCCCGTTTGTGCCCTGGAGTCTACAATGAAAGCTTTATCTCTTAATGGGGCTTTGCTGTTCGCTTCCGCCTACACAACTCTACTATACCAGGCTCAGCTTTGTGTTTCCTAACTGAAGAGGTTTACCATTAAAGCAGGGTCGCTGCCCCCTCTCTGCATTATCACTCCTAGGAACTTCCCTACTGTAGGAGGAGATGTGTGTGGAAACCTTCTTTCTCCTCATCTCTCTATCCAAGGTTCACTGTGCTTGCCGAAGGTGGTGAGTGGGTGTGCTAGGATGGCAAGAGAACTGAAATGGAACTCCCAGATCTTACCGCCTACATGCCATTCCTTCAAAAAAGGCACTGGTTCTTTGTAGTCTGGCTATCTGCCTTCTCCATGTCAACATGGTTGTCAAGCTTTGTGTGATCTGCTGTGACTCATTCATCATTCTGGAGAGCACTGATGTTGCTCTGCTCTCTTTGCAGATACAGCAGGGAGTGAACAGTTTTCTGTAGATTCTGTTAAATGTGTGCTGTGCTTCTCTAAGGCCTAATGATTTCACTTACTTTCCTGGAACATGTTGTGAAAAAAAAAACAATGATGTTTGGCAGCAAAGCATTTTGTGGAAATGTGAAATCATCCCTTGGTATAAGAAACACAGGATTTTTTACTGTCTGCTGTGCTCTGAAGCTGCAAATTCATCACCTCTGGACCTTTAAAAAAATCCAGTACAGTTCCTTTTTGGTGTACAGAGCCAAAGAGAAACCATAACTTTGGGTTCTTTTCCACAAAGTAGTAGTAATCACTTCAAGTATAATCAAAAGTTCATTTTAGAAGAAATAATTAGTGATTGTTATATAATGCGTATACAAAAGAATCAAGTCAAAATGTATAAAGTTCCAATCATGCCATGCCATAAGATTTTATAGAATGCCAAAAATATTTCAGTACAACCCCGTCAGTCTGCATAAAAGTAGTGTTGGAACACACCGTGGCACCATACCCTCCAGAGCATTATTTGAACAGTATTGTACTGCATAAAGTAATGTGTTGTTATAAAAATGGTGAGGAAAAGGCAATTAACAACTGAAGAGAGACAGCCATCATAACACTTAAAAATGTAGGTCTTTCCTATAGAGAAATTGTGAAGAAACTCGAGGTGTCAATGAGTAGAGTTTTCTTCACCATCAAAAAGCACTCAGAAATTGGAGGAAACTCTGACAGGAAGAGGCCTGGAAGACTCAAAGCCACAACAGAATCAGAAGACAAGTTTCTGAGAGTCAACAGCTTGCGTGATATGCGACTCACAGGACAACAGCTTCAAGCACAGCTTAATTGATCAAAGTTCCCCTTTGCAGCAGATTTTATCTGATGTACAGCAGATTTTTCTCACTTCAAAGAGAATTTTTGCAAAAGACCAACAGTGTCATCATAGATGATAGAGCAGCTAAGACAGGTGTTTTGGTATAATGCTAGACAAAGTACTTGGATCAGGCATCGGTCTCTTCAGTCTCACAGAGGTGCTCTCTATGACATGGTTTCCTATCTTTGCATAAAATACAAGTTTTATTATGTTACATTCCACACTTTTGTTGTATTTGTAATTGAGGTTCTCTTTCATAGCATTTGTGTCGTGTCTCACTATGGGAACGCCTCCTGCATGGCCCCATCAGAAGCTCACATACCATAATACCAGCCTCAGTTGACTGGCACTAGTGACTCCTATGTCAGGAGGGCTGGGGATCCTTGTCCTTCTTTTCAATAGGCTGACAAAGCATCAGCTGTCCTTCAGAAATCTGTTGACAGCTATACTGTTATATGGCAGGTGAAACTGTCCAGAAACCATAGTGCACTACTGTGTCACCAGGTGCTTTGCCCCTTGTTGTACAATTTGGCACAAGCTCACAAAACAATAGCAAAATTTATCTGCGGTTAGTTCTGGTGCTGAGTAGCACTATATTCTCTGTAGGAGTGGCAATATTTCCAATATTTCAAGTAGAAATGCCTTGCAGTAGCAATACCTTCAGAAAGGTAGTACTGCTTTTCATCCTCACACGAGCGGGTTAATAGCATTATGTTCCCTTCGGCCCACCTAGTAGCTGCAAAAGCTGTTAAGTTTTGTCGATGGTTGTTCTAGCGTTTGTAGCCCATTAGCTAATCATGGTTATGGCTAATAACCCCAGTGAAGATGGGAAAAGACTGAATTGTTGCCCCTGCGTCAACAAAATATCTGTTTGGGACAACCACCCCTTGTGTGCAGCATGTCTGAGCTTCCAACACACTCAGGCTGCCTTAATCTATACCCATGACAGCCTCGACTGCGTTGTCTTTCCTCGAAATCTGCTCCGGCCACAGTTAGCTCACCAGGCTAGCCTTTCAAGTGGAGACCTGCTGATGAGTGAGTCAGCAAGGCAAAGTGGAAATGTCTAAATGTTTGGCCACTACACCTGGACCAAGCTGGCCAGAGGACCAAGCAGACCCCCTCTGCCAAAGCAGAGGTGAGCTTGTTTTAAATGACAGCTGACATTATGTCAGCCTATTGTCTAGTGCAGGGGTCCCCCAGCCTCCTGACATAATGGTATTTGAGCTTCTGATGAGGTCTCACGGGAGACGTTCCCATAGTGAGACACTCACTCATGGTGATCAGAGTACTTGGGTTACATTTATAACCTGTCGTTATAATTTGGTTTGTCTGTAGCTACACCAGGGCAGATGTTGGTGATCTGTCATCATAGTGCAGTGAAGACAGATCACCAACATCTGCCTGGTGTAGCTACACCAGGGCAGATGTTGGTGATCTGTCTTCACTTGCACTATGATGACAGATCACCAACATCTGCCCTGGTGTAGCTACAGACAAACCAAATTATAACGACAGGTTATAAATGTAACCCAAGTACTCTGATCACCATGAGTGAGTGTCTCACTATGGGAACGTCTCCGTGAGACTCATCAGAAGCTCAAATACCATTATGTCAGGAGGGCTGGGGGACCCCTGCACTAGACAATAGGCTGACATAATGTCAGCTGTCATTTAAAACAAGCTCACCTCTGCTTTGGCAGAGGGGGTCTGCTTGGTCCTCTGGCCAGCTTGGTCCAGGTGTAGTGGCCAAACATTTAGACATTTCCACTTTGCCTTGCTGACTCACATCAGCAGGTCTCCACTTGAAAGGCTAGCCTGGTGAGCTAATGGTGGCCGGAGCAGATTTCGAGGAAAGACAACGCAGTCGAGGCTGTCATGGGTATAGATTAAGGCAGCCTGAGTGTGTGTTGGAAGCTCAGAATGCTGCACACAAGGGGTGGTTGTCCCAACAGATATTTTGTTGACGCAGGGCAACAATTCAGTCTTTTCCCATCTTCACTGGGGTTATTAGCCATAACCATGATTAGCTAATGGGCTACAAACGCTAGAACAACCATCGACAAAACTTAACAGCTTTTGCAGCTACTAGGTGGCGAAGGGAACATAATGCTATTAACCCGGCTCGTGTGAGGATGAAAAGCAGTACTACCTTTCTGAAGGTATTGCTACCTGCAAGGCATTTCTACTTGAAATATTGGAAATATTGCCACTTCCTACAGAGAATATAGTGCTACTCAGCACCAGAACTAACCGCAGATAAATTTTGCTATTGTTTGTGAGCTTGTGCCAAATTGTACAACAAGGGGCAAAGCACCTGGTGACACAGTAGTGCACTATGGTTTCTGGACAGTTTCACCTGCCATATAACAGTATAGCTGTCAACAGATTTCTGAAGGACAGCTGATGCTTTGTCAGCCTATTGAAAAGAAGGACAAGGATCCCCAGCCCTCCTGACATAGGAGTCACTAGTGCAGTCAACTGAGGCTGGTATTATGGTATGTGAGCTTCTGATGGGGCCATGCAGGAGGCGTTCCCATAGTGAGACACGACACAAATGCTAGATCTCTCTCTCTCTCTCTCTCTCTGTATATATATATATATATATATATATATATACACACATACATATATACACACACACGCACGCACGCACGCACGCACGCACGCACGCACGCACGCACGCACGCACGCACGCACGCACACACACACACACACACACACACATATATATGTTGAACCTTGTATTCCTTTAGCTTGGAGCAGTAACGACTTCATGAGCTTCTTTACAAATAAAATTATTACGATTAGAGAAAAAATTAATCTGGCCCTTCCTACAAATGTCACAGATGTATCATCGAGTACAGATACTTTAGAATTGGCTGTAAGGCCAGATGGATATTTAGAATTTTTCACTCCCATACATCTCTCTGAACTAATTTCAATAGTTTCTACATCCAAACCATCGACATGTCTTTTAGATCCTATCCCAACTAGACTGTTCAAGGAGGCTTTACCTTTAATTAATTCCTCAATGTTAGATCTGATTAATCTCTCTCTAGTAACAGGCTGTGTACCACAGGCTTTTAAGGTTGCTGTAATCAAACCTTTACTTAAAAAGCCCACTCTAGATCCAGATGTTTTAGCCAACTATACACCAATTTCTAACCTCCCATTTCTCTCTAAAATTCTGGAAAGAACAGTTGCAAATCAATTATGTGAACATTTACAAAGGAATAGCTTGTTTCAGTCAGGCTTCAGAGTGCATCATAGCACAGAAACGGCTCTGGTGAAAGTTACTAATGACCTTCTCATAGCGTCAGATAATGGACTGGTCTCTATACTTATTTTGTTGGACCTTAGTGCAGCATTCAATACAAACAACCACAAACTTTTATTACAGCGACTAGAACATTCTATTGGCATTAAAGGGACAGCACTGGACTGGTTTAAATCCTACTTATCAGACAGGTTCCAGTTTGTGCATGTCAAGAATGACTCTTCTGAGCATACTAGGGTTAATCATGGAGTTCCTCAGGGTTCTGTCTTAGGACCAATACTGTTCACATTATACATGCTTCCCTTAGGCAATATTATTAGGAAGCACTGTATTAATTTCCACTGTTACGCTGACGACACTCAATTGTATTTATCTACGAAGCCAGATGAAACTAATCAGCTAGGCAGACTGCAAGATTGTCTTAAGGACATAAAGAACTGGATGACCTATAATTTCCTACTACTAAATTCAGACAAGACTGAAGTCATTGTATTTGGCCCCAAACATCTTAGAAAATTGCTTTCAAAGCATATAGTTACTCTGGACGGCATTACGTTGGCCTCCAGTACTACTGTGAGGAACCTCAGCGTTATCTTTGACCAGGACATATCCTTTAACTCGCACATAAAACAAATCTGTAGGACTTCCTTTTTCCAACTGAGAAATATTGTGAAAATCAGGAAGATCCTGTCTCAGAGTGATGCAGAAAAACTAGTCCATGCATTTGTTACTTCTAGGCTTGACTACTGTAATTCCTTATTATCAGGTTGTCCCAATAGCTCTCTGAAACATCTACAGCTGATCCAAAACGCTGCAGCCAGAGTACTGACGGGAGTTAGCAAGACAGATCATATTTCTCCTATATTGGTTTCTCTTCATTGGCTTCCTGTTAAATCTAGAATAGAATTCAAAATCCTTCTTCTGACATATAAAGATCTTAACAACCAATCTCCATCATATCTTAAAGACCTGATAGTACCATACTATCCTAGCAGAACTCTTCGCTCTCAGACTGCAGGCTTACTTGTTGTTCCTAGAATCTCTAAAAGTAGAATGGGAGGCAGAGCCTTCAGTTATCAGGCGCCTCTCCTGTGGAACCAGCTCCCAGTTTGGGTTCGGGAGGCGGACACCCTCTCTATTTTTAAGACCAGGCTTAAAACCTTCCTTTTTGACAAAGCTTATAGTTAGGGCTGACTGGGGGACCCTGACGGGGTGAGCTGGTGTTTTCATTTGCACAACTGACTTCCCCTCTTGACATCCCTTTAGTTTGCCCCTAGTTATGCTGCTATAAGCCTAGGCTGCTGGGGGACCTCTCTTGATGCACTGAGCCCTTCTCTAACTACCTATGTATTTACTATATATATCATTATTGCATTACACTAACTCTATTTGTCCCTGTGTCCTTTCTCCGAGTGTCCCTGGTCCCAGAGCTGGATGCTTCAGATGTGTGGTTGTTCTCCCACCAACTGTAACCCTCTACCTGTAACTCTCTACCTCTATCCCTCTATCTGTATCCCTCTATCTCTACCTCTACCCCTCCATCTCTATCCCTCTACCTCTTCCCCTCTACCTCCATCCCTCTATCTCCACCTCTCTACCTCTTCTGTCCCTCTCAACCTGCCCGGCTAGCAGGCAGATGGGTCCCCCCACATTAGAGCCGGGTTCTGCTCGAGGTTTTTTTTCCCTGTTAAAAGGGTGTTTTCCTTGCCACTGTCGCCTTTTGGCTTGCTCTGGGGGTCAGGCATATGGGTTCTGTAAAGCGTCTCGAGACAATTTGACTGTAATTGGCGCTATATAAATAAAATTGAATTGAACTGAATATATATATGAACAGTTGTACCTTTTACTGCAAAATGGTGTTATACTGGCAAAGTAAGTCTTTTCATCTGGACATGCTCCATCAAACCACTATTGCACACAAACAAGCCAAAGGTAACACTTAAAAAACTAAATGACAACATTTTTTGTGTTGTTGTGAAAAGCTCTGGTAAAAACCACTTCTGGTTAAACAATGATGGCTGCTGGTGGCAGCTTACCTCCAGATGAGCATATACTATAACAATGTTGATTATTTTTTACTCATTTCCTTTTTGTATTATAAGTGTAAATTATATGTAATGTTATATATATGTCATTTCTAGGAAATGAATAGCCATGCATACAGTATATCCTGTCTCCAGTACTTTCCATTTTGAGATGTTCATCGGCCAACAGCTGCAATAGGAAATGCTTACTTAAACTTTAAGCTCTGATGGCATGACCACAATAATGTTCAAAAACATTTTATCCCATTTTATAAAATGGAAAAATATAATAATGGCTGCACTATCACTGCAGTTTCCATCCTCATACAGGGAGTGAGAAATTCAGTTCGACTTTAAATGACAGACATAGGACAGAAATTATTACAAATTATAGGTCGCATTGTAGAAAGGATGCAGGTTTGTACTGTTATAGCAGCAGCTGTGCAGGCTATCTTGGCAACTGTTGACAGGATGGAGATAAGAATGAAGAAGAAGAATGTCACAACATCATGTTGGATCAAACAGAAGAAGATAGACAGCAGAGTAAAGGCAGAGCAGTGAAATGCAGAATGAAAGTCCAAAGCACATCTGAAGACACTTAATAACCTAATCCAGAGGCTATATCTTTCTTTCCGTTCAAAAGTTTGGGGTCACTTAGAAATGTCTATTTTTGAAAGAAAGGCAGTTTTTTTGCACTGAAGATAACATTAAACCAATCAGAAATACAGTCTAGACATTGTTGATGTGATAAATGACTATTCTAGCAGGAAACGGCTGATTTTTCATGGAATATCTACATAGGAGTACAGAGGAACATTTCCAGCAACCATCACTCCTGTATTCTAATGGTACATTGTGTTAGTTAATGGTGTTGAAAGGCTAACTGATGATTAGAAAACCCTTGTGCAATTATGTTAGCACATGATTAAAAGTGTGAGTTTTCATTGTCTGGGTGACAAATTTTTGAACGGTTGCGTAGTTGTCAAGCTTAATCGAGATTTAACTATGACCGCGGCTGTTATAGGCTAAGACTTTCACATCAAATTAAAATATCGCACTCTATTGTCATCCTGTAGTTATCACAGCATTGTATCATAACTCTTCACAGCAGGAAAGACTCCAATTTAACTTAAGGAGACAAACTAAAAAAATGTTTTCATTACTAGTTAAACTGACAAATATTTTCCCAATAACTGGTTAATCGCCTGGCCTCTGAAAAGGCAGGAATTTTGTTTTGGAAATTTTCTTGGGGCATTTCACCTTTAGTTGACAGTTAATGGTGTAGCGGGAAGAAAAACCAGCGTATAACATCCACCAAAGGTCCCCAGGCTGGGAATGAAACCACCGCCATTGCAGTTATGGTGTGTGCTATGTGCCATAATCATTAGGCCATGACAAGGAGCGGGAAATTATTTGCAACATTATCCTCATTACCATTTCCAGAAGTACAATGTGACATTGAAATTGCTCTTTTCCAAGATCAATATTCTATAACTGTTCAGTTTTCTATCACATATATCAAAAAAGCAGCTAAAAAGCTGGTGACTAGTGATATGTAAATATTTTGTTGTGAAGCACCTGACCTTGTGACCTGACTCTCAGGACACATGTTTCTTTCCTTCGGTACATCACCCCTGAGCCTGGAAGGCACAAGCAGAACTGGGAAGCAGAACAGATAAAAGAAGCTGCTACACTTCGATATTGCCACATATTCAGCCTGTCTCTCCAGTGAATCCGACCTTTACTGTATAGATATGCCATGCATCATCAGTTGTTGCATAACGTCTTGGAGACTTTGAAGAAAACTAAAAAATCTCAAAGCAACTGAGGTAAACAAACATTAGTCATCGGGTCCATGTGTGTTCTTCCAAGCAGCATAAGCCCTTATACAACAGTCAACATGCTTCCCTCTGTGAGTGGGTGCAGCAGCAGCAGGAGAGAGAATGCAGGTTATAGAGTGCAGCTTAGTCTTGAACCTAACCGTGGAGGATGTTTGTATTACCAAGGCCAGAGACCCATACTGATGGGTGGTTTTGCTACAGTGTATGTCATAAACTAGCTGTGAGCTTCTGACTACCTATATTCCCCTAGTAAAGGATTCAGTCATTTTTATCGTGAGTTAGACCATGTAAAAAATGGCAGATTTACTAGTCAGTAACACAGATTTTACTTCACTAGTTCAGTCATTATCTAGCCAAAGGCTTACAACAAACTTGAGACATGGCAGAGACACAGAGTAAACCCAAAGCATGTTGAGAAAAAAACACCCCTCACACTGGTAAATTTGTGTTTGGGTTGACTGGAGTCACCATAGAGCAGCTCAGATTACACAGGTGCAGCAAGGAAGAACCTAGCAGACTGACAGCCCTCCGCTAATGAGACATACTTTCATTTAGCCTGACCACAATAACCCTGCTCCAGCTGTAAAAGCAGGACTCTGATAAGTCTGGGTATAATAATAACGATAATAAGTGGACCATGGGAGGAGAACATTTACACAGAACCAAGGCTTGTTAATGACAACTACACCCACTGGAGAGAAAGATGAGCCAGAAAAATATAAAGAGTCTTCTCATCACCCACTGCACATGAGTAATTGTTTCTGTTTGTACCTTGCTGAATTCTACAACAGCTGGATTCAAATTAGATTTTTTTTTCCAACTGAGTTTTCACAGTGTACCCATTTAGATAAAATTCTTATCTGGAAATTCAGTAAGTTACTTTGCTGAGATAATTTTACATAAAAATAAATGTGTACTGGTTTATCTTTGGAAGTAGATTTTTAAAGCTGCAGATTCTGCAGCGGCAGGCGTACACATTCTTAAGGCCACAAATCACAATCGCTGCACTACTAATAGACAGTATATTATACAACATAAGTAAGTACACTCCTGTGTAATATAATTTAAATGTTAAATAATTACTCCACCAATGAACACGGCGGAGTTATGGGACGATCTGTGTTGGTTTGTCTGTCTGTCCGTCTATCTGTTAGCAACATTACTCACAAACTGATTAATGAATTTGGATGAAATTTTCAGGGAAGGTCCGAAAAGACGGAAGGACCAAATGTATTAGATTTTGGCAGTGATGTGGCTTATAGTCTGGATCCACAGATTTGTTAAAGATTTCTGTATCAGTGCAAGTATGACTACAAGTGAACACTACATCAGCGATGACATGATTGCAATCCTGCTACAAATCCACCGCTGTGGAATCATCAGGACTTATCTATCGCAAATCATACAAGGAACAATTGATTAAATTGTGGGGGTGTTTCCGAGTCCCATCAATTCCCACTACGTATTTAGGTCACGCAATTCGGTATCTGTACATAACGTACACATGCATAACACACACCTGTGCTCAGCGCAAGGTCATGTTGTTTGTGGGTACATCCACACACGTGGACAAAATTGTTGGTACCCCTTCGTTAAAGAAAGAAAAACCCACAATGGTCACAAAATAATTTGAATCTGACAAGAGCAATAATGAATAAAAATTCTATGAAAATTAACCAGTGAAAATCAGACATTGCTTTTGAACCATGGTTTAACAGAATTATTTCAAAAAATAAAATCATGAAACAGGCCTGGACAAAAATGATGGTACCCCTAGAAAAGACTGAAAATAATGTGACCATAGGGACATGTTCAATCAAGGTGTGTCCTCTAATTAGCATCACAGGTGTCCACAAACTTGTAATCAGTCAGTCGGCCTATTTATAGGGTTACTTTCATTAACGAAGGGGTACCAACCAATTTTGTCCATTTTGTGTATATTAAAAGGCCACATTCTATGTTGCTGTCCTTTTTGATCATCAATGACTAATAAACAATTGCTGCATTTCTTTAAAAAAAAAAAAAAATGCTGTTTTTCTGACCGTGCATATGGGGCAATGAACAGAATAGGTGAAGTACTGCGGTCTCGAGTGCTTTTCTCATTAAAAAAGTTCCCTTACAGTTATCGCATTAGGTCTAGTTTGAATAGTAGGGTAATAGCTCTTATATCATTTCTTTAACATTTTTTGCTGCCACATGTCATCACAGATCTCCCTCTGTACTTCACTGTCAGGACTAAGGATTCACTGCGGTAGCTTAGACAAGGTTCATGCCAAATATGCTGGACACAACATGAGCGGAATAAATTAACTGTTCATAGATCTTTGTCTAAACTGACAAAAAAAATGTCCTCATTCATTTTGTTCAATATCATAGAGCAAAGTTTGCTTTTCTTGGATGTCTACCACAGAGGTTGACTAAATGCAATATCTATCTCACTGTCTGAGTTGTCACAGAAACTGTGATTTCCGCTGACACCCCCTGTGCCAAGTCTCAAGCACCTGCTTGTCTGCTTTCTGGAGCTAGATTTCCAAAGTCGTGCCGTCTTATATTATATTCTATACATCCTTTTCTATCCGTCAGATTTTTCAGTTCCACTGGCAGTTCTTCTCCATGTTGAGCTATGAAGCAGACAAAAAACTACTGAAAGTTCTGGTGTTTCCAAGTCATTATATAAACCTTTTGATGCAGTCTCAGTGATCAAACTTTCTACATTTTGTGTCAATGTTCACAGGTGAATTCATGTTTGTTTCTACTTTGGAGCCTGTATTTTTTGTATAGTTTTTCCAAAGTATTTTTATTTTTGATTGTTCATAAGAGAAAATACTCTGCTGTTCAACTCTAGGAACAATTATTGAGAGTGACACAATTTTGAATCATTTGACACTTAAGTGATCCTACACTGGGGTGTACTCATTGATTTAGAGTTGACTTGAACAATTACCCTATCAAGACATACACAGTCAGAGAACTGACATCAGAAAATGGCAAGATTGTTGGAAAGGAAAAACCTTGAGGTATGTGATTCGACTGGAATAGATAATTTTCTTATTCCCCAGTAGGGTAACTATTTGGACCACTGATAGGTACTAAGAAATAACAAAGGAGGAATAAGTCATAAATGTCAAAACACAATACAAATGAATGACATATAATGAATTAATATTGAAAGAATACATTAGTTTTAATTAAGAGCCATATTAGCTTATTATGAACAAATACAAATCAAGTACATTTTTTTTTTTTTTTTTTTTTTTTAAAAAAAACTTACTACAAGCGATGCGTCACAGAGACCACTTTGGGTTTTTAGTTTTCAGCTTATATTCTTGCGAGGAAACTGCAGCAGTCAAGCAGGCCTTGGTACAAGATTAGCAATGGCCCACCAAAGAAAATAAGTATTTAATACACATCAACAATTGTACTTTCATTGTGCATTGGCTTGAAACTCTATTTCCCTTCACTATTTACGTTCAAAGGTAAGTGAGGGAAGAAACTTGGCTGTTTTATATTCAGTACGTATACTAAATCCTAATCTGACCTGCTGCAATTACGTATGAGCTCCATGAAAAGACTGCAATCTTACAAACTTATTTAGATAGCTACTTTTTCGGTCTCTATCCAAATTCAATCTCAGTTCAAAAAGGCAATTGAAGATGAGATTTACTCTAAGGTAAGAAAACTGATTCTTTTACCGCATGTCTTTCTTGGCCCAATTCACCTCTATCTGGACTCCTGGGATGAGCTGCGTGATGCCCTGGGGCCAGTTGGAGATATCAATCTTATGATGGGAAACTTTATTCATCTTGGGCCCAATTTCTGATATAATAAATGAGTGTGAGATATTAAATACCCCGTGAAGGGCAAAGACAAACTCACATATATGTAATTTCTTTTTGCAATTTTAACATTGTCAAATTCTCATTTCATTCAATCTGGATAAGCTCTGCAGTTGTCTGACTTGTTCAAACAGGGCATACCTCACAGAATGCTCTCTTTTCAAGAACTGTAAAGAATTATTTTGTATTGGCAAACTGTGTCAAATTGTATACAGGACATTTTAGACTTCTCTCTACTTCTGGCCTTGATTTTGCTGTTTCCATAGCAGTGCAGGGCTAGATATTGCAGCAAAAAATAAGCCTGCATTGAAGAAAGATCCTGACAGGAGCAAAAGCACACCCAGAAACTGCTTGTGGGATTGTATTTCACTCTATTTCTTGATATAATTTTCTGCAGATATGGTAAGTGAAGGGCCTGGTTTATCTCTGATGCATGTCACCAAATCCACTTGTAAAGACAGAAGAATCCCCTAAAGATAAAGTATGTGTTACATATAACCAGGGACAAAACTAAACAATCTACATACAGTTAACTGTAGAGCAGGCAGCACAAACTGAGTTAATGAATGCCTTTAAATTCGGAATTAATGTCCTCTCAAATATGTTTTGTCAGTCCAGTCCATTCAATCCACACAAGAGGGAAATTCCAAAAATATATCTGATTATTCTGATGTTCAAATTCTGTAATACAAAAAGAGGTCTTTGTAAGATGATGAGACAAGGGGAGGAAGCATAAGAATAAATGGTTCAAATTGGCGAGGAACTGGCAGCAAGAATGGATAAATGTCTGAGATGAAAAACAGCAGCCTAGCAACAGACAAAAGCTTTCATACAACCCCAGCCTGTGACTGAAATTTGCTTCCAAGGAATTCCTGGTTGATATGCCATGAAGTGGAGGTTTGTGCTGCTATGCATTAATGAGCCAGATTCCAGTTTCCCTCTTTTAATGTCAAATATAACAGGGATACAACTGTATGGGCAGCAGATGGTCACTGGAAAACACAATAGCGCAGTCAGAAACCAGACACAGCTCCAGTGATTTCATTTCTAGAATTTCTTCATCAGCATGAACCCTGAAGCTTGCCGGGTGAGCCCTCATAAAGGTTCTTAGAAAAGTGGGCAACACAGGGTTAGACCAGAAGTGACAGAACCATTCATACTAAGAATTTTACAAAGTACAAAAACACTAAAATATCAGCAATAGCAGAGGAAGACGTGACAAAACACAAGAAACATCTAAAACCTCTCCCCCACCGTACACTTTGATCAACTGTGAATATGGAGTGCCAAGATTTCTGACTGATCTTGGTCTGAGGAAAACATCAAATTAATTGCATGCTGACCTTCCACAGCACGGACCTGATAGTAGAGCACAAGTGCAAGCTTTTGAGAAAGGCTGAACTGCTATTCAGAGGATAAAAGCTCTGCTGTTTTCAGTCTGTGAACAACACAATACTAGAACCTGAGCCATGGTAATTCATTTATTATATGATAACTAAAAGAATAACGCAGAAAAATAGACAACAAAATATGGCTGAATTAACTTCATTTCATGGTATTAATGAACAAACTAGAAAAGCACTCAGAGAGCGCAGTACTCCTCTAAGGCTGCTCATTCCTTGTATCATTTCCAACAGATGAGTTCCGATAAGTCTGCAGTGGTCGATTTGTAGCAGGATCGCAATCATGTGATCATCAGCAGGCTGCTAACGCAGTTTTCACTTGTCATAGTTGCAGTGATGCCATGATGCCATCAATGATACAGAAATAGTGGATCCAGACTATAAGCTGCATCTCTGCCAAAATCTAATCACTTGGTCCTTGTGTCATTTCTGACGGATAAGTCCCAATAAGTCCACAATGGTCATTTTGTAGTAGGATCGCAATCTTGTGATTGTCAGCAGGCAGCTGACGTAGTGTTCACTTGTAGTCATAGTTACAGTGACGCTGTGTCGCTATCTCACAATACAGAAATCTTTAAGAAATTTGTTGATCCAGACTATAAGCTGCATCACTGCCAAAATCGAATCATTAGGTCCTTATGTCATTTCTGACCTTCCCTGAAAATTTCATCCAATTCAATTCAATTCAATATTATTTATATAGCACCAATTACAGTCAACTTGTCTCAAGACGCTTTACAGAACCCATATGCCTGACCCCCAGAGCAAGCCCTAAGGCAGCAGTGGCAAGGAAAACACCCTTTTAACAGGGAAAAAAAATTTGAGCAGAACCCGGCTCTTTATGTGGGGGGACCCATCTGCCTGCTGGCCGGGCGGGTTGAGAGGAACAGAAGAGGTAGAGAGGTAGAGGAGTACAGAGGTAGAGGAGTAGAGAGGTAGAGGGGTGGAGAGGTAGAGGGGTAGAGAGGGGGAGAGACGGGGGAAGAGGGAAGTGTGGGGAACATCCAAATCCTTTAATCCGTTTTTGAGTAACGTTGCGAACAGACAGACAGACACACAAACCAATGCCGATCGTCACATAACCCCGCCGCCCTCCTTGGCAGAATAATTAAAGCATACCAGGAGTCAGGCATTCAAAAAAATCTATGACATTATGTCCTCTCTTATACTTTGGAGCTCACACAACTAGGACTAACATCAGCAGTATATTCTAATGCTAACAGCTACTGTATTGAAGGTGAGCCTGATCAGTCCCAGTGGGTACAGATCTACGTGAAAGGCATTCATCTACAAGTTCCCTACCTCAGGCCTTACTCTAGGAGGCTGCCAGTTTCCCAATTTGAGGTTGTGCTATTCATTAGATGCCAGTGTATAGATGTGTTTCAGCTGCTTACTCCCCTCACTTGGGACCAATTTATCCATGAAGAGCTGTTGCCCTAGAGAACACAACATCCAGGTATATAACTGGGAGACCACTGACTCACAAATTGCATTTGAGGATACAATATGTAGCAAATTTAGGCCATCTCTGTTTGTATATTTGAGTGTGAAAAGCAAGAAAAGGTTTTGACTGGGTCACATCTGTCAAAGAAATAGGGAGGAAAGTGGATTGGAAAGACAAAAAAGCACCTTTGATCACATTACCTTGCGTGCTGCATGAATGTCAAAGAAGGGCTTATGCCGGACGCTGTAAGGCTCCTTGGTTTTGTCAATCTGTCCAGTTTTCATCTTTTCCATGCGGGGAGAAATGATTTCCTTCTCTATGCATAATAGCCGGATATTGAAATCACACTGGCCAACCGGCTGTCCCTGAAACACAATAAAAAAATCAAAATGTACCCTAAACATGTTACTCTTGAGGTCTAAAATTTGCTATACATGAACAAAAATCATTATTATCCAATAATAAAGGAACAAACAGTCCTTGAACAGTCCCTATTTGGGATTAACAGTAGTTTCTCCCTTATTTCCAAAATACCTTTCATAAATCTATGAAAGAACCAAAAAGCATGATTGTCTTTTGTGACAAAAATGCATGTGTTTCAATGATTCTGTCATAGAAATATAGTTGTAGGAGTCACCAGAAACTAAAGACTACCAAAATATATATGACCTGTTCATGACTAAATATACACTACCATTCAAATATTTGGGGTCATTTAGAAATGTCCTTATTTTTGAAAGAAAAGCATTTTTTTTGCATTGAAGATAACATTAAATTAATCAGAAATACAGTCTAGACACTGTTAATGTGGTAAGTGACTATTCTAGCTGGAAACAGCTGATTTTTAATGGAATATCTACATGGGGGTGCAGAGGCCCATTTCCAGCAACCATCACTCCTGTGTTCTAATGGTACATTGTGGTAGCTAATGGTGCTGAAAGGCTAATTGATGATTGGAAAACCCTAGTGCAATTGTGTCAGCACATGAAAGAAAGTGTGAGTTTTCATGGAAAACATGAAATTGCCTGGGTCACCCCAAACTTTTGAATGGCAGTGTATATTTTTGTATTTTATTATATTTTAGCCAATATCCTAAATTGTCAAGTAAAAAAAAAAAAGATCAATAAAGAACATATTTGTTAGTTGGAGGCCTAACTAGCACTAAACCCAAGGCTTGTATAGTAAAATTCTCATAGCATCAATACAAGTGACTGCAGCTTCTATTTACAGCTGCCCCATAGGTGAACAGTATGCAGGTGCATACTCTGAGCCTTGGACACAAAGACCTTATAATAGGTTAAGCTCAAGGGGGATATAACACCAAAAGTAAATAGAACAGTGGAATCAGTTTTTCGTGGTCACTATGACAACCACCCATCACTGGCCAGGCACACAGTTGTTCTACACAGATAAGCACATTGACCTGAGCCACTACTGTCTTTCAACAGGGCCACCAAGGCTGAGGAAAGGTGCCACCAAACCCATCTGGCAGACCACTGTGACTGTGGCACTAAAAGAAACAAAAACAAAAAAACAAAGCTTTGGTGCCCCCGGATATTAATAATAAAACTTGGGTGGAAAATTAGAACAGCCAAGTAACAAATTTAACAAACATGACTGTATGACCATAATAAAGTGTTAGGTGGTGCAGAGGAGTTGTGATTAAATGTGCTTGGTACAGCTCAGTCAAGTGACAGTTACGACCACATATCTCTGTTGCTTAATTGACAAAGTGATTAAAAACAATGACTCACAGATTTCACTTTTAAAATCACAAAAAAGAAAATTTGCTGAAGTGAGTTCTGAAAACATGCCAGATGGAAATGGACTAAATGCATGACAACAATTTGACATTTCATTTTATTTCAACTTATTGGTGGGAAAGAAGGAGCCCAAACTCCAAGTAAGCTGTCATTTCTCTGTTGCCAAAACACATTAAAAATCATGACAAGCTAACATTTTCTCACCTGGCTGTGATGAGCAGAATATTTATTTAAAATGCCAGATATCTACAAATACTTTTCCAATATAGCTACCCAACCCAAATGAGGAATAAAAGAGGAAAAAAGCAAAACTCCATGAACATTCATAACATAGACCTTAACATTCATATTTGACATACCAGGCATTATTTTTTCTATTTAGGCTATTGCTTTCTCCTGTACAAAATGTAAAATCTTTTGACCATTACAATATTTCCTTAAGGATTTGATTTTTCTTTAGGGTGACTGGTATAACCGTGCTACATTCTCCTGAAGCAACAGCTGGTGTCATGTCCCACACATGCAGCACCTTCTGTCAGCTGTGTCATCAGGATTGAACAAGATGTAAGTGTGGATGATTCAAGGCATGTGTTGTCCTCAACGATGAAAACAGAGCAGATAAAAATCTTGTTACTCTTGCTGCTATAAAGATCATTTATATGGGTGAAATTGGCCTGCTATTTATATTTTTTGCTCTTATTCTCAGTGGTAATCTGTCTGGATAGGTCACACTCATACTCTACCTTGTGGCTGCCATTTATTGTGCTGCACTACATTCACTTACTATAACTGTTGTAATTCAGCATTTGTGACGAGCATGAGTAATGGATAAAGCTTAATATAGCAAAACTACTGACTAATGCTTTCATCAGCACTGAAACGGATATCATACATCACCTCAGGACACTTGGTGCTTGGCACCTTCATATACTATACACACCCTGCGATGCTCAGAACTTCACATTAGTGTATTTGTACACTAAGACTTCACAAATGACTTGCAGTTTGTCAATTAATTGATAATATGACGAAGTCTCTTATTAAAATAAAAATATTTGCCATTTTTCTCAACCGTAATACGAGGAAAATTTATATGAGGTCATTCAACTACATAAAAGGTTGGACAACTAAAAAAATGATATAACCCCCCCTTTGAGGGCAAGCTGAACAGAGTGCATGAAGAAACTATATATATCCGTACACATTAAATGTTAAACACTAGAGAGAAGTAGAATCAGAAATAAAGCAGTGAGGAGTGAGGTGGGAGAGGCTAAAGGATGACGGCTACAGCAAAAACAGGGACAGTGCTGGGAATTCTGTTGAAAGGACTGTGACTGTCTCGGATAATTTGGGATAAATTACTTTACACACCGTTGACGAAATCTGCGTTGGGACCAGTCAACACAGGCTTAATTTGCAGCTTCCTTGGGGATATTCCGGACAAAAACAGAGGCTTTTAGACCGTTCTGGCCAAAAACTGTTTGCAAAAACATTCTGTATCCTGTTTATCTGTTGATAACAGAGCAGTTACATAAAAGCAATATTTTAGGGCACCAGTCACAGCAAGTTGTTTAAACAATTTAATTTATATCATTGGAGCTTTGATCCAGGTGACATCAGTTACTGGTAGCATGTTAGTTATATTAAAAGAAGGATGAGAAATGTCTTTAATTTTGAATTCCTCTATATTATCTTGGGTGTGAAGCAGTCAGATCAATAAGCTAGAAAGGGGAGATCCAAAGAAAACGAATAAATGTTTTTGCCTGCAATATTAAAGTTTTGATGGCAGATTGCAAGATAAAGATTTCAACCAACCTTGAACACAGAATAGCCTCCAGTTCCTGCAACTTTAGTTCACCATATTCCACCTGTACAGAACACTAAGAGCTGGAAACTCTCTTTTTGCTTTTGGGTGAACATCAGCTTGTGTCTAAAAATACAGGCAGGCAGGTTATAGGCCAGAATTTATGACATTAGTCTGTCTAGCTATACTATGCAGCCCCTGAGGCATGCTGTTCCTGTTCCTTTATGAGTCACTTTAATATAGAGCAGGGCTTACTTCATAGACAGAGCTTTAAAAAAAGCAAAAGTACATTTCACATCTAGCAAAGAGCTGTCAGATCCCTACATTTCAGCAAAGTTTAAGGGGTTGCAATATAATTTATAGAAGAAGAAAAAAAATTCTTACAAAAAAATTTGACTTCCCAACTGTTCTTATTTTAACACTTAATATATTTCCTTGTCTAACCCTACTTATTACAAAAAAACAAGGTGAAAAAGAGAATTATGTTATCTGGATGAATTGTGCTCAATAAAGACATGTACAGCCTATCGTAGCAGTACATTATTATTCAAAGGAAAATCCAGAACATTAACTGTTCCCTGTGTTGAATTTTCAGATGTTTTGGTTATCAAATACAGAGGAAAAACAGTCTAAATAAACAGCATAGATAACTCTTACAAAACAATTTAGGAGAGTTAATAGTGTTTTCTCATATAAAACACATTATTTCCTTTATAAATGTTCACATATTCAACCACATGTTGAAAATGGTAATTACGTTCAAGACTGGTGTCATAATTATAAGCAAAATGCATGTAAAAGTAATTTTTGAGTGCCTGAAATCAACGGTGATTCACATTTGTGGTTATTACTAGCTAGAGGCCAATAATAATCCACAACCAGGACTTGTGCAAATGTGTCTGCTCATATGTCTTCTCATGTGCCGTAAGTGAAAGTCATTATCACCATACACCGAGCAGGCCCAACATTAAAAGCAGCTGCATATTATTGTGTACGACCCCCTCAAACGAACTTTAACCCACTGAGGCAGGATTTCACACGACCTCTGAAAGAGTCCAGTTGTACAGGGCACTCGTCATGCTCCTCAAATCATTCGTGAACAATGTTTGCAGTGTGGCATTGAGCACTATTCTGCTTAAAGAGGTTGCAGCCATCAAGAAATATCATTGCTGAGGGGGTGTATGTGGCTTGTTGCTATGGTTAGGTGGTGACTCTTTGTCCCTTTAGTGGAGCCATCACAAGCTGGCCCTTGTCAAAATTGTTAAAATCAGCATCATAACCACTGAGAGGTGAAGTTAATAACACTGATTGTTGAAGTAAAACGGCACTTGTCAGTGAGTGGGATATATTAGGCGGCAAGCGAACAATCAGTTCTGGAAGTTGATGTGTTGGAACAAGAAAAAAAAATGGACAAACAATTTAAGCTACACTGACGGGCAGAATTTGACGGCATGAGGGAGATCTAGGCAGGTGCTTGTAATGTAGTGGCTCATCTGTGTATACTGAATGATGTTCAACCACTGCAGGACTACAAAATTCAAAGATACCGCAGGAGAGATTTACAGTGGGTGTGGAAAGTATTCAGATGCCCTTAAATTTTTCACTCTGTTATATTGCAGCCATTTGCTAAAATCTTTTTTTTTCCTCATTAATGGACACACAGCACCCCATATTGACAGAAAAACACAGAATTGTAGATATTTTTTGCAGATTTATTAAAAAAGAAAAACTGAAATATCACATGGCCACATGTATTCAGACATTTTGCTGTGACACTCATATTTAACTCAGGTGCTGCTGATTTCTTCCGATCTGATTATCCTTGAGATGGTTCTACACCTTCATTGGAGTCGCATAGACTTTGCCAAAAAACACATACAGACTATTCTCTGGTCTGATGAGACTAAGATAGAACTTTTCGTCCTTAATTCTAAGCATAATGTGTGAAGAAAACCTGGCACTGCTCATCACCTGCCCAATACAGTCCCAACAGTGAAGCATGATGGTGGCAGCATCATCTTCTGGTCGACGGCTTCGCTGCCCTGCATGCAGGTCACAGAGGAGAAGGGCTACCTTTGTACCCAGGGCAGTCCAACTTCTCAACTCATGAACCTTAATAATAAATAATTTAAATGATTTTAGCAAATGGCTGCAATATGACAAAGACAGAAAAATTGAAGGGGACTGAATACTTCCCATACTCAGTGTAACTCCAGAGGAGTTCTATCAGTGCTCCTGCTGGTCTCAAAGACACTGTGGCACAGGCAATACTCTTAGGTTGGAGACCCCCAAATAGCTATAAACTGTATCTGAATACACATTTTTCAATCAAGAGTAAGTAGAGCTAGTAAAGTGCACATACCTCAACAGATAAAGTGTATGTGATGGATGTTAAAACAAGTCCTTTCTGCTCAATTGTAAACCGAGTTGAGCCAATTATCTTGTCTAATTCTGTACTTAAAGCCAGGCTGTTTTGGCAAGGTGAAAAATAATGAGGGCAATCAAAATGTCAGCAAACAGGCAGTGAGTCAGTCAAGTCCAAACCTCCACAGTATTATTTCAAAATAACAGTCTTCTACAAAAAAATAAAAACAGGGCAAATATGCGTAATTGTTGTTGTCCTGTCATTTCTCCCACAGTGGGGGAGCTGACATTGAGTGACAGGCAGCCACAACTTCTTAGAAGAACAAAGATCCTTTTCTAAATATATTTTACTGCAAAAGTAGAAACAGAAAATTAATTGCATCTGAGGGTGACAGTCAAGGATAGTCAGCTACATGGTTGGAAAGGTACTGTACACATCAGCACACTCTACATAACAGTACTATGTTGGAGGGCTAACATAACTTATTTATCAACCAAGCTCCACTAGAGTCCATCGGACTCTTCATACACAGTGAAATTACCCAATACGGTGAAAGGGCACACTGTTCTCATTACACTCGAATCGAAAGCATCCCTATATTGTGCTACACTCAACTTTCCAAACAAGTATGGTGTCACATTAGACCATGGGCCAAGCAGGTGGTGTGTTTTCCCTCCTGCTACATTTTCATCCCCAGTGTCAGGATGGAGCCTCAGTGCCAAGGAGCAGCCCACCACAGATAATGGCAGGGGCTAATAATGGCCAGCAAGGATCAATACAGCAGTGCTTTGCTGACGGCTCGGTGGGAGTCATGTGGAGCTGCTAACCTCTGCACCATCTTACGACGACGCTCTCCTCACCACTGGAGCCTTATTGAGCTGCTTGCTTGTGTGAGCCTCTAATCGATGGAGAAATGGAGGCGACAGACAAACACAGTGGCTTAAGTAACCCCCACCCACCTCCTCCATTCATCCCAAGGTATTCATCAAGCTCTTTTTAAGGAAGACAGCAGAGGCCTGCTAACAACAGGCTCATTAGTCTCTGTGCGTGCCTGATTGCCATTACAACAATTTAGAAAGGTTGAAGGGATGAATTCATTTATAGTTTGACAGTGTTAATAATTAACAGGCTTTCAGTGTTGACGTCAGGCAGTTTAAAAAAATGGCCAAGTTAAAATAACGTTATTATACACACACCCATTTTATTTATTTTTTTTATATATATATATATATATATATATATATATAAAAATATATAAATATATATATATATATATATATATATATATATATATATATATATATATATATATATATATATATATATATATATATATATATATATAGACACACATTTAAAAAATATACAACCCAATGCACTAGGCACTTATTGCTACCCCACATTAATGCGAGTCATAGACCGACTGGTGTATTTCGATCCAATACAATGGATTGAACTCTAACAATAATAAAGGTTTGGATTAATATTTAATGAAAATTGATTAAAATAATGGGTCAATGCACTGTAGCTCAGCAGAAACTATTTCAATGGGGAAACTATCAAAATTTAAGTTATATATATTTATGCATATGTATATGACGCAATTGTTGTTAAGGCCAGGCTTTAGTAAAGCCTGGTGCGTGACAGGGTGGGGGTCAAGCATGTAGAACGACAACGCTCTGTCATGTCTATGCTAATACTGCAGAGCCTGGATGAACACTCCTCTGCTGCTGCTACAGTATAGCATTGAAGGAACCCTACTGGGAATACGATTTTTCAGGTTTGAGAGATAAGGAAAATCCCATTCCACATCAATGCTTCTTCTTGATGCACAGCTTAACAATTTGTTCTGACTCGGACTACAAAAACAACTCCTTGTGATGAACCTTTTTAATAGCAAGTAAAAAGCCAAGGACAGGTGAAGCTGCAAACAGATATGAGGGGTATGTTGTTTTTTTTTTGTTTTGCTTTTTTGTTTATTCTGACTTACAGGTCAAAAAAGACAACAGAGGGTGCTCCAATAAACGACCCATAAATAGTCTCCAATGCAGCAGCCATGGGTTTGAGTCCGACCCATGGCCATTTGCTGCAGGTCCTTCCTCACTCTTCTCCCCATATATCCTGTCTCTCTCTCTCCCCTGTCCTATATAATAAAGGCTAAAATGGCCAAAAAAAGACAACAGATTGTCAAATCCTCAGAGTACTCACATTGAATTTGATGATGTCATATATTAAATAGCGAGGGACGGGCTGCCCATTCACCTTGTCGATGATCATCTCCTGCAGGGATAAGGAAAAGGAGTCAGTTCAGAAGATATCGATTTTACAAACATAAAGGTACAACTGAGTGGAGGAGATGTCCAAAATAAAGACAAGTTATGTAGGATGGGACACTAGAGTCTGAGCACTTCCCAGACGATTCTGCTTCAGAGAGGGAGATGCCTGCAGCAATGCAAAGGATAGCAAGGAACTGGGGAGGTGGGTGGTGTGTATGTGTGTGTATATGGGTGTGTCTGTGCGGTATGGTCTGGTGGAGAAGAACACGAAGCAGAAATAGCACTGCACATCTATTATGCAAGGCTCTCAAGTTGAGGTCAGGTGCAGCCGCAATTCAGGACACTCAGACGCATGATTAGTTTTAAAAGAAGTGTTACACAACCAGAGTGTAAAGTAAAAGCAAAGATAAGCATGTCAACATCACAACTGTTGAAGTAGTCTAAGTGAAAGGAGCTTTTGACTTTTACCTGGTATAAATTTGAGAGAGAAGCACATGTTTAGAGCGCTATATATATTCCTGTTCCCCTCATAAAATATTTAAGCAACTATCTGTGCTATGTTGCTGTAACTTACAGGTAGGAGGTAAGACATCGCTCGAGGAATCAGCTATCACACAAAAACACTATTTTGGGGATTGAAAGACTATTTTCCAAAGGGACAAAAAAGCATGAACTTTGTGATATGATGGGCAAAAATGGCAATGAATGCAAGAAATTCACAGTCAACAAGAAATTATCTATTTTGGGCCACATGAGTCATGCTGAGTTGTTTTTTTAGGCACTAGATCAAGCTGTTGTAACGAAGACTGTCTTTATCCTGAGGTCACGATGCTCTCCGCCACACAAATGCCAAAAACCACCTCACTCCTCCAAATCAATCAAAATTCAAAATAAAAAAAGCACTCCAAGAGCGCTGTACTCCGCCAAGGCTATTCATTCCCCTATATGTCAGAAATGCAACTTTTTTTTTTTTTTTTTAATTAAGAAATGCAGCATTTGTTTATTAGTTATTGATGATCAGGCATGTGTTATGCATGTGTACATTATATACGAATATCGAATAGCATGACCTAAATATGTAGCGGGCGGCTGGAATTGATGGAACTCGGAAACACCCCCACAATTGAATCAATTGTTCCCTGTATGATTTCCAATGATTAAGTCCCGATAAGTCGGCAGCAGTGGATTTGTAGTAGGATCGCAATCATGTGATCATCAGCAGGCAGCTGACGTATTGTTCACTTGTAGTCATAGTTACAGTGACGCCGTGCCGCTATCTTGCAATGATACGGAAATCTTCAACAAATCCGTGGATCCAGACTATAAGCTGCATCACTGCTAAAATCTAATCACTTGGTCCTTGTGACATTTTCGACCTTCCCTGCAAATTTAATCCAAATCCGTTATTCTGTGTTATAGTAATGTTGCTAACAGAAAAAGAAACCAACAGCGATCGACACATAACTTCGCCGCATTTCTTGGAGGAAAATGTACAACCATAAAACTTCGTATTCAACAACTTGGATTTTAATATCAACGCTACACTTCCAACACAAACTCTCGGGAGACCAAGTGTCTGTCTCCTTTGGTTGCCACAGCATTAAACATAGTAAACAAGCTGCAGTCGCCCATCTAATTGTACAATAGGAGGTTTTATCTGGTAACGCAACCAGATAAACTGGTAATGACATGCATGCATCTTTGTCATCTGCTTTATCTATTAATATATTTTAAGCGGTTACAGTTATTAATAGCAATTATTTGACAAATGATTAATTTCTCTATGTGTTACAATAAACAACCATGAATGAAAATAAGTCAAATGTGTCTCTTTGCTGGCTGGAGTAATTTTTATTTACATCTGACAAGACAAAAAAACTAATATCAAATCGAAATGGCCAAAGTTGGAGTGGAAGAAAGGAGAACAGGCATCGCACTGAAGGAGGGGTTGGAAAGAAAAAATGATATAATTTCAGTAGGCTGCCATCATTATGCATCTGGTGCACTGAACCACTGTAGAGACAGTCAGCAGTGAAGGAATACATAAATGTGGCAAGTAAACTGTCAGAAATTCAATTTGCATTGTGCATTCACACGATGTAGGAACTCAAGTTGATGTAACGCTCATTAAAAACTGTACAACAAAACAGCATGTAAAGACAAAGACCAGCGCCTTTGGGCTAAAGATGCAGCATATCAGACAACACAGCTGGGCTTTCACAGTATTCAGCACAAAAAATAAATACATGAAAAACTCTATGAACTGAGAGCCAGAAGCATCAACAGATGAATAAGCACGAGTCAAAACAAACCTTGTAACAATTTAAACGCACATCTACACTACTTCTTCAGAAGAACACTAATTTGCTGCAATTAGATGTCCTGCCTGAGCAAGGAAACTAAATTCATCACATCAATTAGTAACTTTTAAGCAAAGAGAAAGCACATACCTATTTCGTATAAAATTGCTCATTTCTGACTGAGGCTCTAGTCTGGGACCTGTGTGACCTGACTACATAAAAATGCCATTGAAAGTCTGAGTGTGACAGCCTGAAGATGAGTGATTGACCCCCATCTCCACTCTGAGAAGCACACAGCAGAGCGTGACAACAAAGTACACTGCAGGGTACTGACAGAAAACTGTGTAGCATTTCATTAGCCATTTTTCTTCAGGACATGCATCATCATTTTCCTGTCAGCCATCTTTGGCAGGCTCTCCTTTCACCTAACTGATGTCAACTATCTGCAAGACTAAGCAGCAGGGGCAGAATGAGGATGTTACAAATGTGGAGGTGTAGGGAATATTCAACTCAAGCAAAGAAAGGAACGGGACAACTTATAATATTTTCATGGATGTCTGAAGAAGGCCTAGCATGGCACAGTACATACCAAGTAAACATTAGGTATTAAGAAGAGCGATGACTCACCCCATCCAGTAGAGTATTTGATAAGTGCACACGTGGATCCTTCCGGAAAGGAAACTCTAGGTTTGCTATGTGGAAGATACTGTTGTCTCTGTCGACCATGTACACTTCATTTTTTCCATTGATCAGCATCATGTACCTGTGGAAGATGAGGTTGAATCATTACGGAGCAGTAAGCACAAGCTATTAAGTTTTAATTATCCTGGTCACTACTTAGACTCCAGCTGGGCTTACATAATGGGCTAGGTTACATTATCTGTTAGCATGCACAACTACTATTGATTGTGTGGGCTGCTATTACAATGTTATCTCTGTGTTTGATGTTACAATAGATTCATTTAAGAAGGAAAGTATTTATGAAAGTAATGCTTATCTCTTTACTGCAAGGGCATGAACATTGCCCCTGTGTCATTCATTATCTGGCACAAGTTTTTTGATGGGTGACCCACACAATAAACTAATATATTGTGAACTGAAGCATTGAAGTCACACAGATATTGGAAAATAATTTGCCCTGAAAGGCTTTATCAGGGCCCCTAAAATCTTGGCTTGAAATCTAACACATTATTTGGGACTAAACAAGCAACACTTACAAAATAAAACAAATAAAAAAGAGAGATAAATCCAGATAAATGCCACACAGAGTTCTAGCAGCAGACACATCTCTACATCAACTGTTCAGAAGAGACTGAGCCTATCAGGCCTTCTTGGTCAATTAGCTCCTAAGAAACACTACTAAGAAACAGCAACAAGAAGAAGAGATTTATTTGGGCCAAGAAACACAAAGAATGGACATTGGACCAGTGGAAATCTGTGCCTTGGTCTGATGAGTCCAAATTTGAGATCTTTGGTTCCACCCGCTGTGTCTTTGCGCGATGCAGAAAAGGTGAACGGATGGTCTCTACATGCATGGTTCCCACCATGGAGCATGGAGGAGGAGGTGTGATGGTGTGGAGGTGCTTTGCTGTTGACACTGTTGGGGATTTATTCAAAACTGAAGTCACACTGAACCAGCATGGCTCCCACCCCCAGCAACATGCCATCCCATCAGGTTTGCGTTTAGCTGGACCATCATTTATTTTTCAACAGGACAATGACCCCAAACACACCTTTAGGCTGTGTAAGGGCTAGTTGACCAACAAGGAGAGTGATTGGGTGCTGCGTTAGATGACCTGACCACAGTCACCTGACCTCAACCCAATCCAGATGGTTTGGGATGAGATGGACCACAGAGTGAAGGCAAAAGGGCCAACAAGTGCTCAGCATCTCTGGGAACTCCTTCAAGACTGTTGGAAAACCATTTCAGGTGACTACCTCATGAAGCTCATTGAGAGAATGCCAAGAGTGTGCAAAGCAGTAATCAAAGCAAAGGGTGGCTATTTCTAAGAATCTAAAAAAAAAAAAAAAAAAAAAAAAAAAAAAACGTTTTATTTCACACTTTTTTGTTTACTATATAATTCCATATGTGTTAATTCATAGTTTTGATGCCTTCAGTGAGAATCACCAACGTAAATAGTCATGAAAATAAAGAAAACCCATTAAATGAGAAGGTGTGTTCAAACTTTTGACTGTTCGTGTAGATTTTTCCATTTCAGTCAGTGTGTTTGTGATTGTTTTCTTAAGGGTTATTATCAATTATTATAACCCCTGTGATGCTTAATTACATTTAACAGTGCTCCTCAAATTAAATTCCTCCAGACAAATCAAGACGCCAATAATTTCCTTTAATTAGTTTATTTGTAGGCTTTAATATGATAATCACACTTTAACACTGTATTGCTGTAAGCAAAGAAAAACAACACTTGAGATTTGGGCAACACTCGTCACTGCAAAACAAGAGTCTGTTTATGTCTCTAATGTGCAAATCAGTTGCTTTTAATTCAAATAAAACAAATGTGACGGAATACGAGCTTTTATCATGTCTGACTAAAGGACAGAAAGATCAGGAAACAGATAACTGCTAATTACATCGTACTACCATAGTGAACACTTTTCCTTTAATCTAGCTGTGTTTTATGTTAATTATCATTGTAAACAGAAAGCAGTTTTAATCAATGCGAATGCAAAATATGCACATCACAAGCTTCCAAATTCTACCAGCCAGTTCTCACAGCATGTTTACTGAATTGTAAGCAAATTATCTTTCACTTGTTGCCTTGGATGGTCACAAAACTTCTTTCTTGGCTCATAGATTACTATATTTTCTAATTGCATGCATTACCAGTGGACCAAGTTCAGCTATAGGGCATTCCTTTGGTGAAGCAAATGTAATCTAACATAATACACTGCCTGTTCAAAAAAAGTCACCACCTAGATTTAACTAAGCAAACAGGCAAGAGCCTTCCATTGGATAATTACTGCAGTGATGAATATGTTTCAGTAGGCAACAACTTATTTAACCCTAGCTGATGCAGTGAGTAGCTTCTCATTTCTTAAACAACCATGCTGGAAGACATATCCTGTGATCATGGAAAGGATGTTCATCTGTTTCAAAAGGGTCAAATTATTGGCCTGCATCAACCAAAGAAAACAATTACGGAGATTTCTGAAACCACTAAAATTGGGTTAAGAACCATCCAACGCATTATTAAAACCTGAAGGATAGTGGTGAACCATCATATTCAAGGAACAAATGTGGTCGGAACAAACTCTCGGATGATCGTGATCAGAGATCATTTCAACGTTTGGTGAAATCATATCATAAGAAATCAACAGCAGAACTCACGGCTATGTTTAATAGTGAAAGTAAGAGCATGTCCACATGTACAATGCAAAGGGAACTCAAAGGATTGGCACTAAACAGCTGTGTAGCTCTAAGAAAACCACTGATCACTGAGGCTAATCAGAAAAAAAGGCTTCAATTTGTTAGGTAGCATAAAGATTGGACTCTGGAACAATGGAAGAAGGTCATGTGGTCTGATGAGTCCAGATTTACCCTGTTCCAAAATGATGTGCGCATCACAGTAAGAAGAGAGGCGGATGAAGTGATGCACTCATCATGCCCAGTGCCTACAAGCCTGTGGGGGCAGTGTTTTGATCTGGGGCTACTGTAGTTGGTCAGGTCCAGGTTCAGCAACGTTATGTGGCCAAAGAATGAGATCAGCTGACTACCCGAATATACTGAATGACCAGGTCTTTTTTGGTTTTTGGTTTTTCTTTCCTGATGGCACGGGCATATTCCGAGATGGCAATGCCAAGATTCCTGGGGCTCACATTGTGAATAAGTGGTGCAGAGAGCATGATGTGATTTTGCCAGACTCTCCCGTCATCAATACAAGATCTTGGCAGAAAATTAATCCAACTCTGGACAGAAATAAACGCAGTGACATTGCATAAGCTTATCAAAATAATGCCACAGTGAATGCATGCCATACTCAAAGCTAAAGGCAGTACAGCAAAATATTAGAGTGTGCGACTTTTTATTTGGACGGGCAGTGTAGTTCCACAATGAGGAAGTGTAATATTCAAAAGTTTCATTTTTGTTAAGATTAACATGGTCATCCTTGGGGTTATAACCTGCTGGTATTAATGGCTTAAATCGCATTCCATCATAAGGTATTTATTGCTATTTTGCCCATCATATCCTCCATTCTTCCCAGTTTTGAAAATGGTAGAAGTAAGTAAAGCAAAACCATGACAGAAATTCAAAAGACAGGATATTGCTGGAAAATTACTTTTTTCTCCTTGAGTACGCTCATCTGGGAGATTCAACAGCTTGAGAGCAGTGACCGCTAGACTGCTAAAATAGCTGCCAAAACCGGCCATCCCAACACCGTGAGTCACAATACGAACATCTGGTTGGTATTATTGACTCCACTCTTCCTTTACATTATGCTTAGAGGTGTGCCAGGTTGCCAGTGCATAAAGCATCGAGGCCCTTTACACTATGACAGTTTTACTTAAAATGTCAACCTTGTTCATCAGTTTCCACTCTGAAAAATTGGACAGTGAAAAGGAAATATCATAAAATAACCTGAGCACACACAGATGTAAATTCAGAGTTTCTTCCCTGAGGCATCATCTTCATCTATGCTGTAAAAGCAATCCGTTGAGAGCTCTCTGAACATCTGGACAACAGTTATCCAAATGATGAGACCTAATTGCAATTATAAGCAACATCCTCTGTATGAACTGCTTAATTTAGAAAGATTAAGTTAATATATGGCATATAATTGGATGTTTCAGGGGCTAAATTAAACCATGCTGGACGAGAAATTTATATGAGTTTGTTTATTAGTTATTCTATTAGGAACAATCCTAAAAAATACAGGTCAAACAATGTCTAATTAATACAAATGGGGATAAAAGCAAGACTACATACAACTAAGATGACTGTCATCAAACTATTTCTAAATGTCAAAATTAAAAAACAAAACAAAAAAAGGCTTGGTTATAATACGTAATAGTGCATTCATCAAATGTTTATTGCTTGATCAACCTAGCCGGCTGGTCACTGAGCTGGCAATTTCAAATGGAGGACTTTCAACAGGCTAAATATGCTGATCCTCCCTTCTGTTGGTTTCCAAAGACGAGCTGAAAAGATGGGCCACACCCAAAAACACAAGCGCCACTGTTGCCTTTGTGTTTCCTCCAGAACAGCCTTCACTTGTAGCAGCAGCAGTAAGTGTAGTGTTGAAAGCTTTTCACCTAGTTGCTTTGATATTTAATTTACTCCAGCACACACATTTTTACCACTCTGAAAAGAATTTTGCTTTTTCTAAACACAAGCCTTTCATCCATAAATGTAGATACCATGCCTCTTAGAATGAAACTGTACATCATCATTCCAGAAAAATTTTGAAAACAGTGTAAATTTAACATTTTACCGTTTCCAGTAATATTTGTAAAGACAGACATTTATCTAATTATAGCTGCAGCTAACACTCACTTCTATTAATCTGTTGGTAACCCAGAATGCTATTGATAAATTGTACGTACTTGACAATCTGGCAGCTCCATTATACACCTCAATTAAGTCAATTACACTTTGCAGCCTGCCTGCTGCTCATTCACACAAAATACCAAGTGCTGAAAAAAGCAGGATGAACTCATGTTGTAATTAACAACTCAGGTCCTACTGTGTTTCAAAAGGTGATATATCCTAATCAATGTAACTAAAAATGAGGCTACTTATCTAATAAACTCAACATTTTAGGGAAATTACACCATGACAAAATGTGTAGAATGCCTTTGATGATGACGACAAACTCACAACTAGTGCACAATGAATGGATGTAAACCTTCTGGAAAACAAAGGATGGCAAGTATGGATTCAAGATTAACGACTTCCCCAAAGACAGAGTGAGGCATTTCTCATACCTGCTGTGACTTTCTACCAATACAACAAAGAGATTAGATGTAATAAATGTGCCATCAATACCAGCTGGTTCAAAGAGGGAAACCTGACAAGATGCCAAGAATGAATGTGTGTAGAATTAAACTCCAGCTGACAAAAGCCTGCAATGGCAGCAGAAATGTGCCTATTACCAGGATTGTACAAGTAAATACAGTTCCACTAATAGTTTCAGCCGCAAAATAATAGCACAATGCCTATAGTTTCAATTTACAAACCCATGATAGGTAAGCCAAGTAAGAAAGATTTGACAGATTTTAGAGTCAAAGAAAAAAAAATTGGAAATATTACAAGTTAAATATTAATATGCAAATATGGTTCTTGGATGGAATATTAATTGGACTCTAATACTGCACCAAACCTTATCCATAACAGAAAAACACACATACATGACCGTTCAAAAGTTTGGGGTCACCCAGGCAATTTCATGTTTTCCATGAAAATTCACACATTTATCATGTGCTAACATAATTGCACAAGAGTTTTCTAATCATCAATTAGCCTTTCAACACCATTAGCTAACACAATGTAGTATTAGAACACAGGAGTGATGGTTGCTGGAAATGAACCTCTGTACCCCTATGTAGATATTCCATTAAAAATCAGCCGCTTCCATCTAGAATAGCCATTTACCACATTAACGTCTAGACTGTATTTCTGATTAATTTAATGGTATCTTCACTGAAAAAAAAAAGCTTTTGTTTTAAAAACAAAGACATTTCTAAGTGACCCCAAATTTTTTCAACGGTAGTGTATGCAACAAGAAAAGCACTGAGAGAGCGCAGTACTCCGCCAACGCTGCTCACTCGCATGATTTCCGACAGGCGCGTGTCCACTAGATGCGATTTTCCCGCACGGCAACGCACCGCATCTGAAAATCGCATGGACGGCGGGCGGTCACTAGCGAACCACAACATGGTCACATGACAGCGCTGAGCAACAGCAGGCCGCTACGTGGTCACGTGACCGAGCTTTCAGCTGGACAGTCCTGCAGACAAGTCAGATAAACACAGCGGCTTGGCCGCAAATTTTCCCTTTTATTTCAAAAAACACGTCAGTGAAAAGTATTTTTGAAAGCATTTGAGGCGAGAAATAATCTGTGCAGCAGCTGAATCTGTCCTCGTTTTAGGTCACCGACGCCTAGTTTACAAGTTTGAGGACAGTTTCATGATGCGTGGAATCTCCGCACGCCTCACTGAATTTGCATTAAGTAGGAGTCAGTCTACTTTATGCAAATGAGCTGCAGCCTTCTCTGGGTAAACACACTGGATCGCAGCGGGAAACGCACCGCAACCGGACCAGCATGCCACATGCAGCGCATTTCCAGCTGCGATCCAGTGTGTTTACCTGGAGCGGGCTGCAGCTCATTTGCATAAAGTAGACTGGACTCCAGTCTGCAGAGATTAGGTAGGTGGTTTAAAAAAAAAAAAAAAATCGGGTGAATCGGGATTTTTTTGTGAAAAAATCTGAGATTTTTTTTTTAGGCCATATCGCCCAGCCCTACTTGGTGCTTGTGTCATTTCTGACCTTCCCTGAAAATTCCTTCGAAATCCGTGAATTCGTGTTTGAGTAATGTTGCTAACAGACAAACCAGTGCCGATCGTCACATAACTCTGCTGTGTTCCTTGGTGGAGTACTAACAACCACAAAACTTCCTATTTAACAACTTCGATTTTAACAATAACATTTACACGGACATTTTTGACTGACAACACAAACTCTCACCAGTCCAAGTGTCTGTCTCCGTTGGTCGCCACAGTATTAAACATAGTGAACGAGCTGCAGTCATCCATCTAATTGTAAATTGTCCAATAGGAGGTTTTATCTGGTAGTGTAACCAGGTACAACAGCAAACAAAAACACAATTTCTGACATGCATGTTCTTTGTTATCTGCCTTATCTATTATTATATTATTCAGCGGTTACAGTTATCAACAGCAATTATCTGATTAATGATAAATTCCCCTATGTGTTACAATAAACAACCACGAATGAAAAGTAATGTTGTGAAGAGTAATGTTGCGAACAGGTAAAATAAAATAAATACAAAAATGACTCCCTCATAATCATTCTTTAAAGTTTTTGTACACACAATTATGTGTGCTTTGAAATAGTAATATAAACTCAAACATAAGACAGTGTGCATTTTCATGGGACAGAAGTTAATGTTTAGTGTCCCTCATTTTTAAGACACATTACAGTGCAAAAATTAGTATCTAGTTCTGAGGGAAGTCTTACTTTAAGTAGCTAACTTGACAGCACAATTTACAAAATAGTATGAATGCCGTAATATGTTGTTATTGTTGTACTATTAAGTGAAGATGGTAGTATTTAAAACGAAAGAAGACCATAAAAAATTGCACCTTTCTTTCTGCATTTTTCTTATTTCCAGGGGCAAGCGTAGAGGTAGACTGCACTCCCCTTACAGTTAGTTGGTGATCATTTCAACAAATTTATATTTTGAAGGAGGGGAATGATATGCTGGAGCAACAACCAAATTTTTGTTAAAATGCTTTTCAAGTACACGGGCAATCAAAACACTGTTCAGCTTAAAGAGGGCGCACAGCGACACATTTGACCTCCCTCCCACTCGAGGCATGACAGGAGAAGGCAAAAAACCACTATCCCTGAGATATAAAACAGGGTCGTCCAGAAGTCTTGTGGAAACTGCATGGAAAAAACAAGAGATGTAGGAGGAGAAAGACGTGAGTGGCCAGATACAAGTGCACTTAGATTTTCTCAGTGGGGGTGAACAAACACAAAATGCATTAAAAAGAGGCAGGGAAAAAAAAGAGGGGGGGGGGGGTTGTTAGGAAATGTCTGAACAGCTCAGTTAAGCCAAACAATGATTTCCACAGATGGAAAGATCTTCTTTTCCAAAGAGATACTAACTTTTATCTCAGACAAAGACCACCAGCTAAAAAGATTAAACAGGTAAGTGTCACAAGAGAGAAGATCTGTTGTGCAGTGAGGACACAACAGGTCTGCACTGAGCAGAATAGGTTCCCCTGCTGTCTAATTGGCCAGTAAGCCCTGGCTAACGCTGTCAAGAATGTTCAGAAGAAAGCAGAGAGAGACCATTAGTTCTGCAGAACTCCCAATGGTCCTCCTTTTCATTGCAGGAGGACCGTATTCATCTTTCTTCTCTCAAGTAACGTCCAGCAGGCACTCTACTTTGTACTTGTAAGCAATCAGAAATTGTTCAATAAAATACGCTTCTTCATACACACAAGTGCATGACCCTCCCAGTGTAATCCTTTCGTCTCTCCTGTCTGTGCTGTGAGCCTCAGATTTTATCGTCATCCTGAGCCGTGCTGCCCGAGCACTTTAGCCCTAATGAGGCACAGACGGCCATTGTGTCGGCTCTGCCAGTCTAGTCACGTCGCATGACTGACAGCAGCTGAGCTCCAAGGGAGGGCTTAGATCAGACCCAGCAGCTTTGCACATCATTAGGGCTGCATTAATGGCAGGACTGCTCCATGTTACACTAAGAGTTGAATGATTTCCTCATTTAGAAGAATTAAAAAAAATCTTTAAGTGTACATGTCACACATTGCACATGCTATATTCTTCTTTATATATTCTTCTTCTTCATGCTCATTCATCTTTGCTAAGCTACTGGTGTACTAAATGCAGTTGTAGTTATCTTTCCCTTTGGGCAGCTTCCCTAAATTTACAATGGAGAGTCTTCAAATGGGGCTAATGTGGTATGAACTATGGGAAAGGCAGGTTATCTTTTTAAAAAAGCACCAAAATCTCAACATTTATAAGAGCAACAAAATGTAGTGATGGAAACAATTGTCTGATTTTCAACTTTCTGTCAGTCTTTGAACAACTCATTCTTGATGTGTTATTCCACTGAAACCATTAATCATATCAATTTGGTGAGGTTTCTTAAAAATCACACCCTCCACGTGTCCCACTTTAAATTCACCAAAAATAAAATGTTTGCACTTCTCTTTCAGTTTAAGTCCATTAAGCAGCATTATAGACATCATAAATCAACTAAGTAACCAAAAGGGAGAGATGAAAACACAAATAATCGTGCTGTGAAAATAACCAGACAAACTGTAGAAAACATCATGTTGAACTCTGTTACTCCAAAGATCTAATCTACTATGTAAGAGAAAACACTAGATTATACACTCACCAGCCACTTTATTAGGCACACCTGTTCAATTGACTGTTAACACAAATAGCTAATCAGCCAATCACATGGCCGCAACTCAATGCTTTAAGGCATGTAGACGTGGTCAAGACAACTTGTTGAAGTTCAACTCGACCATCAGAATGGAGAAGAAAGGGGATTTAAGTGACTTTGAACATAGCATGGTTGTTGATGTCAAATGGGCTGGTCTGGGTATTTTAGAAACTGCTGATCTACTGGATTTTTCACACAACCATCTCTAGGGTTTACAGAGAATGGTCAGAAAAAGAGAAAATATCCATTACATCCATCCATATCCATCTCTGAGGAATGTTTCCAACATCTTGTTAAAAGTATGCCACCAAGAATTAAGGCAGTTCTGAAGGCAAAGGCGGGTCCAACCATTTACTAGCAAGGTGTACCTAATAAAGTGACCAGTGAGTGTAGATTCCTCCTTTTAAATGACTGACTAAGTGGTAGTTAGAGATAGGAGAGAACTTTGAAAAGAAAATCAAGGAAAAGACTTTCACAAATCCAATTTCTCTAATGAAGTCCAAGTTGAGCAGTACTATTAAATTCCCAAGGACGAAATTGGGTCCTCTCCCTCCTCATCCTCTCTGGGGCATAAACCAATCTAGCCCTGACTGAAGGCTCAACAACAAGAAGTTAAATACCTAGCTTCGACTGTCTCTCCCCTATTCCTTTCAAAAGCCCATCAGGAGGATAACATCAGGAGAGCACTCCACACTATTTACCAAATTCAGAAAAGAAAAATAAGTTCAATTATGCTCAGTTTAGACGCCGAAAAGGCTTTTGACTCGGTTGGGTGGGATTTCTTGTTTTCAGTTATGTCCAGATTTGGATTTAACAAGGATTTCATACATTCTATTCAGGCACTTTACATTTCCCCCGAGGCAAGAATCAAAATCAATGGTAGTTTATCTAACCCTATAGCTATACAACGTGGCTGTAGACAAGGCTGTCCGGCAAGCCCTCTCCTATTCAATCTCTTTATAGAACCACTGGCCCAGGCAATTAGGCAAGAATCAGCCTTAGAAGGCATTTGTATTGGTGAAAATGAATAGAAAATATCATTGTATGTGGACTTGGGGCTGATCACAGTCAGGGAACCTGATTCTAGTGTCCCACTGCTGATGAACATTCTACAGACATAAGAGAAATATTCTGGTTATGTCATAAATACACACAAAACACAGGCCCTACTATTTAATTACACCCTGAAACAAGAAATGATTGATAAATATAACTTTAATTGGTCTTCCCCTTATATGAAATATTTAGGTGTACTTATCCCAAAAGACTTAAAAAGACTCTATGATATCAATTATAATTACATCAGCAAACAAATATATGATGACATCAATAGGTGGAGCCTGCTCCCACTTGACTTTGGTAGCAGAATCAGGGCGGTCAAGATGAACGTTTTACCGACAGTATTGTATCTATTTCTATCTCTCCCAGTAGATTCCCTTCAAACAATTCAGAGAGTGGGACAAACACATATCACGTTTTATTTGGAACAACAAAAAACCCAGAGTGAAATACTCCACTCTCCAGCTGGACAGTGAGAAAGGGGGCTTAGCTCTCCCATGCCACAAAGATTATTACTTGTCAGCCCAGCCAAGACCTTTAGTATACTGGTGTAACCCTGCTTATGTGGCTAAGTGGAAGAGTATTGAGATGTCTCATATCGACATACCAATACAGTCACTTCTGGGCTGCCCTGGAAGAGAAGAAGAGCTGGAACTGAGGTCAAACCCATGGATTAACATGTCACTCAAAGTGTGGAGGGAAGTGGTCAAGAAATTTCAAATTCAAAGGGAGATCAAACTAATCAGTTGGCCAGCATTTGACCCAAACTTTATACCAGCACTCCACGACTCCAGATACAAGCAATGGTCTCAGCTTGGCATTACAGCGATGTGTAAAATTGTATCTAACTGGGAGATAAACAGCTTTCAAATTCTCTGTCAAACATATAATCTAGACTGAACAGATTTCTACCGCTGTCTCCAGCTCTGCAGTTACTTCTGGAAAGAGATAAAAGAAACAAGTTCAACTAAACCATCAGCACTCACTAGAGTTTTTACTAATGCTTATAAATCAGGGAATAACAAGGGCATTATAAGCAAGATATATTCAGGCATCTCAGCTCTGAACAAACATTCAACAATTTACATAAAACAAAAGTGGGAGAAAGAGATGAAAATAGAGATAACAGAGGGAATGTGGAACGCAATATGGAAAACACAAATCTCCTAAACAAACTCACTAACTTGGAGAGACTTCTGTTGGAAAAACATAACTCGTTTTTTCATAACTCCTAAACAAAAATCTAGACAAATGAAGACCCCACTGCCATGCTGGAGGTGCGGTAGAATAATGGTGGACCACGCCCATATATTCTGGTCTTGTCCCCTTATCAAATTGTTTTGGGAGGAAGTGCTCAACATGATCTCCAAAGCACTTGGCTTTGAGGTTAATATGTCTTTCTCCACACTATACCTTGGACTTCCCCTAGGCGACCTAAACAAGAATGACACATATCTACTAAAGATCTTTATGGCTGCCAGCAAGAAAGCTATCACAAGATGCTGGCTTCAAGAACATGGCCCGTCTGTGGACACCTTTATAAATATTGTGAATCAGTTACATCAAATGGAGCAGATCACTTATAACCTGAGGCTGCAAAAGGACATAGGGGAAGGATATTGGAAAAAATGGACCATTTTCTTAGCCCAGTAACTTCAAAAAGTATCTGCTTTAACCTGCCTAAGCAGATGTATATATAGACATATACTGTGTGAGTGTGCATATGGGTAGACAAATGAGGATGAATTATGTATCTGTTTTATTTTTTCCTATCTAAGTTGTGACTCCCTAACCTTGTGGTTTGTGTTATGTTCAACTATGTTTGTAATAAAAAAATAATAAAAATAGAGTTTTTAAAAAAAAGCCCATTAGGAGCCACCCTCTTGGTAGATGGCAGGCATGGACTGGTTTTTCCATGGTATGACTGGTTTGTGCATCAGGGAGGGCTGCATAATATTTTTAAATAAGTGTTTTTTTGTTGTTTTTTTTTTTTTTTAATTACTTGGTCACCAGTGTGCCTGTTGTGCTACTGAGCAAGGAAGTTTAACTGTCAGAACTGTTGATACATACTTCTGTGGTCATAAGAAGAGAGTGCCTGAATTATCCATTTGAGCCTTGGAGTCTTGTCAGAGCATTAGAGGTTGTTTTTCTGCAAAAACAGAATGCTTTCCTAAAATAATAAAAAGAAAATTAGTCATTTTAAAAGTTAATATTACCGTCATTAGAATGGGAAATGTTCCTGCCCTCAGCAGAGTAACAAAAAAGCTAGTAGGACTGAGAATACTGAAATCAGGACCTCTGGCAATAAAAGAAAGCACTTTGACAAACACCTTGAAGAGAACAATTCCCTATGAAAAAAAGGGTTAGGTCTTAAAAGTATCACTGGTAATAAAATAGCACTTTTAATAAGAATTATTCTGCACAGTCCATGCAATGCATGGCAAAAATGACAAAGCAGAATTATAATGTAACACTGCATCAGTAAATCCTGTCAAAAGCACACATTATGTCAAAACCCATTAATCGTACCTGATAGATTTCAAGTCTTCCCAGCACTGCAGGTAATTATTATTTTTTGTACTTCTAATCATTTTAGGATTAGGATGTCCAAGAAATGATGAATAAAATGGCTGTAACCCTCTTATCTTTGGGGTCAATTTGACCTCATTCAATGTTCAACGTCTCTAAATAAATGACAGACATCTGCTAAACATAAAATTAATGTGATGATATGTTTTCAATGTTCTGTACACATATTGCACACATCAGTGTTCTTTGGGATCAATCTGACCCCAGGCTTTTAGCTGTAGAAAACATATAAGAAACATCAAGATTTTACACAATTTTGTTTTGGTTGTTTTGGATGATATTGAGGTCATAATAACATGCAATTTTATAATCTTCAAAAAACTTCAGTGCCCTAAACTTCTTGAAATTGTGTTTGTTTTTCCTGTAGTCAAATCGACTCTGAACATAATACATGTTACTATTCTTGATAACAGAAATAGTTTTTCATTCCAAATGTTATAGATAACAAAAATATGTACTTTGAAATAATATAAAGCTATTAAAACAGCATAAAGATATCTCCTTCCAATTTTAGGTCAGTCAGTGAGATTTTATTGTGATTGGCAAATTTCTCCATAGTCGCTTACCAGGTATTCTGGATGTATAAGGGGAGTGGGTGGGGGGCTCTTTAGGTAGTCAACCAACAGACAAAGTACTTGACACATAAACTTGGGGACCAATTTTAATTATAATAATATAATAATAATAATAATTTTCTGGAGGTTTAAATAGCTGGAGTCAAATTGGCCCCAAGTATGAATGTTAGTAAATATGAAGGTAATAGAAGGGTTAATCAGTACTAATCAATGCTTTTATGACATTTGCCACTGACAACTGACTGTCTTTCAACCTGACTATGGAACAGATTTATTGAAAGCCTGTGGAACTTTATCACACTTTTTAAAAAATTGTATGTCTCACTAAACTGCAAAGCTAAACTTGTATGAAAAAGCGGATATTTGGACAAATTAAAAGCACAGTGGTTCAAGCACGGTACTAATAAGGGAGCGTTTTTGGACAGCTGTGATCCATTAATCAGCTTTGTAAAATAAACTATTATCACAAAAGCAGCATCAGAACAAGCTGTCCCTCACACAGAGAATAAAGGCCTTTCCTTTGGAAGCTTTTCCCAAATGAGCGCACAAGCCTTTGTTGGACATATTGTACACCCTGTGCAGGGATCGACCAATACGGGTTTGTCAGGGTCAGGGTCGATGATTGGTAAGAAAGGCTGATATACATTATATATAATGATTTAACAGCATGTGATAGCAGGACTTGTCATTCATAATGACAATTTTTCACTGATAAGGTGACTAACTAAATATGTAAGAAACTGGAGAGATTACATTAGGAAGCTCTCGACTGAGATTGATCATTGTGTCTCCTTCAGTTACATCTGCTGTTCATCTCTATTTTTCAAATCTTTCACTGTTCTATTGCTTTTATTGCAAACTAAAGTCCATATCTTAAAGCATGATTGATTATTGTTATCCTGACTGTTTTCAGGGTAATTTGCCTTCTAAGGTAGCCTCAAATTAACAATTAGTTTTAGCCACTGTGAGAAAGGCAAAGTGTTTCTTCTTCAGGTATTGCAGTCTCTGCTTGAAAAACATTTCTGAGACCACAGAGTGACCACAAACAGAGACAAGAGACTGCATCGGACCTGAGTAGCACATTTAATTCATCAACAATTGGTCAATAATCTACTAATACTGATAATCAAAAATATTAAAGATATTGGCCACAATGATCAGTCAAGTAAAACAATAATAAAGAAAAAAAAATAGTTGTTGGCTTAAAATAGAAAGAAGCAACAGAATCACAATCAAGAGCCTGAAACCACGCTGGCAAAGCAGAAAGAAAGAATCTACAACAGTCTACAAATCAAACGTTTTGGCATGTAAGTATGCTAAGGTTGATGTCCGAATGTTGTTTACACACACATCGAGAAATAAATAACTTCAACTTTCTGACACTTGCTGACATTCTAAAAAGGACTCATGAAACATACATTCATGCACTGATTTTAACAGTGATAACACTTTCTAAACTATTTTACCACACTGCTTTGTAGGTGATTTGATGAAGTTTTTCAAAACAGGCACATTTCTGGATAACCACTCTGGATAACCTAAGGGTTAAAACTTGTGTTATTTTTAGGGCTGGGACTTTAACGCGTTAATTTCGATTAATTAATTACAGCAGAAAATAAAGCGTTAAAAATAATAACGCAATTAATTGCACCCTCCTCAGTTCTCTCATTTCTGGCACACCGGTAACGCTGATGAACACTCCAGCCCAGTAGGTGGCGGTAATGAACCTAAAGTCTGTTTGTAGCCATGAAGAAGAAGCACAGGAAGCACTGAGTGAAGTCAGGCACTGGTGAACAGTGAAGGAAGACGAGATTGAGCTTGTTGGGGAGAAAGTTTTCTTTTAAAAATCTTCCCGATGGCAGCTTGGATAAAAGCCTGGTTGTGTGCAAATTGTACAACAAAGAGTTTTCTGATCACTGCATCACTTCAAGCCGACGGTATCACCTCAATGTAAAACATGTTGCTGTTAGCACCAGAGCTAACGTTAGCTACGAGTCAGGCTAACGGCTAACGGTGTAGCCATCCCATAATAGACCACTTTTCTAGACAGTGCTTGAGTTTACAGAAAGTCTTAAAATGTTGAATAAAATCGCTATAATTGCACTTAGATTTGCAGTAATCTGTGAATGTCGCAGACAGATGAAAAATGCAGATAAATAGAAATGAAACATTTGTGTGGTTTAAGTTTTTACTCCGTAGAGGCTCTGCCTCCTTGGAGGAGGAATAACCTAAACAACAAAAATATCTCTTTTAATAACTTAATTATAAAGTTTGCTTATAAAAAAATTACATAAAATTGATATTCCTATAAAAAGATTGATCAAAATTCCACCATTTATCAGACCCAGAAAAGATGACAACAGAATGAATCTCTGGATTTTCAACTTTCTGAAGCTCCTTGAACTACTTATGCTGATTTTATGTGCCATACAGTGGAAAAAAACAACTAAATTCAGGCTTTACGTCATCAAAATCACTTTTTTCTATATGTTCCACTTTCCTTTTTTTAAAAAAAATGTAAATTATAAACGCGTATATGTCTATTCATTGATTCAACTGTCAACCACAATTTTATTTGAATTGAAAAATTTCACTTGTGTCACATATTGCTATTTGACAAAACTGCAATTAATTGTGATTAATTAATTACAAAGCCTGTAATTAATTAGATTAATTTTTTTTCACGCCCCACCGCTAGTTATTTTATATTTTTCTTTTTGTCAACAAAGCCCATTTAATCAACCACCTATTAATGCTTCTCTAAAGACTTTCTGATTTCTGTGTGGCACTCTGTCAGCTCAAAGTCTAGCTGCTTCCACCATAATCGCTATGTAAAGAACATGTATATTTACAGCACTGGCAGTTTGTCATCAAGAATGCTAAAACAAGCTAAAAAATATGTTCACCTAACTTTATTAATATGCAATCTTCTCCAACTGAGCCCTGATTTAATTAAATCACCTACTACATATAATATGGAGTCTCTTTGGAGTAATCAGTTTCTGCAATGTTTTCTGCTTGGTTAACAGTGTTTCCAATGATGTGCCTGGCCACATTAGTTGGGACTGTTCTCAGACACAAACTAGGACATTTTTTGTGCTCTAGTGTGCATTTACAGCAACAGAACAGCATACTGACTCTAGATAAACCACAGTGCTCAGTTTAATCACAGTGAAAGAAAATGCGGCAGCATGGTTGACTGATGTGTAATCATATTCCGACAACAATGAATTCAACGACATGAAGGAATACAACAAATTGGATGCTTGCTAGAGAGGCAATGTGCCAAGTGGAATCAATTTGTCTCATATAACGCAAAACCATCTCAGAGGGCTTTAGCGTCTGTCAAACATGCATCATCCTGAACACTTAGCAGAGGGATTAATAGAGCTTCAGTCTGGTTTTGCAATTTTTTTTTTAAAACTACAGAATATTATTGTCTGTTATGATATTGTCTGTCTTACTGATTCAGGGTTTCCTCTACATTCATTCCCAGCCGCCGCTCCTTCAAATTTCTTCTTTTTTTTTTTTTAATCGTCGCAAATACTCCCCTGCCGCATGTCTCCACCTTCACAGCAGTCTTGCACTGTGTCAGGTACTCGCGAGTACTAAGGTAAACTACAGATAACTATCTTGCTCAGTATCTACTCTTTGATACGTCGGGTTAACACGACGTTAATCACTCGCGAGAGCGCGGCCTTGAAAGTGATGTCACATCAAGCACCCAGGCAGCAGGTCGGAGTCAGAGGAGTGGGCAGCGACTTACCGGAGAAACGTTATTAGCTTAAGATAAGTCATAATAGATTTTACAAGTTAAACAGACATTTGCAAAATACTGATGGCCAGCTAACGTTATGAATCCGTGTATGGTTCACTCATTTGTTTTTCCATTTCAAAATAAAACCTAAAAAAATGAACTGCGTTGTTTTTTGTTTTTTCAGTTTTTAAAACCTAAAAGTAGAAATATATTATTTAACTAATGAAAAAACCACAGTGTTGGATTTTTGCTCTAGCTTTTTAAACCCGAAATACAAAATACGGCTGTTGTTTTAATTTGCTGCAACACCAGAAGTCGCCGAGGAAGAACAGTTTAGAGCTGGTCTGGACCGTGAACACATCGAGCCCTTTTCCAATTTCATTCTCTTTGAGGGGGGAAAACCCTTGCAGAAATCATAGAGCGCCACGTTGCTCTATAATGAGTGTCAGGAGGTTCTGCGTGGAGAACAATTTCAGAAGATGCAATCATGTGTCCAATGCTGATTTGGAGAGAGCTGTAATTTGTTCTGTTAACCACATATATTACTTTCAGTGCCATACTTCATAAACTATAGAATGTTACGTTTCACATTTGTGTGTTTGTGCGTTTTACAGTCAGGTCCGACATGTGGACGAAAGTTTATGATGGGATACTGGTCATCTATTGGTGCCGCTGTTCCAGTTTAACTGGTGATCAGGTTAACTGGTGATAGTTTCCGTCTCCAGATATTTCGTCGCAGATTCGTCCAGACCAGACCTGGTTGTGTGTGAAATAAAGACACTAGATAAAGAAAACCTCGCTGAAAAACGTCGACATCACTACTTAATAAAGTCTATATCCATGTAAATATCATCTACAGACAGTTAAAAGAAATGTGCTGGCCGAAATAAAACACACATTTTTATGAATGGTCAGAGGATTGGAAACGATGGAATCCAGAGATAAAAGTAGAGACCACAGTCTGACTCATTATGCCACCGATCAGTCCGATAAACATCTAAAAGGATTACAAAAATATAACACAAACTACCTGCGTAGTTTAATCACTCGGACTGCACAGTACTGAAAGTATTCTAGTCTTCCTCTGTGACGTCTTTAAAAGTATCTTTTTGTCATTTCTAAACCAGCCAGGGTTTTTGGGAAGACATAACTCACACAAACATTGTTTGTTTTGACCAGATCGGATCCCTTTACTTCCATTTTTATCTAATATCGTCAGCGGTTAACGTGCTCTGAAAAAACAGTCAGGATGGAGGACTGAACATGTTTTTATTGTTTTCTGAGTGACTAGTTTGGACAGCGTGCTCTCAGTTTGTTCCATTGTATTTTATCAGATCCAGCTAATGCTCTGCTGCGTGTTGTTCTGATGTATTTTATCAGATCCAGCTGATGTTCTGCCGCATGTTGTTCTGATGGGAGGCTGCTGAGGGTCTGAGTGTTTCTGAGAACAAACCTGAGTTAAACCTGAAGTTCTGCTCTGGATCTGTTCCACTGAACTCACAGACTAACACACAGCAGTGGACGTGCTTCTATGTTGTGGGTTTTCTTGGTGAGACAATAATTAGTTTTGTGGCTCGTTATTAACCAGGCAGCCTGTTTTAAGTTGTGACTATCCCCAGTTAACCTGGGCGTGTTTCCTTAACAATCACCAGGTGTTCAACACCTGGCAAAATGACAAAGATCTATGTGTATGAAGTGGGATGTTTATCGGACTGATTGGTGGCATGATGAGTTAGACTGTGGTCTCTGATTTTATTTCTGGATCCCATCGTTTCCTCTTACAGTTCATAAAGATATGTGTTTATTATTTTGGGCAGCACATTTCTTTTTACTGTCTTTAGGTGATATTTACACGGATACAGACTTTATTAAGTAGCGATGCCCACGTTTTTCGGCGAGGTTTTCTTTATCTCGTATCTTTATTTCACACACAGCCAGGTGTGGTCTGGTTTAATCTGCAGACGGAACATCTGGAGATGGAAACTATCACCAGTTAACCTGATCGTTAGTTAAAATGGAACAGGTTGGAATTGCCAGAGTTCTTCACATTTTAATACTTACTTGGAATATTAAAGCAATTTAGTTCACACTGCGATCATGAGCTCTCAGTGTGATGTGTCTACTCCCTCTAAATAAGACAAACATGTCTTCGCTACCTTCGTACGTGGTGCAGAGTTTGGGACAGAGAAGTGAAGTCAAGTCGCCACGAGTTCTGACTTTGATTTCCGGTTCTGCCTGTAACTTCCACATTGGAAAAGGCTTCTTTTTTTTGTTATATACCTCAAAATTAGTAAAAAAATGCAGCGTTTTTTTCTTTCTCTCCTTCTCGTTTTCCAAATGTAATTTTTAAACGATAAAACAAAAAAACTAAATGATTATTTGTTTTTTCTCATTTTATTTTGAAATGGAAAAACGAATGAGCGAACCATACACGGATTGTTATGTAACATATCGGTAGCTTCAGTTAATTGGGCCCGGTGCCAACTCAGTGTCGCTAACGTGAGTAAACTAATTGATAGCATTAAGCTAATATCTACACACCATGTATGAATAACTGCTGATTGCATTTTCAGATGAGCTTGTTCAAATATATATTTTTTGAATTTTAACATTCAGCCTTTAAAAAGTCATTTTCAACTGGCAATTCAATACATAGATTGTACAAGGAAAGTCTGCAGTCAAGTGTCATTTGTTAACATTGTCATGACTCCCGGGGAGCCTGCCGCCGCTGCTGAAAAAAATCCTATACCAAACACTGTGATTGATGTGAGGCTCTTTAATTTGATTTAAAAAAAGGTTCAAATTAGAATAATAAACCTCGTTATCGATAAAATAGAGATGTTAGTAGGTAATATTCTCACTAGTGCATATATCCAGCACTTGAGAGTTGCTAGAGTACATACTGTGCCTCTTCTACATCTGTGTCTCATGTATCACTACTCTTCAAAATTCAAGGAGCTGGAGGGAAAACCAGGTGAAGGACACAAGCTTTAAGGAGCAAAGAGTGCAGTATCACTGCTCAAATTTGAAGGCAAAACTTTTAGCAGCATTTTCATGCATTCAGATGATGGCTGTTGATTAGACACATTAGCAGCTAAATCTGTACTCTGCTAGTCTAAGTTTTACAGGAAATTAAAGCACTGATATGTAAAATTCTGAAATTGACTGCAGTCATTAAATATTCACCTGCACATTGCACATTTGCACCAGTGAGAGAGACAGGGCTTCACAACGGACTACTAAAATACTAGAGCAGTTTTTCCCGTAAGCACTAGCTTTAGGCAACAGAGACATAAAACTAAATAATAAAACAAATGAACTTCATAATGTGCCAGGAAAGAACAAGCGCCTTATTGCATTTCCTATTCTTTGTGGGGCAGAAACTGGACACAGTAACTCTGCTAAGTCTGTGAGGCTCTCTCAGCTCAGCTAATTTACAGTTGCATATTAAACATCTCCACTGCTACACAATACGCACTCTTAATTAGCAACATATAAGGCAAATGAAGATGCTGTCAATAAAATATAATAAAAACTCATGAGAAACAGAAGTCACATTAGATTTCCTTTCAGTGCTGGTAAGCCTGTGAGGTATATGAACACCTCTATGGACAACTTCCATGGACACAAACTCAATGTACAGGTATTGACACAAAAAAAGCCAAATGAAAGGTAAGAGAAGCAATTCAGTCCAGTCAGAGACACAAAGCCCAAAACCTGGACTGACACATGAGAATGATGAATCATTCACTGTAAAGATATCTCATGAAAAACAGTGGTTCAGTGGTTCTCCAGTGGTTCAGCTCCTACCTGACAGACAGGACTTTCTCTGTGATGCTTGATGATCACTCATCTCTGCCTGCCTCACTGTCATCCGGGGTGCCACAAGGGTCCATCCTTGGACCAGTTCTGTTTTCATTATATATGCTGCCGCTTGGAGCCATCATCGCTAAGCATAGCCTATCTTTCCACCTATATGCTGATGACATCCAGCTCTATCTGCCTGTGCTCCCCAATACTGCATCTGCTCTGGACTCTACATAGCTGCTTATCGGATATTAAACACTGGCTGGCCCAGAACTTTCTTCATCTGAACGAAAGTAAAACTGAATATATCCTCTTTGCCCCCTCCGATCTGTACCTCAACATACTGTCCGGTTCACCGCTGAGTTTCCCCGTCAGTAATACAGTAAAAAACCTTGGAGTCATTTTCGATAGCGAGTTGAGATTTGACAGACAGATTGCTTCTGTTGTCAAGGCTAGCTTCTTCCAGCTACGTCTCCTCACCAAGGTCAAGTCCTTCCTTTCTAAGCACGACCTGGAGAAGGCCATTCACGCTTTTATCAGTTCTTGCATCGATTATTGTAATGCTCTCTATTTTGGTGTCACACAATCGTCACTCCGTCGACTACAACTGGTTCAGAATGCAGCTGCCCATCTGTTAACCCGCACATCCAGACACACTCACATCACCCCCATCCTCTCCGCCCTCCATTGGCTCCCGGTCCATCATCGTATTGAGTTTAAAATTTTAACATTTGTTTTTAAAGCCCTTCATGGCCTAGCTCCTTTATACATATCGGAGCTTTTAACCATCCACCGCCCCAGTAGAGCCCTCTGGTCGTCCACGCAGATGGTGCTGGACGTGCCCAGGTCCCGGTATAAGCAGTGGGGTGATCGATGCTTTGCTGTAGCCGCCCCAAGACTCTGGAATGCACTCCCACTCGAGCTCCGCGTTATTACCAACCTGCAGCTTTTTAAGTCTAGATTGAAAACCTATTTATTTAGACGTGCTTTCGAATCTTAGGACTGTTTTATGGTTTTTATGGTTTTATGGTTTTATGCTTTTCTTAGTTTTGTGTTTTTATGGTTTTTATGGTTTTATGCTTTTCTTAGTTTTGTGTTTTTATGGGTTTTATAGTAATCAAAAACTGCATTGTTTTGTTTATTATTCTGTCTGGAAAGCACTTTGGTCTTCTTTTATGTTGTTGGAAAGTGCTCTACAAATAAATTTTTGATTGATTGATTGAAAACAGACCCACCGTGTGCCATCAGCTTTCCAGCTGACTTTATATGGATTCTGCTCCAGGAAACGAAGGTTTTGTCTGTCCATGGACACAGGTTGAGCACCAGGAAAACCAGACCTGCAACAACAATAAAAACATGTTTTAAATTTAAGTTTAGTTTCAAACCTAGTCTGGACCCTTAAGCACTTTAGTACAGTTAGTGGAAAGTCTAAGCTGTTTCTGAACACATGAGCATCATTAAAAAAAAATTGCTTTCTTGAATGCAGCAATAACCATTATTACTATAAAGTGGCTCAAGTGTCAGCGCAATGTTAAGCCCACAACTTTGCAGACACAGAAGGAAGCTGCTTTCAGTGAAAAAAGCTCCAAAAATCATCTGCACACTACCAGCTTGGCAACAAACCACAGAGAGACCTATAACTACCTGGTGAATATTCTCTACATATTCAAGATTTTACAGACATATTTAGCAGCTGAAGAGTCACATATTTTCCTCAGAAGCTGGTACAGACTGAGAACACAGTTAAACAAATGTGAAAATTCTACTTTTATTCAATAGGTGGACAGAAATACAACTTAGAATGAATGGTGATTTTTTGCCTTAACTGCTAGATGTGAAAATTACATAAGGCAAATAAGTTTACCATAATCAACTTAAAAGGTAATGTCACAATATGTTATTGTTGACTTTAATGCTTGTTTAAACTAATCCCAAGATGCAAAACTGTTATTGCAACTCATTAAATATTTTTTTTCATATACAATATCTCAAATACATACACTGATCAGACACAACATTTCCACCGCCTGCTGCATACTGTGTACCACCAAAACAGCGCTGACCAGCTGAAGCAAGGACTCCACAGATCTCTGAAGCAGTCCTGTGGTTTCAGGCACCAAGATGTTAGAAACAGATCCTTTAAGCCCTGAAAGCTGCTACTTGGGACCTTCATGGATCCAACTTGTTTCTTCAGCACATCCCACAGTTCTTCAATCAAATTGAAATGTGGTGAATTCAGAGGCCAAGTCAACACATTGAATCTTTTGTCATGTTCCTCAAACTTGTAATGAATAATGTTTGCAGTGTGGCAGGCAGCATTATCCAGTTGAATGGAGCCATCAGGAAATACTGCTGTAGAGGAGGAGCGTAAATTGTCTGCAGCAATGTTTAAGCAGGTGCTACATGTCAAAGTAACACCCCCATGAATACAGAACCGAAGGTTTTGCAGTAAAACATTGTTCAGAGCATCGCAGTGCCTCTGTCACTTGGTCTTCTATCCCATAGTGTTTCTCTTCCCCAGGTAACCAATGCACCCCATTGTCCACACGGCAAAGAAAATGTTATTCATCAGACCTGGCCACCTTCCTCTATTGCTCCACGGTCTAGTTCCAACACTCATCTGCGCAAAGTGGCATTTTCAGTGATGGACAGGGGTCAGCATAGATGCTCTTATTGGTCTGCAGCAACACAGCCCCAAACACAACAAACTGCAATCTACTGTGTGTTCTGACACCTCTCTACTATAGCCAGCATTGAGGTCTTCAGCAGCTGGTGCCACAGTAGCACAGTAGTTTTTCCGCGCGGCTCCGTCCGCATAGTTAGAAAAATTTGGAGGTGCACGGCGCGGAAATTTTCTGTGTGAGAAGGGCCGCTCGAGGGGGCGTTGGTACGAAAATGACATAATTTGTCTGCGCGGAGCCGCACAGACCCCGCGGACGCGGTAAGCATAAAACAGGCTTTAGGGTGCAGGAAGGGGACACTCTGGACAGGTCACCAGTCTATCACAGGGCAACATATGCAAACAATCACACTCACAATCACACTTATGGACAAATTAGAATTGCCAACTAACCTTAGCATGTGTCTGGATTGTGGGAGAAAGCCAGAGTACCCAGAGAAAACCCACACATGCACAGAAAACATGCAAACTCCATACAGAAAGATCCCGGGAAGGCCAGGACACAAACTGGGGATCTTCTAGCTGCAAGGCGAAAGTGTTAACTTATACTGCGCAACCCCTACTGTAAGACAATTCCTTTAAAAGATTTTAAAGGAAATCTTTATACTCACGTGCTACAAAATGTGAGTGAATGGTTCGCAGAAGTGTGGGAATCACTGGCTTGTGCCATAACATATTGCAATTGGTACAGCAAAGCACAACAGCTAATTTTGATTCTAGACATTTTGAAGGGATGAAGGAAATTGTTCCTTTTTTTGCAAATACTACATAAATAACTACACCTGAGTCTTACTACATTAGCAGATATGGGCACATAGAGTATTATCAAAACAGAAAAAAAAAGAATTTTGATGGCAAGAAATTGCAGAGTGGGCTGTTCTCTCTGCTGTAACACGACACTGCGCTAGCGCTTACTATCTGCAATGTCATTTAAAAAAGCTGCAGCGGCATATTTCTCCACAAGAAAAAAAACTATTCCTGACTCTGCTGCCTGTCTTGAAGTGTAAGGATTCAAAAAAACAAAACAAATAGTGATTTAAGACAAATGAGTCACTCAGAGCAGTGTATACCTACTGTATGTACACATACAAAGACACATAGTTTCCCACAGGAGTATGAGGAGGGCAAAAGGAGGTTCTTACTTGTCCCACTCAGCCATCTCTTGACACATTCTTTGGATCTCGCCTAGCTTGGGTTGTGTTGTGACTTGTGTGACGCCTTTCACCGTTATGCCTTCAAGAAATACTGCACCCTGGGATGAAAAAAGAAGGAAAGCAGAAGGTTGAACTTGGATAGAATTTTATGAAACATTCACACCCTCCTACACACAGAAGAAAAACACGTTGAGTACGAGTGGTACTTTTCCAAACAGCTGCTTCTTTGCTTTATGAATCCCTGTGTGCTGAGAGAAGTAACAGGCAGCAACATTACAAATTATTTTCTTCGTTAACTTCTCCCCTTTTGAAGCCATTTTCACTCAAAGTTCATTCAGAATGCACCCTATAAAAACCTGTTGCACTGCATCACCTCTCAGGAAATTTGACTCTACCGCCACCTTACACTTACTATCTTTTTACACCTATCTTCCAATTGGCAACATTTGTGACACTTCTTCAATGACCATTGTGGCCTAATCTCTCTTCTTTCTCTTTTGACATGACCTTTTAATGTTCATTCTGCATAGATGAGTCATGCAAACTGGTATAATATGATAATATGCTCCAATTAGACCAATGAAACAGATGTGCTATGATCATTTTTTTCATTTCAAGTAGAAAGTGTTTGAGTATGAGGGGCCACAATATGGACGAGCAACCCTACTGTTTAACTTGAACTATCTTAAACTCAGGACACTTTCAAAGCAGATTACCCTCTAATAAGCCTAACTGATTTTGGGAACGCAGTGCCTACAGGGTTCAATGAATTGAATGTGTTTTTAAGGCTTTTTAATATCACACTGAATACAAATTAATAACTATTTTAGTTATACCAGATTACTAAAGCACGCTGGAGGATCTTGTAGAAATTATATGAGCTACACTTATTTATTTTATTGTTATTATGTGACTTTTTACTGTTCTTCTAGGTATTATACAAGAAATCCAGGAAACATAACTAATGAGACACTCCACCCCGAAGCTAGATGCCTCGCCATCTAGTCACATGGCGAATTACATTACTTTCTGTCCAGAAGACAATGCTCCAAATATCAATGTTGCTGCAACGAAGCTACAAATTATCAACAATGGATCCCACAAATCATACACCCAACAACAGAGAGATCTATATGATCAGCAGAGTTTCAAGGTGGGCACCCAAGGTTAGTGACAACAATTTTGTATCTGACCAAAAGGGAAACATGGTCGTCCCTTCTGTTTCTGAGTATTAAACCATTATTATTGCGTGACATTTTGCCATAAGTCATATATGAATTTCAGAGTTACGACCACATTTTGACACATCATAGTGAACTTGGCCACCAAATTCTAATCAGTTCGTCCAAGTGAATGTGTTTTGCCATATGTGAAGAAATTCCCTGCAGGTAATCAAGAGCTATTGTACTTACAAGAATGGGATGTATGGAAGGCAACAGCTCAGACACTGAGGTATAAAAACATAAGTCAGAGATAAAATAATCAGTTTTGAATGATGTTCCACAATAAAGTTTTCTTAACTCGACATGTCATCTCCCTCTTGTTCCTCAGTGAAAATCCAGAATCTATGGATATGAAACATCTTTAATGTTATCTCTTATTGATGGATATTGATTTCTTCCTGACCTTAAATATCGACTACTGTAATTCCTTATTATCAGGTTGTCCCAAAAGCTCTCTCAGACATCTACAGTTGATCCAAAATGCTGCAGCCAGAGTACTGACGGGAGTTTGCAAAAGAGATCATATTTCTCCTATACTGGTTTCTCTTCATTGGCTTCCTGTTAAATCTAGAATAGAATTCTAAATCCTTCTTCTGACATATAAAGCTCTTAACAACCAATCTCCATCATATCTTAAAGACCTGATAGTACCATATTATCCTAGCAGAACTCTTCGCTCTCAGACTGCAGGCTTACTTGTTGTTCCTAGAATCTCTAAAAGTAGAATGGGAGGCAGAGCCTTCAGTTATCAGGTGCCTCTCCTGTGGAACCAGCTCCCAGTTTGGGTTCGGGAGGCGGACACCCTCTCTATTGTTAAGACCAGTCTTAAAACCTTCCTTTTTGACAAAGCTTATAGTTAAGGCTGACTGGGGGACCCTGACGAGGTGAGCTGGTGTTTTCATTTGCACAACTGACTTCCCCTCTTGACGTCCCTTTAGTTTGCCCCTAGTTATGCTGCTATAAGCCTAGGCTGCTGGGGGACCTCTCTTGATGCAGTGAGCCCTTCTCTAACTACCTATGTATTTACTATATATACCATTATTGCATTACACTCAATCTGTTTCTCCCTGTGTCCTTTCTCCGAGTGTCCCTGGTCCCAGAGCTGGATGCTTCAGATGTGTGGTTGTTAATCTCCATCTGTGGGATGCTGCTGCTGACCTTACTCCAGCCCACTGTTTCCAGCTGCCCATTTCCACCAATCTAGTCTGCATTGCCCTTACTATACTTGATTTGCTCATCTACATATTTTTGAATTTACCACCAGCTATATGTGTAGTATATTTAATGCCAGAGCCGTACACCATAGCAGTAAACTATTATTAGTTTCCATGTTAGTTGTACTTTGCGTCATCTGTCTTATCATGCATGTATTAAACTGTGTGTTTTATGGTCCTTGTGTCCCCCCCTACCTCTCTATCTCTATCCCCTCTACCTCTATCTCTCTACCTCTACCTGTAACCCTCTACCTCTTCTGTCCCTCTCAACCCGCCCGGTCAGCAGGCAGATGGGTCCCCCCACATTAGAGCCGGGTTCTGCTTGACGTTTACTTCCCTGTAAAAAGGGTGTTTTCCTTGCCACTGTTGCCTTTTGGCTTGCTCTGGGGGTCAGGCATGTGGGTTCTGTAAAGCATCTCGAGACAATTTGACTGTAATTGGCGCTATATAAATAAAATTGAATTGAATTGAATTGAATCTCTGACCTTTCAGAATGGAGGAAGTTTCCCAACACAACCCCACAATCCTTAGAAGCAAAGTATTCATTAATGCAGTGGTTCTCAAACCAGGGATTGGACCCCCATAAAGTCACTGCAGAGCGGTGTGAATGACTAGAGAAAATTATGGAGTGAGACAAAGATGAATTGATGGGACTTGGAAACACCCCTACAATTGTATTAATTGTTTCTTGTATCATTTCTGAAGGATAAGACCCAATAAGTCCGCAGCAGTCGATTTTTAGTCGGCTCACAATCATATAATCATCAGCAGGCAGCTGACGTAGCATTCACTTGTAGTCATAGTTACAGTGACGAGATGCCGCTATCTCGCAATGACACAGAAATCTTTAACAAATCCATGGATCCAGACTATAAGCCGCATGACTACCAACATCTAATCACTTGGTTCTTGTGTCATTTCTGACCTTCCCTGAAAATTTCATCTAAATCCATTAATCCATTTTTGAGTAATGTTGCTAACAGACAGCCATACAGACGGACAGACAAACCAACACTGATCGTCACATAACTCCACCTTGTTCCTTGGCAGAATAATAAATATGAATAGTAAGTTTAATTTATAAACAAACTAATACACAACCATTTGCTGATGCTATGATGCAGTCTTGACTCATTCACTATAATTCGATAAAATCCAACATTTCATGTAGTGCAATGCATTAACTATTTTTTGCTGCCGAAGGGGTACATGGCATAAAAAGTTTGGGGACCACTGGATTAATCTGTGTTCCACCCAAAATCAAAGAGAAGTAACAATTAAAATTCAAGTGTTTCATTCAAGCAAATGTTATTTTCTTTATAACAGCCAACTGGCCACCGACCAGGTTGACTGAGTGGCAGGCCACTCAACCAAGAGACGGGACTCCTTCATGATAGCCAAGTGATGCAGTCTGCTGCTGCTTCTGCTCTCCCTGGACAATCCGTCTGAACCTGTCTGCAGTATCATTTCCCTACTATTAAACTTAACTTGATTTAGGCTTTAAGTAATCCTTAAGTGCAAAGCACAGTAATAAGTAGATGTTCTACTCTTGTAATTTGAACATATGTTTCTATTTATACATGTTGAATTAATTTATTACCAAGAGGAGCATTGCATTTCCATTGCCTCTACTCTGACTCTCATGATGTTTTGATGTACTTTGAATTTAAGCTTCTTGGAAGTATTTCTAATTATTCTGAAACACCAGCGCGACGTATTCAAAAGAAAACATCATTGCAAATAATTGGAGATGATTAAATGCTTCTAATTTGCCCAGAATACACTGATGAACGCTTTACATGATGGCAGGGAGGCAGCTTTTTATCTTGTGTATCAAAATTACACCTTTGCAAGCAGCTGAGATGAAAAGTGGAATTTCCTCTAAATATGCATCAGATTTACTGAATTATTATATAAAGCTGAACATGTGACTCATGACTTAGAAGGGAGATCTCCCTATAGACCTTCCATCACACTGCATGAGATCCATGCCATGCGGAAAAGGATCAATACATTTTCCACTTAACAGTCCATTTTCTGGAGCTACACAGGAGCCTTACCAGTTTTAGCTTCTCTTTCCTTCGTTTGCCAGGCGCTGACCCAGAGGAGCTGGGACCTGACTCCTGGCCACCCGTGTTACCATCATCATCCACTTCCCCATCATCATCATCAAAGCACCATTCAGGCAGTGCAGGGGCAGGGGGCGTGTCCTCTTCATCTCCATAGCGACAGAAAAGTTCTTTGAGGTAATCTCCCTTGTAAATCCCTGGGGCCCGGGCCTGGCCAAAAGCAGCCACAGCTGCCTCGACACTGGTAAGAAACATAACCAGACAGGACATAAGACCAAAAGAACCTTATTTTTTGATTTGTTCATAGAGATTCAGAGTAGTGTCATGCTGACCAAACCTTCATTAGAACAACACATACATGTAGATTATACAGATATACTGGTGAGTTTCTGAGGTTCTCATTTAATCTAGGGCTGCAGCTATCAATTATTTTAGTAATCGAGTAACCGGATTCCACACTTGGCATGTGTGTTACAGCATCAAAAGCTGAAGTGAGCACACTGTGCAACAGAAATAACCATCCTGGCAGAACACAGGTGGACATCTGCAGTCTATTGTATATATATATATATATATATATATATATATATATACATATATATATATATATATATATATATATATATATATATATATATATATATATATATATATATATATATATATATATATATATATATGTATAGTACAGGGGCATTGTACATATATAGAATAGTACAAGTATGTATATAGTATAATACAGGGGTATCGTACGTATATAGTGTTGTACAGGGGTATCCACCTGAAACTCAAAGTCATGGGAACCCCACATGCATTTAGTTGGTGATGCAGAAATCACATGAATATGTTTTTATGTTTGGTCTGTTTAAACTGATAGAACACAAATAAGAATTGATTAGTTCATTAGTATTTATTAGAGAAAATTCAATTCACTTTGATTTGGCCACAAATTAAAGTGATAGTTTGATAGTTTTATTGTGCAGCTGTCAGTTATCAATAATCAGCTGCATCGATCGGTGAAATAAATACTTTAACACACGTTTAACAGTTTTCTACCAGCATTCCTCTCTTACATCATTTCCAGTCGCAGCGCATTTTACGGTCAAAATTTTTATGTTTCTTGTTGTTCTCCATTAAAACAACCAGTTAGCGATTGGTTCATTTAGTGCAGAAACGAGTAAATTGATGCGTTAAACGCTCCTGTTTGTGTGAAGAATTTGAAGCAGAAAATCTGAGTTAATAAAGTTGAAAACCGCCTTCATACCTGTTTAACTCTGACTGAGGTTTTAGTTTTTTGTTGAGCCGACACACACAGAAAGCCTGAATATGTCTAACTGCCTTTGTAGTTCAGCCTCTGATCTGCTAAATGCTGTAAACACTAGAAAGGTTGTGCCGGTTAAGATAGAAGTGTCCCATCAAATTTAAAATCCACTTAAAATGTATTAATTTTTGGTCTGGGTCTGTATAGGATGAAGTCTGGGTCTGGACTCAAACCGCGGTACACCAGTTATTGATCTCAGGTCTGGTATATAGTGGATTAAACAAAGCCACGAATTCAGAGAATACTGCCTCAAGGAATTTTAGGTATCGAATTACTGAAATAACTCCAGCAATCATTGCAGCCCTAATTTAATACATTTGTCACTGTTAAAACCTGAGGTGCAGGTATTACATGACTATTCCAATTGTACATCTGCCAACAACTAGCAAATATTCTGATGATAAAATAATCATTGAAGTCACCTTTTAAGCAAAAACTCCAAACATAAGATGGTTTCAGGTTCTTAGAGTTTAGGGTTTTAGACTGCAGGTCAGTTAACAGGTTCTAGCAATGTTAGAAATGTCTGAAAATTTAAAGATCAAGCAGTGAAATTGGAAAATAGCTGTAAGGCAGTACCTACTATTTAAAGGTTTCCCTCTTGACTGCCTCTAAACATACTGGTACAAGATGTGTGATGGTTGGCTTTGATGTGATCTTCTACACAATCCAGTGCAGAGAGAAATGATCTGCAGAAGCTTAAATGGCTCAAAATCAAGCTGCATGTCTGGTCCTTCACGTCTGCATTTAGACAGGAGTCTGAGTAAATGCATTCTCACTGTCCTGGCTGGAGGAGGAGGACAGACTTTTAACCTTTTTCATGTGTGTTCTCAGACAGCCAAATGGTAATTTCTCAAGAACATGCTGGGATTAAGCACTTTAACAAAGTAAACATGTGACAATGGATAAAGCTGCTCTTTTTCAAAGAACTGATACTTTAGGAAAACGGTTCTTACGCGTGATATAACGGCATCATTTATCATCATGTATCAGAAAATCCCTGATTAAGACTACCTTTACTAACAGGTGACATTTCTAATGAACTGCCTATTGATTTCAGAATATTTGGGCTAATACAATGCTTATATAGTAAAATATACATGATGATGGGAAAGTGTAGCATTCTACGTTGAGTTTATGTACATTTTATTATAGTGTGTATACTGCACTACTGCTGATTATATTACAAAAAAAAATTGTACTGTAACTAATTCTAAATCATTTGATCAAGATTTAAAGTGATTTGATATGCAGGAAAAGACACAAAAAATGAATCAGTGCAGATAATCTGATAGTTAAATTATTTTGCAACCTATGATACTAGAGGACAGCTCCAAGTGCTCTCATTTTACAGGAAGTAGTGGGTGGTAGGAGGGTTCTATCCAGCCTCCATGTCTGCAGCTTCCAGGGATTCTGCTGTCTCAAGCTGCTGCTCCACCTCTGATTAAAGATGCCTCGTCAGCCCTGCTGCTCCGGTGTAAATTATTTATATCTGCCGTGTCATTTAGTGACAAGCTTGGTCACTAATAACCAACCAGCTTCTTTGTGAAGCTTTTTGTTGATTGTTACTGACAGAGTAACTTCTCCTGCAGGTACACATACAGCAACTATCAGGATAAGATGGAATTATCAGCTAAAAAGGACTGACAGGGCTGGAAGACCAAAACCACAATAACGGTGCAATCCACCGGGGGATTGCATGTTGTGTGCTTTGTGTTATCAACTAGGACAGTGCAGACAGTGAAACTGCCCTCCCAGCAGCCCGAGTGATCGAAGCAAGTCAGCCCTTACCTCCAGTCCATCTTCTCCACCAGGTATGCACATATCAGAAAGCCTGTCCGGTTGAAGCCATGCGTGCAGTGAACACCTTTAGCAAAAAGAAAAGAAGATAGGCACAGGTCCAACATTTGTAATTCCACTTTAAAATTACATGGATATAAAATCTTTAGCAATTAGCTAACATTCTTAAAAGTAGAAATTGCTGAAGGTCATATGACCAATTTATTTTATTCCCCTTTCTGTGCATAAAAACCTTCACACTATCAATTTAATGTAGCATAATATGAACTAGTGATCATTATTTCAACAGCCAAGAGGGTTAGCACAATTGTATCCAATGTGATATCCACTCACATCAATAGCGTCAGTCCACTTTGAGATGTATTGAGGCCGAGTCCTTGTTTTGAGAAGGAGCATCAAGTCACACACTCACAATACCCACAGGCAGATCCCTGTCTCCTCAGAAGGGAGCTGTGCCTTTATACTCACATCAAAAATCAGCCTGACACCAGCCGTTGCACACTAACAAGAGACTCAGAGTTTGATGAAACATTTAGGGAGGTAAAGCGCCAATGAAAAGAGTACAGGAAAAACAAAAAAAATGCAGATAAAATCCTGCTCTTCACCATGAGATGAATTAGACTCAACTTTAATGCAGAAACTAGATTCTGAAAAAAGAAAATCTCCTCATGGTGTGAAAAGCACCTGAAAGATTTTGGTAATATTTGACAGACATCCTCTCAATTTTGTAAGGAGCTGACATTTTCACAAACAAACAATCTTCATCGGGTGCATAGGGTTCCATCAAAAGAAAACAAAAAAAAAAAACACAGCATCTGACTCATGTTTCCCCACCTCAGCAAGTTTGCCTGGCAACGCAAACACTAATGAAGATTAAATTAACCCAGCATCAGAGAATGGGAATCGCATTTACCACCCCAACTGTCTAATTTGGACATGTGTACTGCAGAGACAACAAAGCCTAATCACCAGCTGGCTAAAGACAGAACATTGCGGAGATGACATTTAAACATTCTGCTGTGATGTTCAAGTAATTTGATATAGAAGCCATGCAGCAGTTAGTGGTTAAGAGAAGATTTGGTCAAGAAGTACAAGAGAGCACCCTGCTGCCACAAGTATGAAAGTGTAACATCTCAACATCCATGTGCATTTGGTAGAATTCATTAAGGCTGCACTTCGGTAAAGGATATGTTGTAGCAGAACATTATTTCACAGTAACCTTACACTGAAAAAAAGTCTAATTAAGCCGCTTAAAAATGGGACAAATGGCAAAAAATGTTTTTTTCACTACAGCAATCCTAACACCTCAACTAAAGTAGTACAGGCATCACTACATGAAAATTAAAATGAATAATTATTTGCTTATATATATGTATGTGTGTGTATATATGTATATATATGTATATATATGTATATATATATGTGTATATATATGTGTATATATATATGTGTATATATGTGTGTATATATATATATATATATATATATATATATATATATATATAAAAATATATATATATATATATATACATATATATACATATATATATATATGTTGGGAAGAACTTTCTGAAAAATATTTGATTTCCATTGTGGAAAGAATGCCATGAGTGTGTTCAACTGTTATATCTGTCAAAGGTGGCTACTTTGATGAGTCAAAAGTTTAGAATACATTTTGGTTTCTAAATTGATTTCTTTTTCATTTCAACTTCATCTGTTTATTTATTCTATGCTTTCATTTCAGAGTACAATGGGACATTAACATGCATAATTTCCAATTTTAAAAAAATGTAAAAATTGGGATGTTCAAAAATTTTTGACTGGTAAGTGTAGGTTGGTGCTTCTGTACAGGAAGTATACAGGATGTATACAGGTCGACAAAACAGTAGATATTGATGTAGATATGCCTGTAATAAGCTAATATCAATATCAGCAACATATAGATCTGACTTTATTCTAAATGCATACAACATATGTCTTCCAGCTGTGTTAAAAATTATGTGCATTAAAAATGAAGCATTTAAGCAAGAGTTTCATTGACCATAAAACCTTTTCAGACATGATTCCCATTCCGTTAATTTGACAACAATAAAGTCTCTCTCCAGTCAGCGATTAAACCTTTAAAAACCTAAATAATTTTTTTCAATGAAAACCCGTTTTGTGTTAAAAGGGACTGAAGGTAACTCTATATTGTTGCTTCCTTTAGAATGTGCAGGTCTATGAAATCCTGTGTCTCTCTCCATGCACTACTCCTCATTTGCTGCAGCTTGAGCAGACCAGCTCACTTACAAGTCTGCTCAAACACTGTAAAAGTACTCTACACTACACAATAGCAGGTTGTGATGTTGGAGTAATTCAGCTGAAATGGACCTTACTTCTGAAGAAAAGGATGATATCTAAAGACCCATCTTGCCTTCTGGCAGGATTGGTTCTTCAGGTTTGTGACATTAGAAACCCCCAAATGTCTGAATCTATGTTTTTGAGACTGCCATCTGTACACTGGACTTTTAAGAAATACTCAGCCATGGTGCTAACTGCATTTTTGCATTGTATTTCTTCTAGCATATACAGGGTGGGCCAAAAGTTGGCTTACATTTCGTAGGTATGCACTTTACATTTTTGAAAAACATTTATTTCTTATGTGATAAATTGCCTGGCATGAAGGTGGGGGAGTGTTAATGGCTCTTTGCCATGATGTCCACACCTGCTTGACACTTCCAATACTGCTTTAGTATCCACTTTCTTTGCTCTTGATTTAAATTGTTTGCTATTGCTCAAAATCCCTGTAAAAATAATTTTACAAAACATGAAACCAAAACCAAAATGGGAAGAAATAGCTTCATAATATTTCAAAAACATGAATGAAGAATATGAAATACTGGTTTAGAATTATGGTTTGAATAAATTAGATCTAAACCGTGAAACACATAGTGAAACAACTGTACTGCACTTTACTAAAATAATAGCACTTTAGGGTAGGTTTAACCCAGCCAGAATTAATTTATCATAATTGTCTTTGTTTTTACCATCTTTATATACGTCTGTAACCCTGTATGTTTTTTTCTTTTATTTTTGGGACAATGGATGGTAATTAGCACTTGTGCTAAATCCAACTTATTTTTACTGTGTAAAGCCTTGTGTAAATTCATGAGATTGTACGTTCATTGATATGCACCGTCTCTTCCAAATAAATAAAGAAATTAAATGAAATGTAAGCCTTCATTTGGCCCACCCTGTAAAAACATCATATGGACATAAATAAAGCTTGACATTCACAGGAGAAGGGTCCTGAACATAACATATGACCCAACTCAAATAAATTTCATTTGTTATAAAAGCAAAACTAATAATGACATATTTTAAAAGCTGAGCAAACTACACTGTCAACCACAGTACAGGAAAATAAAATAAGTTGAATAAATTGTGAAAAAGCTGCCCACATGCAGACATCTACACAGTTCTCCCTGTCAGATCAAATACATAAATAACCTACACAGTGGGAGAGGATTGTTGTTTTTGATACTAAACTCCTACACTTACAAAATAAATAGCATAGTGAATTGCTTAAGAAATACACATTTGAAAATGCACTCTTCATCTTAACACCACTGGTTCAAACCTCAGGAGGGTTGTTTACTACTCACTGCTGCTGCAGTTCTGAATTAAATCTGAAAGTGCAAAACCACACAATCAGATGTAAATTTTAAGCTGCAAATATCACATCAACAAAACAGCAAAGGTGGGAGTGTAAAACATTTGTATTTAAAGTTTTTTTTTTTTTTAAGTATATGCACTTATAAATAAATCATGTAACTTCACTTATGTTGCACTTGTACAATTCTGGACTAAGTCTGCTCTCTACTGGACACATAGAGTATTGTGATTTATAGGCTCAACTAGTGACAATATGACGACAATATAAGAGTTTTTTAACAGAACCGAACCCAAATTAAGTGTATTTACTATTTTTCTGTATTTTCACAAAATTAAAGCAAAAATAAAGAACCTCAAAATCCACTAGCAGGTTTAAAAGGCATGTTAACCTAAAAAACAACAACAACAACAACAAAAAAGACCCCACAAAAATTTGATCATTTATCAGAGAAAACAAAAAGGTGAGAGAGCTGGAGTCTATTCCAGCTGACTCAATAGTCACTCCATATCACTGAAATCAACTCTCACTCTGAAATAATTTATAAAGTCTAAACACTCGACATATTAGCAAACTTAATTCACAACTCATGAAGCGCATACACCTACCTCTGCACTGAGGGCCTAATTTCTGTTTTCACTGTATCATCATACGGAAGCACAATCCTGATTAACAGCATACTCTGTTAGTAGAAGACACTTCAATCCACTTCTACTGGCATTTTCACATATGGTTAGGGACTATTCAAGGTATCTTCAGGTTCAACTCTGGGTGTTCAGTACTACAACAGTGGTTCACTTCTTGCCACGAGACATCTCCATGGTAACTTATACTGAACGACGAACCTGCTCCAGAGCAGGTTATGTTCCACTTATGAAAGCCAAAGCCATTTCAAAGCCATTTCATTGTTTCGCTTGTCCTTGTAAAGTGATAAAATATGAAAACAAAAACCGATTAAAACACTGAGGCCTCATATCCTATTGACTGACCTTAAAAGATTTGCAATAAGCCTATTTATTGATATGAATTAAGTTTCAATGTTCATTTTTTCACTTGCTCTATTGTTTAAAAACACCGGGGTTGCAAATGACGCAGTAAAATCATGGTACACAACAGAATGAAACCATTAATTTACCAGAACAGACTGTTAAAATTGCAGTCAGATCTACTCATGCTCTAATAATTTGGTAGTGATATCAACAAGCCTGTTAACATAAACACAGAATGCAGGTTTTTCCAGCTTTCCCTTCTATTTTAGCTGCTGCAGCTTTGTTACTTTCAGTCTGTACTATGTTTAAAATCTATGCCTTTCTCTATTATTATAGTTCACTTTTCAATATAGGCCACAGATGATCCAAGTCTTCCATATCAAAACACATCCACAGTTATCGATGTAAATGCTTCGATTAAATTTGTCCAAAAATCGCAAATTTGAATGCTCTACAATAAGTGAATAAATAAGCGTCCATTACTTACCTATTAATTCTGTGGGATTCTTCTCTATGAAGTGTTCACAAAGCCTGATGAACATTGCAGTTGTCTCTTTTGAAGGGCATTCCCCATGGCTAAAACAAACAAAATGACATTATTCTTCGGTACACAGAAAAACTACAATATTGTGAATCTGGACATAGCTACATTTGTCAAACTGAGTTTACAAATACCCTTTACACTGAAGCTTCACATATTTGATGCCTTCTTTTTCAATGTCATTGCGGTCATAGAAGCGTGTAGTGTTCGTCAAATCTACAAGCAAACCCATTTTCACCTGAGGAAGACAAAAAGGCATAGTAAGAGTCAGGTTTTCCATGGTATTTCAATACTTGAATTACTAAGTTGAATAACTTACTTTTAGACTTTTTAAAAAGTTGGACAGCATGCTCGGATGAAACCTGTTTTCTTCAGCCACTTGGTCATCATATCTGGGACCCAACATTGTTTTCATTGGCAGGAATTTACCTTGTAGGGAAAATATAAGGATTAAAACAGCAGTCCTCCAGTATTAAACCTATTTGGTCTATGTCAGGAACCTATCTTTATCCCGAACTTAAGTAAGCCCCCCTCACATCTGCAAACCTTTTCATAAATCTGACAGTGTCTGAACATTTCAGCTTCATGTCTGAATGAGCAGCCAGCTCATTCTCCTATATAAATTGCAACAGCAATCCTACTCAGTCACACCTAGTGAGATATTTCTATCATTTTCAACACAGCACAAGTCTGAAGTGCATACAGGCACCTAACAGACAGGATTACACAAGCTCTGTACGGCAATTTGGGGAAGTTTTTTTTCACATTTCAGCACCAATATTGGCCAAAAAAAACATCACATAGAGTGTAGCGACTTCAATGAACAAGAGACACTGAGGGACTGAGGTTGGGCCTGTTTGACGCGCTAAAAACTAAAGAATTCACTGAGATTTTCAAAGAAAAAATTTAACATATAATCAACCCATGATGACATGCACAAAGTTGCAACCAAAATAATCAAAGCGATCAAAGAAAAATAGCAGTCAACAAAAAATACGGCAACCCAGCTCACCCCCCTCTCTCCCTCAAACAATGAAAAAAGTCAAGAAAGGTGAACAGGTGAGTATATCAGCTTAATTATCCCTGTCCATATCTGTGTGGCCCGCTATCCTTCTATTCAACATGACAACAAAATAATATCACAACCAAACAAACACAAACAACAAGCAACATGTCCCTTAAACGTATAATAAAACAACAGTCCATCCATGGCTCCTGCAGAGAGCAAAAGACATAGTTTGTGTTCAAAAACCACAACACAACTTTCTTATTTCGTTTCACATCTATTACAAAGTGAGATGTTCACAGAAATAAAACTTTACTGCAAAAAAATGGAAGCCAGTAATGTTACATATCCCATGTCTAAAATTGCCCTTGCTCTTTTACAAAGCAAAGCAATAAATAATACTGTACAAGCTTCTCAACAGTTGGCACAATTACAACAAAAACAGGGCCTTAGTACTAGTACGAATCAAGGAATAAGTAGCTGCAGTAGTAGGGTGGAAATAGGCAAAAAAATGCACAGTAATTCCTGTGTGTTGGCTTACCTAAATTGGTGCATAGCTAATAAAAGTCCTACCGCATCCGCAAGTGCCCTGAAGTGCCACCAAGCCCATCCATGTTTACAGCTAGACTCTGAGTTGCTCCACTGGTATAAAGCAAAGACAGGTGTGGAGACGTTTCTGTCAGTGGTCCGGGGAAACGTGCTGCTGTTCCTGGCTCCCAAACACACCACGCTGCCGCTCTGTTGTTTTGACACGTGATGCTTGGACTGCAAAGTTTGCCAACTCGGCAGCAGTTTCCTAAAGCACGTTTGTTTTCTAATGGAAAGCTGAACCACACATTCAGCTGTGGTTCAAAATAAAGTAACACTGCAGTTGAACAAGAACCTGAGCTGCCACAGCTTGTTGTCCACAGGCGCCAAGTTCAACATGCGTCCGAACACAATGGCTCACCAACTTCATTTGAGAACTATGGCGAATTAAATGGACCTCGTAAAAATAACACGCGTACAAAGTCACTAAAAACATTCGAGCTTAATAAAGTCGTTGGTGTAATTCACTGAGAACGCCAAACCAACTTCACTTGAAGTAAAACATTGCTTTTGGAGTGTACTGCTCGCTTACATGGATGCTAACAGCTGAAAACGAGCCCAGATAGCGGCGGGCTGCTCTCCTCATCAAGGGGTTTGGGGCATTAAATAGCGAGTAACAACGTTTCAGAAAATGCAGAAAGCGGAGTTCTACCAGCACAACAAACTAGATTATCCAATGGACGTAGCTACCTAGTAGCACTCCCTAACTTCGGCAGGTAAATATAGCGCTATGTGGTTTAGTTTGCACTCACCAGCCACAGGTTGGCCTCTTCTGGGACAATTGCGCCATCGAGGAGGGGGTCCAGTGTGTGACATGTTCAGGAGAGGTTGGTAAGAACTAAAACTTTCTATCACTGGCCCCGTGTCTCGACCCTCCCTCTCTTTCACTCACAGCACAGATCCAGGGTTACTGCTCAGCCGAGCACCGCGGACTAAGGGGCCTGCAGCTACTAATTCATCAGAATCACCCAACAAGCAGAAGCCCGATCAACCTCCTGGCGGGCCAGCAGGCACTTATACTGAACATAGGTTGTTACGGCTCACTACACCTCAGCATCCCAAAGGCTGAGCTATACTTTCCGTTTGCCCTCTTTAAATCCAGAGTTAGCAGTTAGCCAGCATAACCTCAGTAGTCAGCAGCAGAGCTAGCCAGCTTAAGCTAAACTACCTTCTTCTTTAGTGGTTTATACACGAGCTGCAGGCGCATCACCGCCTCCTACAGGTCTGCAGAGTGGAGCATTAGAAAGGCGGATTCTAAAAACGGAAATGGAAAAAAATTAATGAATTCCTGTCTTTAAACCCTGTTTCCTACCTTAATTATGTACCTATATATGTGGGTCATTCCAGAATTGCAGGACATTGTACACCCCACAAAATTTCAAATAATCCATGTAAAAAAATACTAAAATATGCAGTTGTTGTGTGCATGTACTTGTCCTGAGACCAAATCTAAAAGAAAGAAGAAAAAAATACTAGGAGAAAAGAATGTTTGTAGATATTTTTAAAAATACCATATAGGTCTGGAGTACTCCTTAAAATGCCAATTTTTCCTCTTCTGCCCCTCCCCCCTGATGACCAAATTGAATCTCAAATAAAACAGTTCCTTTTTTGTATTATTTTTTTTATTGACGTCTCTTGTAATTGTGGGAAAATACTTTAATCAACATAATATTTTAAATAATAATTATCATGCATTTAACCGTCTTACCATAACCTTTTTAGCTGGTAGAAGAAGAAGAAAGCAGTGAATCACACGATACACTGAAATTAACATCATCAAACAGTTTTCCAAAAGAATGGGTAGCAAAGCTATGTCCTCTCTTCCATTTTTCAGATTTTCATAACATTGTCAGCCCTGATTGAATGTCTCACTCTGCCTCATATTATCAGGACGAGAAAAATTATTTTTACTTTTTTCTTGACTGTTTTCCATCAGTAAGTTTGTCCTCTTGGTCAGCAGTAACAGCTAGCTAAATGTCTAGCTTCTACTCCTGAGAAAAAGCTAACATTAGCATGGATTAGAAACCCTCTTACTGTGATTAGAGTAGGGTTAGCAAACAACAAATAATACATAGAATAAAAATGGTACCACGGATGTGTAAGCTGAGCCAATCAAGCCTTTGATAGTTTATTGCCTACTATTCATAAATATGTAGCAGAAAATTGTAAAAGAGAAGGTTTGTTTTTCAAAAATTTTGAAGCACAAATTCGTCCAATTCTAGAATAACCCATATACCTGTGGTGGCCAATGCTTTATTCTTGATGGTTATGTGTTGGGGGGAGGGGCCTCGCTCTATGGACAGAAACCGGCTGGGTTATACTAACTCTATTATAAACAATGCTTCTCACCCTCTACTCAGTGGTGTTTCCCTCTTCAGTGCAGGTCTGAGCATAGCAGGAAGTCCTTCCTTCCAGCTGCAATCAGGCTTTTCAATTCACACTAATTCACATTAATATTTTAGCTTATGAATTATATGCTGTGCATATGTTTTAACTTTCATAATTTTTTCTAAGTTACGCTACCGTTCAAAGTTTGGGGTCACCCAGATGATTTCACGTTTTCCATGAAAACTCTCACTTTTCTTCATGTGCTATAATTGCACAAGAATTCTCTAATCATCAGCTAGCCTTTCAACATGATTAGCTAACACAATGTATCACTGGAACACAGGAGTGATGGTTGAAAAACTGCCTTTCTTTCAAAAATAAGAACATAGGGTTAGTGACCCCAAAGTTTTGAACGGTAGTCTATATACTATGTGTATGGTTATATTGATGACTGTTAGTGTTTGTGTTCTGTGGGGTTTGTGGGTTGTCTGCGTGTCGACATGCTGCTGTAACAAAGAAATTTCCTGTAAAGGATCAATAAAGTATTATTCTATTCTATTTTATATTCCTAGTATTGCATCACCATAAACATTCCCATGGTGAAACATGCTTCAGCTTTCTTTATTGCTGATGACAGTTCTTTCCTTTCCTCCTCTTCGCCTCTACTTTTCAGTTGCTCATTCTGAACATTCAGGAGTATCACAGTGTGCAACAATCAATTGGGTGTTTCACTGAAAGATAAGAATTGGGTAAATCAAGTGTCTCTGGCTTGGTGATGAGGCCAGCTGCTGTTGTGAGGTTCTGGTCCAGCCTCCTGTCCTTAGAGACTTGCTGTGCAGGGTAGAAATGCTCAGCCTCAGCCACAATTTTTCTTACAAACCTCAGCTTCCTCCTGGGTCCTATTAAAATCCCTCCTGGGGAACTTCCTTTGGAGTTTTTCTGAGCACGTCCAACAGGGAGGAGAGGCCTAAACAGGCCCAGAACTCAGTGGAGGAATTATATATCTCATATGGCCTTGGACTGCCTTGGGATCTCCCAGAAGGAACTAGAAAACATATTGGGGAGGGGGATGTGTGGAATGACCTGTTTTACCTGCTACCTTTGCGACCCCACTCTGAAAAAACGGAAGAAAACGGATGAATAACAGAGGAAGCTTGAAAACCACAGTTTATTTAATAGTTCTTGCAGTGTAACTTTGAGCCTCAGAGCCTCTGGTCATGTTCATTCTTGTTGCTTCATGTTACATTTTTTTTTTGGTTCCAACACTGTTGACAGTTTTCATGGTGCTCGTAAGATATTGGATATTTTTTGACTGTAACAATGTCCTTCGGTAATCAACAAAATTTGAACTGTTCAGCAAATGTAATTATTTTTGATCCTGCATTAGACTATGTCTGTTAACAGAAATTCTATAATACAATCACATCTGCTCCAGTTTAAAGCAACAAACAATAAATACTTTTGTGGAGCGCATGATACATGTGATCAAATAAAAGTTACAATGAGTGATACCTGCACAGGAAGTTTATAGCAAAAAACTTAGTATATTACAATGGAAACAAACAGAAAACAACATGAAATCTTATTATAATACATAGCTAATATTATTTTTACAACAAAATATCAAAATGAAAACAGAGGGTGACTATGAATAATATAATACAGACTCCACATGCACATTTTTCATTCATTCAGATTCTACTGCATGAATGATTGTAAACCTGACACTGGTGACACAGGTGCCTACGTATTTTATTTTGCTCTCTTTTTATAGCGCCAGGCAACAATAATGACACATGCTGTCATGGAAGTTTATGGGAATATTAAACCATTCAGAGCTGAATGACTTATTGTGACTAAAGGAATGTCTAGACAGTCATGTTTCCCTTGTCCTCACCTGCTCTGGCCTTGTTCAAACATATCCAAGGTGACATATACAGTTTTCAGTGTTGCCTTTCCTTGCTGTTTCGCTTGAATAGGCTTAGATTGTTTACTGGACCTTGGACTAGACACTTCTACAGAACTCTGACTTCGATATGGGTTGAATGGGCTGCTCTCTGTGGAAAATAATGCTGTGGATTCTTCAGGAGATGATAACGGTTCAACTGGAATTTCACCCTTTATATGTGGAGCGAGAATTATCACTGAGTCAGTATATTCCTCTGTCTGGTCAGTAGTTGGGTTACCACTACAGTCTGCATCTGGAGGAGGTGTAGACGCTCTCTGAGTTTCCTCAGTGTAAATTGGGTCACAGGGGCTTGCAGATGGATCATGGAAAGGGCACCTCCCCTATAGACAAACACACACACACACACACACACACACACACACACACACACACACACACACACACACACACACACACACACAAGCACACACACACGGTGAACAAAAAGACATATGCTGTCTTTTGGATAGTTGAGATAATTCAGTGGATCATTCAGGAAAAAATACCTTTACCTCCTGTCAAGACTTCACCACTAGAGGTCACTGAGAAAAGTGAATGAGAAAGTAAACTGTGTATACAACAGAAATGAGCACATCCCTGTGGAACATCACCTCAGTGTCAAATGGTTCTAAAGTGTATCATCTCTCAATAACTGCATTATTTATGATGTTAACTGCATTATTTATGATGTGAACAGTAGAGTATTTGAACCTATTTACAACCATAAATAATACTACAGAAAGACTATATTAGAAATAAAGATTCTGTATACTATACAATAGATACTGTGAGATACTGCCAAAATTGTAAGATTCAGAGTTTCTGAGGAAGAAAAAATGTAAAATTCTGACCTGGACTAATATGCTGTCTGACATGAATCCAAAAAATCACCTTTGTGATATATTAAAGAGAAAGGTAGGGCAACATAACCCCACCAGCCAAGAATAGCTGAAAAATGGCAGAACATCTCTTCAGAAATTTGGTATCCTCTATGCTAGTTTAAACCTGTTGACATACAAATTATTGAAAAAAAATTAAAGGTTTAAATGTCAGTAATGAAAGGTGTATAGCATCTTCTTGATTCAACTCCTACGGCGGGCCTGTATTTTTCATTTAGTACATTTAAACTGTTAGTTTACAGTTATTATTTACATGAAAGCAAATACCTAATGTTCAAAGTAGAAGTAAAGCAGTCACCGTAAAGTGATACAATTTTCAATCATTAAAGATTTAGGTGATGTCACTCAATATCGTTGTATGCTTTTTTTCAAATTTAAACATTTTCAGCCAGCCAAATTTTGATAAATTGGCTGTTTCTTTCCATAAAATGTCAGAAAATTGCGTAATATGTGCATTTTAATGCATTGGAGTTCAAAGTGACATCTTCAAATGGCTTGTCAAGACCGAAGAACAAAACTTAATCTAAACCTGTTCAGTTTGCAATCACATGACAGAATAAAGCAACAAATCCTGGACAATCTGATATCATGCTTGAAAAATCTATATATATATTTTTGTTGATCAACTGATTGAAGAAATGGCTAATCATTTAAATTTTTATTTATAGATGATATAATTGAACATTCAACTTAATATTTAGAGAAGATTTCATTTTGAGACTTTTTGGTGCAATGTGAGACATAGATGCAAATCACTGCAAACTACTTTGACTTTTTCCTGACCCTCATCACCTATATAAATAAAGGTCAATTCTATTTTATAATTTCCCTCCTGACCACAAATACACTAGAATTATATAGTCTCACTCCTCCAGCTACATTATTATGGACGGCATTCTTCTCGGAGTTCACCTTTTGATGACTTGGCGACAGCCACAAAGCCACAGAACTGAGGCCTGGATTGGGAACTGGTTTCTCCTTAAATTTCTTCCACCTAAAAGGAAGATTAATAGCACTCATTAGGACGATTTGGAAAGATCTTGTTCTAAATATGACCACATTGTGACCACAACATCTTAACATTACAACATACCCTTTTTAACATACTCTTTTTTACCCTTTTTTAACAGTAACATGAAAATGTCTTCGGTTAAGTAGTTTCATTTCATCAGTCCACATCACTTTATCACTGGCAATAAAATATTAATACTTACTGAACAGTACAGCATAATCCAAGAGACAACACAAGAAATATGAAGATGCTTCCACAAACACTTAGTGCTGTTATGAGCCTTGGATCTGTTGAAGAAACCATTAAGTAGTTTGTTGAGCACAGAAATAATTCATTTCCCGAAACTGTATAAAAAGCAGGCAGTGATTCACTACACAAACTACTTTTTACTGCTGATAGGAACAACAAGATCATTTATTGTTTTTAAGTAACTGGTAACCATTGTCGACAGTTTGTGGTATTTAGGTTACTTAAGATAAATGATTTGGGAGTAAAGGGAGTAATAATGTCAGTGGTTAGAATCTTAGCACTTGTAGCTGATATTACAACAGCAAGCAACAAGAAAAGCACTCAGAGAGGGCAGTACTCTGCCAAGGCTGCTCAGTCGTTGTATGATTTCCGATGGATGAAATATTGCAAAAATTTCATTTAAATCCGTTTTTGAGTCATGTTGCTAACAGACAGACAGAAAGACAGACAAACCAACGACTATCATCACATAATTCCGCCTCATTCCTTGGTGGAGTAATAATCATAAATCCTACCACATTCCATGTAGTAAGACCATGGCTGAGTGATATGCAATAAATAAATAAATAAATAAAGATCATATTGCAATTAATTTTATGTTTTGATATAAGTCACAATTTTAGTGTAAATGGCCATTTCTGTACTTCTTTGCCACTGAAGAAAATCAAAAATGATGGTTGTTTTTTTCTGTGGTCTGCGCTAAACAAGAGTGTTCCCTCATGTCTGGAAAATAAGATTGAAATGCTTATTTTTTAATGATTTGTTGTGACACGTGTTAGTTTTATCAAAACGTTTGGCATTTGTATAATTCACATTACCATATTAATTTTTAATCCTTGGACAGTGTTATTTGCTTTGGAAACTGATCACCTTTATTTTGGCTTATTTAACAACCACAAACAAAACCTCATGAAACTTTTATTTCACTGTTACTCTTCGTCACTTTTACTAACCACTGTTGCCCCTTAGTCTTTCCAGAAGTGAGGGCAGCAAGGCTTAGCTTGTATGAGCTGGCATCCCGGAATTCTGTTGGTTGCACGCCCAGATACGTCCTATAGTTTCCCAGAAAAAATAGAAACACCTCCTTTTCGTGAACATTGATGGAAATGGCAGAGATCTTGGATCAAGGTCAAATCCTCTGAGGCCATAACTGCGTGTCTGTGTGTTTGCCTCACCACACTTCATCCCTTCTGTTTCAGATGCAGCTTCAGGCATTCTGCAGGCTGACAGGCAAATGATCCCTCACCGCAAGAAGAAGGGAAACAACAGCTTCCAGTTGTGAGTTGTAATTTGTAATTTGAGTGAGGACACTGGAAATGTACTGCAGAGCAGGAATATGCTTCATGAGAGCACAGCTGTATATTGAGAATGTGTAGAGCAACAAAACAGTAGGATAGTGAAATTCTGTACTCTCATAACACTCTACTTTTATTACTCCACCAAGGAATGCAGTGGAGTTATGTGATGATCGTCGTTTGGTTTGTCTGTCCGTCTGTTTGTCCGTCTGTCTGTCTGTCTGTGCTTGGCTGTGCTCCTTGCTACAAATGACATTAAGGACCTTTTAAAGTAAATGAGACTCATCTGGTAATTTCTTGATTTGGGCTTGTGAACAAGGTTACCTGGGCTCTTTGCCATTACACCATCCAAACTGTGGAACAGTCTCCCTTTGTTGATCAAGCTGCCAGTATCTTTAGTGTTGTTTTTGTCTTTTCTTTTATTGAAAGGCTTGTGAATATTTGATATATGGCTGTGTTTTATGATTCCTTTTTGTTTCCCTTTTGTTTTTAAGATCTAACCATGTTATTTATTTGGTTCTGTGCTTTTAATGTCTCAAGCTGCTTGCATGGTCTTTGTTATCAGTTTTTGTAATTACTCTGCCAAGGAACGCGGCAGAGGTTATGTGACGATTGGCACTGGTTTGTCTGTCTGTCTGTTTAGCAACATTACTCAAAAACTGACAAACGGATTTGGATGAAATTTTCAGGGAAGGTCAGAAATGACACAAGGATTTGATAACAATTTCTGTATCATTGTGAGATGGCATCACTGAAACTATGACAAGAAGTGAATACTATGTCAGCTGCCTGCTGACATGATTGTGATCCTAGTTCAAATAGACTGCTGCAGACTTATCTGGATTTATTTGGTATTCGTGCATAATGTACACATGCATAACACACACCTGTGCTCAGCGCAAGGTCATTTTGTTTGTTGGTACATCTATATTAAATGGCCACATTCTATGTTGCCGTGATTTCTGATCATCGATAATGAATAAACAAGTGCTGCATTTCTAAAGAAAAAAAATGCTGCATTTCTGACAATGCCATATGGGGGAATGAACAAACTTGGCGGAGTACTGCGCCCTCTGAGTGCTTTTCTAGTTATTCTGTAAAGTACTTCATAATTTTGTTAGGGGAAGTGCTATCTAAATAAAGTTTATTATTATACTAATTATCATATTACATTATATATTAAAGGGTGACATGTGTGTAAAATTGAATGCTTATGCATTGTACCCCTACTATTATGAAAACAGATCTTCTGACCTTAACATCCAGTTGTAACTCCACTGGGCAAGTATACTAATTTCTGGTTACACCAGTAGACTCCTGACAGTGTATATTGCAGTTGTATTCACAGACTTAGGGATAAACATTGTACAAATTCTGTATCTTAGGTATGTAAGAGGCGTTTACAGACAACTCACCAAATTTTTTGGTTGTAAAAAACCTCTCTGTGCTTCTGGTAATTCCAGTAAGAGCTCTGGCCTCCACATAGACTCTGTATTGGGTTTCTGGATTCAGATCTTTCAAAAACACGTCCTGTTTTTTGCTATCTACAGTAACATCTAGAAGAAAGCCATCACAGAAATATCATAAACAGAGTGTTAAGAGAATGTGCACACTTAGTACCAGTCTGTGGGGAACTTACTGAGCAGTGTTCCATAGAAGACTGTGTAGTTGATAACGACACCACTGCATTCCTCCGCTGAATTTATATCCCAGCTCACATAAGCACTTTTGTCGTAAACGTTAACACTAATGATGTCAACTTTCCCCGGATCTGTGGAAATTATATTTTCAAAATTCAATTATTAGACATGAATAAAATACTATTTAAAAATGATTTCTAAAAACCTGAATGGGGTACCTCCTACTCTGGAGCAGATGTGAAAGGCTTGCATGCCGTGACCGGTCTTGTCACCCAAGAGGGGAGTGACTGTGATATTGTAAGGCTTCTTATCCAGGAGATCTGTATGAAATAAAAGACAGGTCTAAATATCTCTGAAAGTGAAGCGGCAAGTAATTGTTACATGTTCAAGCCCTGATTCTCCTCCAACTTCCACATCTTGCTATGATGTAGCTTTTTAGTCACATTATCACTGTGACTCAGTGGCAACAAAATGAGTGAAGCAGTCAGTAGGTCCACCACTTTGGTGCAGATGGAAATATCTCAAAAACCCTTGACACCAACTAACTTTGGGGCCCCGCTAAAGTTTCCTCTTGTGCCACCATAAGGCTGGCATTTTTGGGCTTTGGATTCTGAGACTACAGGATCTTGAAAACACTGTCTTAGATCTGAGTTTTTTTATTTGAGGCTTTTTTAAAATCTGGCCCAGGTTGAAAATATCCTTCAGGGACTCTTGAGAAACGCAGCAATAATTAAACATTTTGAAGATTAAATAGTTTGTAAGTTATCAGTTTTATTTTTGAGATCACATTGTTTTTTCCCTGAGTGAGTTTTAATCACTCTCAAAATTTGTATTTAGTTTGATATCTAGGTTTTATTTTATTATATTGGCATAAATCTAATTCCATAATATTCCATTGCTGTTTCTCAATAAAAATAATAATAATAATAATAATAATAATAATAAGAAGAAGAAGAAGAAGAAGAAGAAACAAGCCGAACAAACAGAGAAGCAGGCCAAAGTGCACCCAGTTCTCTAAAGCATTTATAAATTGATAAGATCATTCCAGCAAATGCATTATAGAGCAGCTTTTGAAGTCTAGTTCTACTAGTGTGTCCATTATTTGCCCCACCCAAGTGATAAAGAAAAGACACAAATTGATCTGCCAGTCAAACAAGTTAGCGGGAACTCATGAGTCTGCATGGGTTTGATAATGACTCAGATATTACCTAGAAGGCTCACTCCATGACTCAGTTTTTAATTGATTTAACATCCATTTAGTATTTAAAATCTATTTTCTAACATACCAGATAGGGTTGTATTTGTATAATTGGTCTCCTTCCAATAGATTTGATTCCCACTGTGGGTCCAGTCAACCATGTAGCCACTGACAGGCTGAATCGGAGCCTTCCAGCTGACCAGAATAACGCCTTCATAGGTTGAAGTCTGGATGTCAGTAACTTGAGGGAGGCCTGCCAGTGACATCAAGTGATGTGAAGTGGAGAGGCAAACAGTTTAAAGCCAAAGCAATAACAAAGAAACACTGCTCCATTAAAATTAAGCAATATAAACTGTGGTCAGCCATTAAAAAATCAATCATGTATTAAAACTCACTCTCTCCAATTGCTGGAACATAAACTGAGTCCTCTGCAAGCAGGATTTCATCATGGAAGACTCTGAGAATTAGTCTTTGAGCATCTTGGTCCACATCAACATCACAAGTTGAGTTTCCACATAAAGTGTCGTTCACTGAATTCATGTCTTCTTTATAGGGCATCTGTTTGATTATGTACTTAAAAGTACCTTGACATGTTGAAGGAATATCCTGTGTAGATAGTTTAAAGCATGAAAGAAAGTGTGGAAATGAAGATAATTTTCAAAAATATGCTGTTTAAAGACAGAACCAAGATGCTTCTTACCGTCCACATGACATGAACTCTTCTAACTCTGCTTTGGTCCAGTTCAGTCACTTTTCTCCACAGGCACATGCTGACGTGACTCTCTGTAAAACAGTCAAATATGTTCAGAATAATTACACTGGCACACACATGCAGCAATATTGCTTCATTGTAGTTAGTAGTTTTGGTCCAAACTAAAGCCATGAAAGGAAGAGTAGGCAAAAGTACAGTACAGCCACAAAATTGCTTGCAGCAGTTACGAATGGTTTCAGACAGTTACTAAAGTGTTAGTAATTGTTGGACTGGAATTATCTGTTACCTGTCAACAGTTCTCTAGATTCATTTTAACAGTGACATCGTGCATCAGAACAGAAATAGCTTTTGACCTTGTTGACTTTGTATGAGGTGTGTCATAAGATCCACATTCAAATCCCAACAGACAGGTGGCGGCGTCTCGGTAAGGTGTTGGGCCACCACATGATGCCAGGTCTACCATCTCTGACATCTGAAGGACTTTAAGCTCCCTCTCAAGGTGCTCAGGAACTTCTACACCTGTGCCATTGAGAGTGTTTTGGCTGGGAGTATCACCACCTGGATGGGCAGCAGCACCCAACAGGACTTTTTGGCCCTGAGGAGGGTGGTCTGCTCGGCTGAGTGCTCAATGCATTTCACAGCACATTATACAATGCATAATTGTGTTTGTGATAAATACAGGTCTTGAATCTTGAATCTACTTCAATGCACTGTCTAACATGTCTGTCCAGAATCTCCCAAAACTGAGGTCTGATGACTTCAAAGGCTACAACACAAGATTCACATCTTTAAACCATTCAGCTAACCATCAATAACAATAAAAATAATACTTTATTTGCTTTATATTTAATATGGGATCTTTTTAAAACAGAATTTGCAAACTGCACTGGCAGACAAGCCAAGAAGAGGACACTCAGGAAGACAAAATTACAACAGAAAGCCAGTCAGACCAAACAGAAAGAAAAAAGACAGGAAGCAAAATGTAGACACATAAAGTTACACATTGTAAATAAAAAAAACACAAAACGAAAGAAGTGAGATGCTTTAAGAAGTGAAGCATAGTCATTTTGGAACAGACAGAAAGTCTGTAATGTGCAGGACAAGTCTAGCTTGTATAGTGGAAATTGTTTTGAGTGTACATTGATCTTACTGTTTAATTTGGTAAGAACTTTCTTCTCCTTGCTCCAGGAGCTCCAAGGGGCCTGGTCTAAAGCACAGCGGACTGAAATTTTGTAGTTAATGCAGGAGTCCACTTTTTCAATGGAGATTTTCCCTTTCTCCATCGGGTTTAAAGTCTTATTAAGCACCCACTAGAAAAACAAAGATTTAAGTTAGAAATATTCATTGAAATTTTAGTGAATTTCCAGTATGCCCAAGGCGGGAAAAAATGCCTGAAAGCTTTCATTAAGTGCAATATCAAGCAAATTTGTTGTGCTCTGCCAAGATTTAATCATTTTGTATTGTTGAAATGTGCAGCTGTGAGCGTTATTGGCAAAAAATGTTGCACAGTGTGGCAGATTTGGATGAAATTTGTGGAAGATTTACAGCAAAGACAATAGTTTGCCAAAAAATGTTATCACCGATTTGTTAGTCTTATTAGTGACAAACATCCAGCAACATTCTGACAATAATGAAAAGTTTGCCACGACTGGGAAACATGTTAATGGGTGGTTTGCCAGTAGTGTCAAACTTGTAAACTTATGTAATTATTGTTCACCATAGATTGCATTTCATAGGTACTCCGCCAAGGAACGCGCCGTTGATTTGTCCGTCTGTCTGTCTGTCTGTCTGTCTGTCTGTCTGTCTGTCTGTCTGTCTGTCTGTCTGTCTGTCTGTCTGTCTGTCTGTCTGTCTGTCTTTTAGCAACATTATTCAAAAATGGATTAACGGATTTTGATGAAATTTTCAGTGAAAGCCAGAAATGACACAAGCACCACGTGATTAGATTTTGGCAGTGATGCGGCATATAGTCTGGATCCACAGATTTGTTAAAGATTTCTGTATTATTGCAAGATAGCAGCACAGCGTCACTGTAGCTATGACAAAAAGTGAACACTACGTCAGCTGCCTGCTGACGATTGCATGATTGTACTACAAATCGACTGCTGTGGACTTATCAGGACTTTTCCGTCAGAAATTAGACGATTAAGTAGCCTTGGCGGAGTATTGAGCTCTCTGAGTGCTTTACTTGTTCATTCATAGTTTTCTGGCAAACAGCTGTAGTTAAACTATGCAATGTTGCTGAAAACTTGCAACAAATCAGAATACATAAAATAGACATTACAGCAAATGTGTTGCAAACAAGTCATATGTTTTTCAGTGCAAGTTTGTCACAAATAAGTTTGCCATTTGAAAAAATGTCCATGCTGCAAATTTGTGGCAACACTGCTTAAGATTCCCTCCTGCTGTATGCTAAAAACCTACAATTTAAATTGCAGTTTAGTGCAGCACCAGCTGACAGTTATAGTAGCTATCTAATGTCACGCTCTCCATCTCAGCCACTGCTTTATTTATAGTTAGTAATACTCTATTTATTCATTTCTCATCCTTCATTCTTGTATATAATGAATGTATTATTGTTATTTTAATTATTATCTTTACTGTATATTGCTGCCTTTACTGTATATTGCTGCTGTAACATGGAAAATTTCCCCTGACATGGGGAGTAATAAAGGATTATCTTATCTTAGTTGGCAGGTCTCCCTTCTTTCCCTTTCACCCCTCCCTCTTCCCTTTCTCCCTGTGGGAGTGCGTTTCTCCTTGCAGCTCCAATTAAATAATGCTGAGTGTGGACACCATGTGAGGGGGAGTGACTCACCTGTTCACTGATCACAACCTGCCATATACGAAGGGCTTGGTTCTCTACTTGATGCCAGACTGTTTTACTGCAAACTGTCAACTCAGACCTGCTCAGTTCACTTGTGCTCCCTTGACTCCGCTCTGACTAAATGCTGTTGTCTAGTCATGTCTAGTTATTCTGTATCACTCCCCACTGGATTCCTGTCTCACGATGCATTTCTGTATTCTCGTCCTTTGTAAATTTTCCTAGCCTGGTGCTACCTGGTCCTGGTTAGTTCCTTTGCTCTGAAAATCTCAGTATTTCCTGCCTTTTTGCAATGCTGATTTGAGCTTCGTGTTTCTAGCTTAGCATCCCTCGTGAGCTTCGGTAGATTCTGCGTGCCAGTTCTCCCATTTATGTAATTCCCCTACCATCTTGTCACCCCATTCCCCATCATTCCTGTATCATATCATATCTCTGTGGCCGCACTCAGTTCATTCAATTAAACACATTTACATCCCAGCCATCTCCGTTCTTCCCCGGAGTTCTTCAAGGCTCTGTTCTCGGTCCCATCCTCTTCATTATTTACCGCTGGGATTACTGCAACTCCCTTCTCTCTGGTCTTCCCCTCAAGCCCCTCTATAAACTTTAGCTGCTCTGCTCCCCACCTCTGGAACTCCCTCCCACCTGACATCCGAAACACTGACACACAGGACATTTTCAAATCCCCTCTCAAAACTAACCTGTTCAAACAAGCATAGTCAGTCTGACTTCCATTCCTCTTTTTTCTTCTGTTTTTTAAACTTGCTACACTTCCTTCTTTAAAACTTTTTTACATCTTTAAGTTTTATATTGTTAATGTGAATGCTGTTAAACTTTGTTTACTTTGTATGGTGCCCTTGGGTGTTTTTTGAAAGGCGCCTATAAATGAAATATATTATTATTATAGTGTATATTGTGAATTCTGCAATTAAATTGCCTAAACTTTTACTCTGTGTCTGCCGTGTCTCTCTGTCTGCGCCTGGGTCTCTGCACTCTCCATCACAAGGTTAATGAGTTGCTTGTGCTGCATTCATCATTTCATACGCTACTTGCTTGTGAATGGCATTCACATAAGAATTTATTTTTTAAAAGTTAGAAAATTCTTGAAAATCAAACAAACATCATTTTCCATACATCTTCGGAGAAAAGGTGTTTTCTTTACCTCTTGACTTCCTTCATCAGGTGGTAAATCCTGGAAACAACAGAAAGAGTCTAAATCAGCCATAAGTGATATTTGCAAAAATATTGTCCAATCAATAACAGGTACTGTAGTTTTTTTTATTTTCATTGGGAACAATTAGACACATTGTAAGGCAGAGACTCGCCAGAGCAGCAAGGCGAGATGTGTATCTGCATGTAGCCCAAAATTACTGTCTGCTTGGCAACTACACTACAAGGACAATAGTGCACATGATCAACATTAGTGTGCACGCATGGAATATGTCATTAATGTCATAATGTCATGCATGGAACAAAGTCCTCCAAGCAGACTCCGGTGGACTAGAAAAGTAGTATAATAACAGCAACTATGTGTCCATCGTGTCCACAACTGTTCATGCATGTTTAACAGGTAGTATAATTAAGGCTTAGAAGAGAATCCAAATAGAAATCTGCATCATAACAGCTGAACTGGGAAACATCCAACCAATAATAATACAGAAAGATCCCAGGAAGGCCGGGACATGGACCGCTGCAAGGTGAAAGTGCTAACCACCAAGCCACTGTGCAGCCCACCTCCAAGTTCCTGCAGTATGAAACTACTTAATATTACAAAAATCCCTGAAAACCATGCAGTTCCTCAACCAACCCCTATGAGAATTTTGCTGGGCAAACTACTACATAGATTATTGGTTTTATTTACTCACTTATGTACTTTACTTTTAGTCCTTTCTTCCTGTCATGGGTGTGATGCAACTTGCGGTCCAGCTCTTGTTTATGGTAATGGTAATTTACTTTTGTAGTCACCATCACTGAATGTTTTCATAACTGGTCTTAGTAGTCTTCAGGTTATCAAACTGGGACATACCTTGTTGTATTTGACTTGGCAGTGACATTTCTTTGAGCCAAGTGATCGATTCCACACAACCAACAGATGATCATAGAAGGCAGTTACTGCTAATTTTGGACGGATAATTTTCACTGAGGGAATATAAACAAGCAGCATCATCAAAATGCAAAGAGATAAGAAGTAAAGCATATGTTTTTATAAAATGTAATCCATGTTACTTACATATGTGATATGGCTGAAATTCATAGGAGTCCGAGTAAGCCTCCCACTCTGAAGTTTTAGCTCTCACCATAACACTGAAATTGCTTAATATATGGATATGCTTGGATATGCATATAGTTTCATGAGAGTTGCATAATTCACTCGGGGAAGAGTGTAAAGAAGAGGCACTGAAAGAAATACATGTTTTATATTAATTTCAAAATAGTAGGAAGACGAAATATTTCTGTATTCATTCTTATCAAAAGGAAGAAAATACAAAACCCACCACCATACAGTGTAGTTTATTGTCAGTGAAGGATCAGCCTGATGCTCCCAGCTGCATGTGAGGACCTGTGGCATACCATCCACATCTTGATTTACATAATCCAAGATACATGATATTCTTCTTGGTTTTGCTGTTCATAAAAGCAAGCAACCAATGTCATGTACAGTATTTCATCTTACTGCAGGCATCAACAGACATACTGACTGTCAGAATATAAGGAAATTACTTCTTACAGTAAGTTCTGATGGTGGTGCCTCCAAGGATTTGTTGGGTATCTGCACTGTGGCATTGCAGTACTGCACTGTGGTGAATAAAGTTGCTCAGTGACAGGACTGTCTGTGTGGAGTTGATAGTGTTTGACAGGCTTTCATCAACAGGTCTGCTGTTCAGTGTCCAGAAGACGTTGCTGTTTACACATGAAGTCTGGCACACTATCTTGATACTGGATCCCATTTCAATGTACCGATCTTTGGGGAAAACATCACAGGTGTTGTCATGCTGGCCTGCAGGAGATGATAAAGTTGCTGAACACTTAAACAGGCTGCATTAAAGTAGTTTCACAATATCTTCACATTCTCACATTCACGTCTGCAGGCTAACAGTCCAGACTTTGCAGGTGCTTTGATTTGCTTTCCATCGATGGTGCTTACACAAAGTGGAAAGTTCCAGGTTCTAGTTCCAGGAATCCTGAACTACGTCTATCAACTGTGCTCGACACAGGAACAATCACATTGACACAGAGGTACAGCTCAATCTGTAACTAACCCTGTAAAAAAAATGCAAAGTTACAGCCTTTCAGTGATATCGACAGGAGCCTCATTTGTTTTTCTGTGTTTGATATGAGGGACAATGACACCACCAACCTCAGAGCAAGGCATGGCTTTTGTAGTATGAATAGAACCATCTGGTTGTCTACTTTCGAAGTCTGCATCAGTCTGCACATGCAGATGTCCCAAGTTTTAATTGACCCTTAGGTATGAGGATTTAAACCACTCTGATACGGCAATGTGCCTGATCCAAGACATTTTGCGAATACTCGCTTGTAAGAAACGGATCAGAGCTCACTGTTTGAAAATCCTCATACGTATTAGATTTGTTGGGTTTGTTTGTATACATTTTGTAAGGTTTTCATCTCACAACATGAAGTGCTTTGTGGGATGGCCTTTAGTGATGATCATATTCTATATCTAATACAATTGAATCACTGTAGTAGTTGGAATGTGAAAAAGCTCAGAGATTATATTCAGGCTAATTCCAACTCAGGGCTACAGTACCAAAAATCTAAAAATTTTAGAAGGCCCCAGTTTTTCCATTTTTTCTTGAAATTCAGTTAGTTCAAGTCCAATGAATAGCTTAATTCTACTAAGGTAAGTGGTGAACTGCCAGAGGTTAAAAAAGGTAAGGCTACCCAAAACTGAAAAATAATGTAGATTTCAGAATTATACAAAAAGGCCTTTTTTCAGGCAACAATAAATGGGTTAACAATTTAAAGCTGTTCTGCAGCAATGGAGGTTGATCAAGCCTTGAAAGTTGGTGCTACCAAATCCTACAGTTGTCTCAACTTTTCTTGAGTACTTACAACCCCCTCTGTCTGCATAAAAGAAGTGTTGAAACACACCGTGACACCATACCCTCCAAAGCATTATTTGAACAGTATTGTAATGCTGAAAGTAGCGTGTTGCTACAACAATGGTGAGGAAAAGGCAGTTAACAATAGAAAAGAGACAGACCATCATAACACTTAAAAATGTAGGTCTTTCCTACAGAGAAATTACAAAGAAAGTCCAGGAGTCAGTGAGTACAGATTTCTTCACCATCAAAAGGCACTCAAAAACTGGGGAAACTCTGAGAGGAAGAGGTCTGGAAGATCCAAAGCTGCAACAGAATCAGAAGACAAGTTTCTGAGAGTCAACAGCTTGTGGGATAAGTGACTCACAGGACAAGAGCTTCAAGATTTGAAGATCAAATCGAGATTTGACAGGTCGAGTTGCAGCAAGAAAGCCATTGCTCAGATGTCAGAATATGAAAAAGAAGCTTGCCTGAGCCATGAAACACCGCCAATGGACTACTGAAGACTGGGGGAAGGTATTATGGACTGATAAATCAAAATTTGAAGTCTTTGCTTCATCATGCAGGATTTTTGTACGCTGTCGAGTAGGAGAAAGGATGGTTCCTCAGTGTGTGACATCAACTGTCAAACATGGAGGAGGAAGCATGGTGGTCTGGAGCTGTTTTGCTGGATCCAGGGTTGGTGACTTGCACAGAGTGAGAGGTACCCTGAACCAAAACGGCTACCACAGCATTCTGCCACACCATGCAGTACCCTCTGGTATGTTCCTAGTTGGTCAGGGCTTCATCTACAGCAAGATAATGACCCATAACATAAGTCCAAGCTATGCCAGCTAGGCCAGCGCAGTCTCCAGACTTAAACCCCACGGAGCTGGTTTGGGATGAACTGGACAGAAGAGTGAAAGTACAGTAACCTCCAAGTGCCACACACCGATAGGAACTTCTGCAACAGAGTTGGGAAGAACTTTGTGAAAAATATTTGATTTCCATTGTGGAAAGAATGCAACGAGCGTGTTTAGCTGTTATATCTGCCAAAGGTGGTTATTTTAATGAATCAAAAGTTTAGAATACATTTTGGTTTCTAAATTGCTTTTTTTTTTTTTTTTTTTTTTTTAAAAAAAACTTCATTAGTTTATTTGTTCTATGATTACAATGAGACATTAACATGCTTTATTTCTAATTTTAAAAAAATGGAAAACTTTGACCGGTAGTGCATATAATCAATACATTTTTTTCTTTTACAAAACACAGTGGACTGTATATTTTTGTGGGCATTCCCCCTTCACCCCCCAGTAATCTCTGTGACTCAACACTTCCTGTTGCTGCTTCACAAACAGTTGCAGGTGGAAAGCTTATAATTTCAAGCAGCAAGTGAAAGATTTCAGTTTGCATTAGGAGTACATTAGCTCCACATCACACTGCCTTTCACATGCAGAACCCATTAAGAGACAATGAGATTTCTATCTGAGCGTGTGTGTGTGGGCTCCAAACAGCCACACTTCGACTACACAAGACAGACAGATTGAGCCTCTCATATATTAGAAGTACATACAGGTCACACAACTAAGCAATGTTTTTTATCTGACAAAAGCACTCAAAGATTTTAGAAAACCGTAGAAGGTTTAAAATATAAAATATTTACAGCTGTTCTTAAGATATTTCCAGAATTCTTGAGGCCTGCTTTACTGACTTCATTTCCTATCTAGCCACCCAAATTTGAACAATAGATTATTCCATTTTATGAACAATGGAACACTTTAAAAAGACAAATTTTGACAATACGGGCCACAAAGTAGAAACTCTATGCAGTGAAAACTTCTGTGATCACCAACACAACACAACAAGTTAGAATGCATGCGATCATTGAAACAAAACTACATATACCTGTGATTTCCAATCAGTCTAACTGCATGAACATGGTTATAAAACAAGATGTGAACACCGGAACTCTCTGTTTTATACCTATGGGTTGTGTCTATCTGCATGTCTCAGAGACAACCTGCTCCTTGGTACAATTCCCAGCTGTGGACTTTAAAGCAGGCACTGTGAAAGCTGTAAAGGAAGTGGCATTCCACTAGTTTAGAGGAAATTTACATAGCTTGGAAAAATAGTCTAGTGAGTTATAAAAAAGTTCTTCATAATGCCAGGACAGCATATTATTCATCATTAACAGAGAACAAGAACAACCCCAAGTTTCTTTTCAGCACTGTAGGAAGGCTGACAAAGAGTCAGAACTCTGTTGAGCCTTGTATTCCTTTAGCTCTGAGCAGTAATGACTTCATGAGATTCTTTACAGATAAAATTGTAACAATCAGAGAAAAATTAATCTTGCCCTTCCTACAACTGTCACAGATGTATCATCGAGTACAGTTGCTTTAGAATTACCTGTAAGACCTGATGGATATTTAGACTTCTTCACGCCTATACATCTCTCTGAGGTAATTTCAACAGTTTCTTCATCTAAACAATCGACATGTCTTTTAGACCCTATCCCAAATAGACTGTTCAAGAAGGTTTTACTTTTGATCAATTCTTCAATCTCTCTCTAGTAACAGGCTATGTACCACATGCTTTTAACATTACTGGAATCAAACCTTTACTTAAAAAGCCTCCCCTTGATCCAAATGTTTTAGCTAATTATAGACCTATATCCAATCTCCCATTTCCCTCTAAAATTCTTGAGAGAACATTTACAAAGTAACAGCTTATTTGAAGAGTTTCAGCCAGGATTCTGAGTGCATCATAGCACAGAAACAGCTCTGGTGAAAGTTACTAATGACCTTCTCATACTGTCAGGTAATAGACTGGTCTCTTGACTTGCTTTGTTGAACCTTGTGACATTTGACACCATCGAAAACAAATTTCTATTACAGCGACTAGAACATTCTATTGGTATCAAAGGGACAGCACTGGACTGGTCTAAATCTTACTTATCAGACAGGTTCCAATTTGTTCATGTCAACAATGACTCTTCTAAGCTAAGGTTAATCATGGAGTTCCTCAGGGTTCTGTCTTAGGATAGATACTGTTCACATTATACATGCGTCCCTTAGGCAATATTATTAGGAAGCACTGGACTAATTTCTATTGTTATACTGACGACACTCAGTTGTATTTGTCCATGAAGCCAGATGAAACTCATCAGCTAGTCAAAATGCATGATTGTTGTAAGGACACGAAGACCTGGATGTAGACAGTTCTCTGTCATGATTTGCTCCTGCAGTCCCTAAATAAATCAGGGACCATGTTCAGGCATTTGACAGAAATACAGAATTAACAAGCTTTCTTAGCTTATGTTTTTATTCTACTGATGCCATGGGGCATATTAAAACACTTGGCAGTTTAATAAGTTTACAGTATCACACAGCAGCAATATTTTTTGAAGACTGCAGGGGGCACATCCCTCTGTCACTTATTGAAGCAGTCCATTTTATATATTTCTAGCAAACAACATACCAGGGAAAATATATTAGTTTTCACCAAAACTACACTTGTTTCAGAGTTGGTTAATTTTTAGAGCATAATTTCACATAAAATATGATCAGTTGTTCCCAGCATGTTTGCTTGTTCCACCAAAGAAACATTTTATTTCAAAAGATGCTCTCATTTAAGTACTTGTTCGATGCCAGAAAGTGCCAGAATACCCACAGCAGCAAAGATTGAACAAAACTTGTACCTGACCTGCAGATTAGGAACCACTTCAATAAATATATATACACAGGAGTGATGGTTGCTGGAAATGGGCCTCTGTACCCCTAGATAGATATTCCATTAAAAATCAGCCATTTCCAGCTAGAATACTCATTTACCACACTAACAATGTCTAGACAGTATTTCCGATTGATTTAATGTCATCTTCATTCAAAAAAACTGCTTTTCTTTCAAAAACAAGGACATTTCTAAGTGATCCCAAACTTTTGAACGTTGGTGTATAAAGCTGTTAAAATTAATCTCAGCCAGCTACAACAGCAAAATCCTTCTCACAAATGGACTTCTGTTGAATGAGTACTTTTTCTTTTGATACTTTAGCTACATTTGACAGCAGGCTACTGTTATGACATGTACTTGGAATGATGTATTTTCTTTTATGCACTGTGACTTTTACATATGGTAAAGTTTGAGTCCTTAATTTCTAATCAAGTCCAGGAAAATTTCAAAAGAAAGGCAACATTTATAGCAAGCTGCGTGATCATAGAACTAGCTTTACAAAACTAACAGCAGATCCCCATGGCCAACAAGCTACCTTACAAAGAACAACATTAAATCTGTCAGCGATTTTGTGATTCTGTCATTGATTGGTCCCTTGGGCAATCCTTAGACAGAGAGCTACAGCTCCAGGAGTCCAGTTAGCAGCTTGTTGATTTTCAATATTTAAAGAGAGGCTCATAGATATTATTTTACCAGGCTCTTTTCACTGTCAAAATAGATTTTATCTGAAGTGTTAGTTACTGAATATTGTCTGTTATAATACCTCCAATAATACCTGCCATTTGAATTACATACAACCATTTAAATATCTCATATTCTTGAATAATAATTATCACACGGTAAGTATATATATATATATATATATATATATATATATATATATTTTTTTTTTTTCCTTTTGATGCAGTCAAACTTGCAATTCAAAGTAGTAACAACAAAGTGAAAGCTTGTTTGAATACAGTACCATATAAACATTCAAGCCTAATTAAAGTAAAACAGAGTAAGTATTTCCCATATTCCCAGAAATGCATAAATCCGGAGTTTTACTTTCTAATCTACTTGACACATAAAATGGAACAGACTGACTTACCTTTACAAATAGACGGAACTACACCCAGGATAAACAGGACCACGATGGTGCACATTCTTTTATCCTACGAAAAGGTCTTTTGGGTACATAGAGCTGTAAGGTGTTCAGTAGTAGATGCCAGTAGTCCAGGCGGGTTTAGCGGCTGTGATCTCCACACTGCTCCGCATCGTCCCCACCACCGCTGAGCTGCAGCTTCAGGAACAGGAACTGAAGACACCCTGAAAAAAACGGGAGTTATTACTCAACCGAAACATGGCCACATAAAGCGGGAAGTGAAGTAACTCGTGGACAGTTTCTAAACTGTTATTATCGGAGTGTGTTCGTTCCCCCAGAGACTTGGGAGGAGTTGAACATATGGAGCCGCTCTGAGGAGCTCATGAGGCGCTCACCGTCCACCAGGCAGCCCTCAGGCTGGGTGCAAAGTACGGCATAAAATACCAGCAAAAGATAGAAAAGTGGGCACAAATATGTTTTTGTGCATCTCAGATTTCTCTTGCAATAGTTTTACTTTATAATTTTAAGATATATTAGACCTACTATAGCAAAATTCAGAAAAACCTAAACCAAACGGCATATAGTGCAACACACTCTAAAAAATATTTGTATTCAAAGAAATCTTTGCTGTTTGACTTTTTGTTTTTGTCGATGTGTCGCACTATATATATATATATATATATATATATATATATATATATATATATATATATATATATATATATATATATATATATATATATATGTGTGTGTGTTCCATGCAATTTCCTATTTCAGTGACAGAAGTAACTAAGGAAACTTAGCAATACAGAAGTATTGCACAAATATTGACCACACTGTCAAAAATGAATACTGTTTAAGGAGGTCATCCCTCACACTGTGATTTCAACCCAGATTCTTCCTCGTCTGCTCCACATGCATGTGCCCTGTACATATTGTAAATATTATTACTACTGTTCTATTATTATTTTATTCCTATTACTACTTCTATTGCTACATAAGCTGCTGTAACAATGTGAATTTCCCCTGGCGTGGGGAGAAATAAAGGACTTATCTCATGTATATACACTACCGTTCAAAAGTTTGGGGTCACTTAGAAATGTCCTTATTTTTGAAAGGCAGTTTTTTTTCAATGAAGACAACATTTAAAGAATCAGAAATACAGTGTAGACATTGTTAATGTGGTAAATGACTATTCTAGCTGGAAACAGCTGATTTTGAATGGAATATCTACATAGGGGTACAGAGACCCATTTCCAGCAACCATCACTCCTGTGTTCTAGTTCAATTCAATTCAGTTTTATTTATATAGCGCCAATTACAGTCAAATTGTCTCGAGACGCTTTACAGAACCCATATGCCTGACCCCCAGAGCAAGCCAAAAGGCGACAGTGGCAAGGAAAACACCCTTTTAACAGGGAAAAAAACCTCGAGCAGAACCCGGCTCTAATGTGGGGGGACCCATCTGCCTGCTGGCCGGGCGGGTTGAGAGGGACAGAAGAGGTAGAGAGGTAGAGATAGAGGGGTAGAAGTAGAGATAGAGGGATACAGATAGAGGGGTAGAGATAGAGAGGTGGGGGGTGGGACACAAGGACCATAAAACACAGCCACACATCTGAAGCATCCAGCATCCAGCTCTGGGACCAGGGACACTCGGAGAAAGGACACAGAAAGAAACAGAGTGAATGTAATGCAATAATGGTATATATAGTAAATACATAGGTAGTTAGAGAAGGGCTCAGTGCATCAAGAGAGGTTCCCCAGCAGCCTAGGCCTATAGCAGCATAACTAGGGGCAAACTAAAGGGACGTCAAGAGGGGAAGTCAGTTGTGCAAATGAAGACACCAGCTCACCCCGTCAGGGTCACCCAGTCAGCCCTAACTATAAGCTTTGTCGAAAAGGAAGGTTTTAAGCCTGGTCTTAAAAATAGAGAGGGTGTCCGCCTCCCGAACCCAAACTGGGAGCTGGTTCCACAGGAGAGGTGCCTGATAACTGAAGGCTCTGCCTCCCATTCTACTTTTAGAGATTCTAGGAACAACAAGTAAGCCTGCAGTCTGAGAGCGAAGAGTTCTGCTAGGGTAATATGGTACTATCAGGTCTTTAAGATATGATGGAGATTGGTTGTTAAGAGCTTTATATGTCAGAAGAAGGATTTTGAATTCTATTCTAGATTTAACAGGGAGCCAATGAAGAGAAACCAATATAGGAGAAATATGATCTCTCTTGCTAACTCCCGTCAGTACTCTGGCTGCAGCGTTTTGGATCAGCTGTAGATGTTTCAGAGAGCTATTGGGACAACCTGATAATAAGGAATTACAGTAGTCAAGCCTAGAAGTAACAAATGCATGGACTAGTTTTTCTGCATCACTCTGAGACAGGATGTTCCTGATTTTCACAATATTTCTCAGGTGGAAAAAGGAAGTCCTACAGATTTGTTTTATGTGCGAGTTAAAGGACATGTCCTGGTCAAAGATAACACCGAGGTTCCTCACAGTAGTACTGGAGGCCAATGTAATGCCATCCAGAGTAACTATATGCTTTGAAAGCAATTCTCTAAGATGTTTGGGGCCAAATACAATGACTTCAGTCTTGTCTGAATTTAGTAGTAAGAAATTATAGGTCATCCAGGTCTTTATGTCCTTAAGACAATCTTGCAGTCTAGCTAGCTGATTAGTTTCATTTGGCTTCATAGATAAATACAATTGAGTGTCGTCAGCATAACAATGGAAATTAATACAGTGCTTCCTAATAATGTTGCCTAAGGGAAGCATGTATAATGTGAACAGTATTGGTCCTAAGACAGAACCCTGAGGAACTCCATGATTAACCCTAGTATGCTCAGAAGAGTCATTGTTGACATGCACAAACTGGAACCTGTCTGATAAGTAGGATTTAAACCAGTCCAGTGCTGTCCCTTTAATGCCAATAGAATGTTCTAGTCGCTGTAATAAAAGTTTGTGGTCGATTGTATCGAATGCTGCACTAAGGTCCAATAAAATAAGTATAGAGACCAGTCCATTATCTGACGCTATGAGAAGGTCATTAGTAACTTTCACCAGAGCTGTTTCTGTGCTATGATGCACTCTGAAGCCTGACTGAAACTCTTCAAACAGGCTATTCCTTTGTAAATGTTCATATAATTGATTTGCAACTGTTCTTTCCAGAATTTTAGAGAGAAATGGGAGGTTGGAAATTGGTCTATAGTTGGCTAAAACATCTGGATCTAGAGTGGGCTTTTTAAGTAAAGGTTTGATTACAGCAACCTTAAAAGCCTGTGGTACATAACCTGTTACTAGAGAGAGATTAATCAGATCTAACATTGAGGAATTAATTAAAGGTAGTTCTAGTGCTACATTGTGCTAGCTAATGGTGTTGAAAGGCTAATTGATGAAGAAAACCCTTGTGCAATTATGTTAGCACATGAATAAAAGTGTGAATTTTCTTGGAAAACATGAAATTTTCTGGGTGACCCCAAATTTTTGAATGGTAGTGTGTGTGTGTGTGTGTGTGTGTGTGTGTGTGTGTGTGTGTGTGTGTGTGTGTGTGTGTGTGTATATGTATATATATATATATATATATATATATATATATATATATATATATATATATATATATATATATATATATATATATATATATATATATATATATATATATTTTCTCCCCTCCAAGGGATGTTCGCAGAAGACTTCATGAAAAAAGTACAGGGGCTACACCAGAAGATGCAAACCACTCATTTGCAAGAAGAATAGGAAGGCCAGGCTGAAATTTGCCAAAAAGTACAGAAATCAGCATCATAAATTATCGGATGAGGTTTTCTGGACTGATGAGACAAAGACAAACCTTTACCAAAGTGATGGAAAGGCTAAAGTTTCGAGAAATAACGGATCTGCTCATGATCCCAAACATACAAGCTTATCTGTGAAACACAGTGGCTGCAGTCATGGCTTGGATTTGCATGGCTTCTTCTGGGATGGGCTCATTAATCTTCACTGATGACGTAACACATGATGGCAGCAGCAAAATGAACTCAGAAATCTGCAGAAACATTTTGTTGGCTTATTTAAAGAACAATGCAACCAAACTGACTGAGAGATTCTTCATCATGTAGCAAGATAATGACTCAAAACACACTGCCAAAACAACAAAGGAGGTCATTAGAGACAAGAAAGTTTTAGACTGCGCAAGTCAATCTCCAGACCTAAACCCTATAGAGCTGTATTTTAAAATTAAAGAGGAGACTGAAGGGAGTAACGCCCGAAAACAAACAACTGAAAGAAGCTGTGGTGAAAGCCTGGAAAAGCATCACAAAAGAACAATGCAAAACTTTGGTGATGTCGGTGTGTCACAGACTTGATGCAGTAATTACAACGAAATATTAGGTTTTATTCACTTTAACCTATTTTAAGTCTATCTGTTCCAATACCTTTGCTCACCTAAAAATTTATAATACCTGGAAAAAAGCTGAAATGTTGATCTCTTGTCTCATATTCATCGTTTGATGTCAAAACTAAATGTGTTCAGTCTACTGCAAAAATAAAAGAATTGTCCTCACTGTTTCAAAACTTTTGGAGTGGAGGGGAGTGTGCGTGTGCGTGTGCGTGTGTGTGTGTGTGTGTGTGTGTGTATAATACAATATATAATACAATAATAAAAAGACATTAAAAACAAAATAATATTAGCAATAATTATATATAATTATTACTAATATTATTTTGTTTTAATGTAGTTTTATTATTGTTGTAAAGTTTGGGATTTTGTGTCTGTGAAAGGTGTTACATAAATGAATTTTACATACTTACTTAAAAAATAATTCACGGGACCTATTCCTACCGCTTCCTTAAATGCTAACCTAACCTGTATAATAAAGTTGCAAACCATATGTTGATGGGTTTGGTTGACATAATAACGTTGTTAACCACATTATATTATTATTGTGTGTGAATAAGCTCAAATTTGTGCGTTCGTAGACTGCAATCAAAACATACGTTGAGGTAACTTAATAAAATTGGCTTGATAATTCATTTTTTCTTCACCTTGAGTGTAGGGTTCGAAGTCCCTTCACTTTTTTTAACATGCCCAGACAATTTAGGATGATTAAGGCTGGCACTGCAAATAACTTTTATTGTAGCTGTTGTTGAAGCTAATTCCCCAAACTCAATGTAGTTTGTTGGTTGAACATATTTTTATTAGACATTGTCATAACGCCAACAGATTGATGCAAACTGATTGTTTATTTATTTATTTTTGTCTTTTGGGCCCAAACATAATTATTAGGTGCTCACAGCTTATCGTTACAAGTAGTTCTGGCTATGTTCTATTCGATATACCAATGCAGTCATGCTTGGAGCCTGAATAAATTCCAGTACGTCTCTCCTGGCTATGAGTATGTAAGTTAAAAGGACTTTAGAGAAGAGTAAATATTCCAGTAATGGAGTGAACTTCTGTATTAACTTCCATGAAACAGATGGACAGGCAAGGCAATTGATAATAACATGTCTTTAGGATTGTTTGGGGTTGTTCTATGCATCTTTGCAGGTAGATAGAAAACCCTGCATTGTTGGCTCGATGCCGGACCCAGACGCCCTTTGTTGTGTTGTTATAGCTCCATCTAGTGGTTGATGCATGTCAACTACTGAAGGGGTTAACTAAACAAGTCTGGCGATGAGAGAAGAGAAAAATCAGGGGGAAAGTAATGATTCTAATATTGTCCTTTAAAATAGTCTCTATATGCACTAAGCCGAATGACACCGATAGCCTACATTTTTTACATAATACAAACGCATTTTTTCTCATATGCTGTTTGATTACGAGATAGTTTTTCGACAGGTGTAATGCTAAATTTAATATGCCATGGAATATGCTCCGCTTACAAAAATAACCCGGAAGTACTTTTACGAGTGTGCTTACCATAAAATGAATCGTTGATGTAGCAAACGATGTTCAGTCTGCTTGCTAACATTAATTTTGCGACCATTGAATTTAACTGAGCTCAGTCCACTTGATAATTGACGCTTTATGTTCGTTTTAAAAAAATGCATCATAATCGTTAAACTGAAAAGTTACGCAACCACTATTTCCGGGTTAAGTTTGTGACTCGAACACATGACCAGCAGTCAGTTTTGTCCCTGCTGACTTGTACACGGTTCCTGCTCATATGTCTGTGGCGGTACTAATAACCGCTGTTGTTGGCGGTGGGGTCCTGCTGCTTATGCGCCGTTTATTCCCTCGACAGAAAGTCGCTAAATTGCTCCGGTATCCAGTCGACACTATGCGAGGGAAAACCGTTATCGTGACCGGGGCTAACAGCGGCATCGGGAAGGCCGTTGCCGGAGAACTGCTGAAAGTCCAAGCCCGAGTCATCATGGCCTGCAGGGACCTGCGAGGCGCCGAGGAGGCAGCCCAGGAGATCAAGAAACAAGCCGGGCCGGAGCAAGGGGAGGTGGTCATCAAACACCTGGATCTGGCTTCTCTCAGATCAGTCCGAAAATTCTGTGATGAAATTAAGGATGTAAGTGAAAAAAAAAAAAAAAGGATGTAAGTGAGGTGATGCATGTGAAAACAGGCATGGGGGTGCTAGCTAGTTTGTTTACTAGCTGCTGTGCACTTTATCCTTTCAACTGACTGGTGTCTTCTTTACTACAACGTACAGGGTGTCCCTAAAGTCTGGACACATAGGAAATGTCATTAACTATATATATATATATATATTTTTACCTCCACAGATTAAATATGGCTTGTCCGTCCTTCACCTCCACTGAGAAGTACCAATTCAACTCTTTCTTCTTTCGAAGCCATATTGAATCTGGGGAGGCAAAAAAATTATAGTTAATGTGATTTCCAATGTGTCCAGACTTTAGGGACATCCTGTAGAGAGGAATAGAATAGCTTTATTGTGATCATAAGTGGGGGCATGATGGAAATATTAATAGCTGCCACTGGACGGTGCATTGATAACAAGCTAAATGAAATGACAACAATAATTAATAAAGTCAAATGTACATATAAAACGAGACTAAATTAAGAATTACAACATATGCAAAAGAGGCAAGATAGATACAATACAATGTGGGAGGTAAATGAAATCAAATAAAAACCAATAAAATAGAATAACTATGGGCAGAAGATTGCACATAAGCAGCATTAGAACCAATCAAAGTGACACTGTGCGTTATTGTTTTGAGTTCAGAAGTCTGATGGACCATAGCAAAAAGCTGTTTCTCAGCCTGTTTGTCGTGCATTTTCTGGATCTGAGTCATTTCCCTGTTGGCAGCAGGCTGAGCAGCTGCTGGCCAGAATGGCCAGATCATCACAGGTACTGGCTGTCCTTGGTGCTGACCTTCAGTATTTCCCCTAAACTCACATCTATCAGAGTTCATTTTGATCACCTATTAGATGACGGCCATTCATGAACTAATTCTCAACAGGAGTCTATCTGGGAATGCATATCTCTTGGCAGATTTTAGAGATAGAATTCTTTTATGGTCGAAGCTGTAGTCAAGATACACTTTCAGTGACTGTAGCTGATAATGCCAGACTTTTGAGACATTAAACAGTGCATGTCACAAATCTGAGGCCTTTACCTTGATTCCATCCATCCATTATTTATACACCGCTTAATCCTCATTAGGCTCACAGAGTGGCTGGAGTCTATCCCAGCTGACTTAGGGTAAAGGCAGGGGACAACCTGGACAGGTCACCAGTCTTTCACAGGGCTACATATAGAGACAGTCACACTCACACCTACGGACAATTTAGAGGTACCAATTAACCTCAGCATGTTTTTGGACTGTGGGATGAAGCCAGAGAACCTGGAGAAAACCCACGCATGCACAGGGAGAACATGCAAACTCCATGCAGAAAAATCCTGGGAAGGCGGCGACGAGAACCGGGGATCTTCTAGGTGAAAGGCGAAAATGCTAACCAACAAGCTACAGTGCAGCCTACCTTGAGTCCAAAAAGTAGAAACTCCCAAACAGGCTAAAACTGAATGTGACCTCAGAAAGAGAAACCGAGGACAACTAAATACACGGTAGATGTTGTCTGTAAAAGCAACACAGTAGATTGAACAGAATTTCCCTCTGGGGATTAATAAAGTCTGTATAAGTCTAGATTGGCATTAATTACAATCAGGATGATAAATATGCTCTGCTATTTTCATAAGAAAGCTCGTAGCACCAGTTGTTATTGCATAGTATTCCATGCTAAGTATACAGAATAAGGTAGACTGTATAATGTGATGGAATTCATAACAACTTTGCCATCAATTCTAGTCTAAGTCAAAATTATAATCATTGTCTTTGGTTAAATGAAATGTTTTGTTTCTGTGTAAAGCAGTATGTACAAAGTGTGCAGAACAAATTTCAGGACCATTTTGTGATATAAAAATGTTCTAAATGAAAGACTTACTGCTTTGATAAGAATCTAGCACTTTTGATGGTCACATGGCCTTCACAATGACAAACTTTTTACATTCACTAAACCTTCATTGTCGTATTTATCTGTATATTGCTTAGAGGACTAACAAAGAAAAATTCAATTTCTCTACATTTATCAGTAAAAAGCATTTTGGTTAGTCCTTGCTGTGATGATTCATCTGTTAATGTGGAGTATTAAATATTTTTTAATTTCTCTCAGGAGGAATCCAAGATTGATGTGCTGATCAACAATGCAGGCATCTACCACTGTCCCTACACAAAGACAGAGGACGGCTTCGAGATGCAGTTTGGTGTCAATCACCTGGGTCACTTCCTCCTCACTCATCTGCTGTTGGACATCCTGAAGACTTCAGCTCCCAGCCGCATTATCGTAGTTTCCTCGAAACTTTACAAATATGGCCAGATAAACTTTGATGATCTGAATAGTGAAAATAACTATGATAAGGCCTTCTGCTACAGTCAGAGCAAGTTGGCCAACCTGCTGTTCACGCTTGAGCTGGCTCGTCAGCTTGAGGGCACGGGGGTCACAGTCAATGCTCTCACCCCGGGCATCGTGAGAACCAGACTAGGCAGACATGTTCAAATTCCTCTCCTGGCAAAGCCCCTGTTCCACCTCGCCTCGCTGGCCTTTTTCAAGAGTCCACTGGAGGGGGCCCAGACTCCCCTGTATCTGGCCTGCTCCACAGAGGTGGAGGGAGTGTCTGGGAAGTGTTTTGCAAACTGTAAGGAGGAGGAGCTGATGTCTAAAGCTACAGATGGCCAGGCAGCCAAAAAACTATGGGACATAAGCATGAGGATGGTCGGACTTGCTGATTGAGCCAAGTCCTGTTCTGTGGACAGTGCTGGTGGAAGTAAAAGTTCTTGGACCAGATAGGTATTCTCTTGCATCCCCATAGACACCATTGTCCAAGAGATAGGTTGTAAAGATTGCCACTTTCGGGATAAAAACATGAACTGAATGACATATTGTGCCAACGAAGTGTGAAAAATAAGTGTCTGTGAACAAGCATGCTATGTCTCAGTAAGCTGGTTTGAATATGGATTTGAGTTCAAAAATGTGCCTGTAAAAGTGACGGTAATCTGTTATATGAAACTATCTACAGGGGGTCTTCGACTTAAATCAGAATTCCGTTCTCATGGCACGACATAACGCGATTTTCGGAACTCCCATATTGTACATAAGTACCTATGTCACTCACCTACGCTAACACAGTGGTAAAACTTGATCGTTCTTCTGTTGGTGTTTTTGCCCTTTTCTAGCATTTTATTATATCTAATTTCACTTCCATGGAGATGACTTTCCTTTTCTTTGAAGCACTGCCATCAGAAGAGTTTGACTTGCGCTTGGGAGCCATTAATGAAGGGCAAAAAGTTTCCAAAAAAAACAACACAAACGGAAAAAAGTGAATGTAGCACAATCCAATATGGCGTACAGCCGGTGAATGTAAACAAAGCCGTCTTCCTTGTAGAGCGCCACATGACGTCGTCCGCCCCACTTGCCAACTAGTTCCCATGCGAAATTTGTTTTAACGTTGCAAATGCTGTACGTGGGAATGATGGAACAAAACTTTAATAAATTTATGGGAGATGGCTACATAACCACTGAACGTCTAGGTCGAGGATGTCGTAAACCGAGGACCTGCTGTACTTTCTTAATAATTCTCTCAAGGCCCTTCACCCTCATTATGAAAAACAGTTTTCTCATGTACACAATGTTTATGAAATCAGATTACTGGATGCAGACAGCTGTACCAGCTAGGGATCAACTGATATATTTTTTCAGAGCTGATACTGATTATTGGTAGCTAAGTAGAAGATGGAACTGATCTACGTACCATTCAAAAGTTTGGGGTCACCCAGACAATTTCATGTTTTCCATGAAAACTCACACTTTTATTCATTTGCTAACAAGGGTTTTCTAATAATCAATTAGCCTTTTATTAGCCTTTTATTAGCTACCACAATGTACCATTAGACCACAGGAGTGATGGTTGCTGGAAATGTTCCTCTGTACCCCTATGGAGATATTCCATTAGAAATCAGCTGTTTCCAGCTAGAATAGTCATTTACCACATTAGCAATGTCTAGATTGTATTTCTGATTCATTTAATATACATTGAAAAAAAATGCTTTTCTTTCAAAAATAGGGGCCTTTCTAAGTGACCCCAAACTTTTGAGCAGTAGTGTACATTTGCAATTAAAATGAAAATTTTGGGGTCAAATTTTGGAATAACAAACTAACACAAAACTTTGTCAGAATGCCTTTATTTACATTTCAGTTTAACTAAAAGAACAAAAGAAAAAGAAACCGAAGATATGTTCCAGATAAAAATAAAAAAAAAATAAGAATTACCTGTTTTGGCTGCAAAACAGATCATTCTGAATTTGTAATATGTCTAATGCTTAAATGCTGCTTTCTTACTTTCTTACCTCCTTTAAATATACTCTAAATATAATATAGGGAGGGGGAGAACATTTCCTAGTCAAACATACTTTTAAGTTATAAGTGACATTTTTTTAAGAAACATTATCAATAACTTATCAATAAAACTTGCTAATTTGATGCATCCAGCAAGCCTGGTTAGTCTGGGCATAAGACCTATATAACTGTGTTTTTTTTCTATTGCCATGACCTGAACAGGATTTAAACACAAACACCAAGATCAAAGGGAACAAACTCTCGAGCGAATCGCCTCACAGCATTCATCAAAGACAAGCTGAGTTGTCACATTTTCCTCTACTGTGAGGTCACATTATTGCTTGTGCTCTGCAAATCCTGAGTGGAGGAAATGCACATCCACTTCATGTTCAGCTGCTGTTTTTGAATGCAAAATGTGTGCATACTTTAGCATCTATTTTTCAGTATAACGGACGGAGAGGTGGGGGTAGCTGTTAATCTAGTTTCTTCCTTTTGATGTGTCTGAAGTGTAAATGTGTTCTGCTGTGTTTGGAAGAGCTGGAACAATAAAGGTTGACAATGTGCTGCTGCTGCACTGTGGCTCCCTCCTGTGGATGGATTCAGTCACAAATAATGCCCTTCTTCATCCATCCATTCATTGTCTATGCACCGCTTAATCTTTATTAGTGCTGCAGGGGGCTGGAGTCTATCCCAGCTACATTCACACCTATGGACAATTTAAAATCACCAATTAACCTGAACATGTTTTTGGACTGCGGGACGAAGCCGGACTAGCCGGAGAACATGCACACGCAATGCAGAAAGACCACAGGCAAAGATTCAAACCCAGGACCTTCTTGCAACAGTTCTACCCACTGCTTCACCATGCAATAGTGTTTTTTTATACTGAAGATATTTTTCCAACCCCCTGTATTTTTAGTCTGCATGGCAGTTTTAAAATATCAAAGAGGGTGTCCAGACAGTTCAACAGGTTAGCAGATGACCCATGAACAGGGGCTATAGTCCCCGACGCAGCGGCCTGGGTTCGATTCCTGCTCATGGCCCTTTGCTGCAGGTCTTCCCCCCATTCTTCTGTCTGCCTCTTCTCCAGCCTGTCACATAAAGCCAAAAATGGCCAAAAAATAACTTTAAAAAAAAGAAGCATCAAAGAAGAGTATATACTGGTGAGTGGAGCAGTACCTGTTCTTTAGTGTGTTACATCACAAATATACACAGCATGTGATACATTTGCTTTTACCGTTGTTGTTTCTTTGATGATTTCTTTCTTCCTGTAAGTTTGCTTATCTTGTGAAAAACCTTTCTCTAGTAACCTACTTTTAAATTCACAACAGTGATAAAGCAAGGCTTCATAGTGACTCAGCAGGCATGCAACACACTGTTGAAGCAGTCTGAGTGTGAATGATGAAAGTCTTCCTCTCAGTTCAGTCAGACGACACAACACTGCAGATCAGCAGATGTGTAATTATCTAAACATAACTGATCATATGTGATGGACCTTGGAAGTAGACAATACATCCACATAATATTAAAAGAAGGCTAGGAATTTAAATGTATAATTTGTGCTTTATTAGGCAAACAAAACAACCAAAATGTATAAACATGCATTGTCGTCAAAGAAACGGGTACAGCGGCTTTGTGGGGTGTGGGCATTCAAATCTGAGGTAGAATGGGGGCAGGAATACCTCTTTGATGGATATAGAAGAGCAAAAATAAATACTGACTGCTAAAACAGATGTTTACATCTCAAAACGTTCCATCAATAACAACAAAACACACCAACCGACACTGTCAAATTCAGTTAACAGAAGAAAAATTAAATGTATGTTTGTCATTGTTCAGAAATTTATTTGATTTTATTTCCCCCCTTAGTTTCAACACTCACAATATGTAAATCATCACAAAGCCAACACTGTTTCAACCAATTCAAAATAATAACTGAAACAAATCTATGCAGTTTAATGGGGGCAAGTCTCAATTAAAATACTTCTCTCACTTTCAAATATAGCATTGAGAGTTTTTAAATTATATACAAGTTCCAGAATATAGAGAAGATTTCCACTTTTTGATTGTTTTGGATGTATTTCGTTCTAACCGTTACATACAAAATATATCACTCAATTTTTATTAGTATATATTTGTACATTTAAATACATACACATTCCTACAAAATTTAAGAGCTCCTTCAGCTCCCATGTCCCCATATCCAACTCTTCATATGACTTACTTCAACAATCAATGCTTTAAAATGATCAGCAATAGTTACATGTTCATGTTACTGAATTATTTGGCTCCTGGCTGCTATGTAAACCATTTTCTGTCAAAATGGTGGCACTAAACATAAGGTGTTGCTGAACACACTGCGGTCTTGTGTCTACTATCCTGTCAAAGTTTCAAACTGGTTGCAAAGTTCCTCAGTTCAGAAGTGTTCCATACAACTGGGCTTTCGTCAAACTGTCCTTCCTGGAAAGTCCCAGGGAGCCAAATTTTTGGTTGTATGGAGGAGGAGGTGGTGGGGCTGGTGGCGGTGACTGGCTCACCTGTGCAGGCAGGCTGTGCATCTCAACTTGATAATGCTGCAGCTCTGCGGCCATTTCCAGGGACCTCTGGTTGAGAGATTCACTGGAGCTATTTGGACTGGGATCTACATAATCTGTGCTCTGGCCTCCAGTTGCAACATTGCATTCCCTGTCTTTGGAGCTCCCTGAGTGGTAGAGGCTGTGCTCCGACCCCTGGCTGTCCTCAGCTCGGTACAGGTGAGCTTGGCTGTGTGCCTGCCGCAGCCCTGGGCTGCATTCGGGACTGGGGCTGGCAGCTACCCACACTGGGTCCATGACATCCACCCCCTGATGGTAGTAATCAGCCCCTTCTTGGAAACTGCTGTAGAGCGGCCCAAGACGGATCTTAGCAGGACGGACAGAGAAGTGCTGCTCTGAGAAGCTGTAAGGTGAGGCACGGCCTGGGCTGCGGTAGGTGTTGGCACTTAAGTCTTCGACACTAAGTTGCCTCCATCGACCAATCAGCTCTTCCTCCTCAGGGGCTAATGTGCTGCCTCGACGACTGTCTCCGTAGGCGACGCTTGGGGAGGAGGATGGAGGGAGTGGCTCATAGGGCTCACTGAAACAGGACGACATGGTACGACTGTAGACAGGAGAGCTGCCGTTCTGGTGGTGGCTCAGTTCCGTCTGTTGGAAAGGATGAGCATTGGCAAAGCCCCTTGGAGAGTCCCTCTCCCAGGATGAGTCACTCTTTCTCTCATAGTCCCCTGCATCTCTCCATTCCATGTAGAGGGAATGATGGAGCGGGGAGGAAGCTGCGCTGCTGGGCGGGCCGTTGCCTTTGTCCTCAGACCCCCCTCCACTGAAGCTGGAGTAAGAGCTGGAACCTGCCCCCAGTGTGGCAGGAAACTTAGCAAAGTGCTCCTGGGAGAAGCCAGCTCTCAGTCCCACTGAACCCTCCTCTGGGTTGCTGTCTGTGGAGTTCTGGGGCCCATACAGCAGCTTTCTCTGACCATGAAGATCCATGCTGGGCCGGCGCTCGCGGTGGCGGTCATCAGGGCAGTACAGGGCTGTGTCACTACTGTACAGGTCAGATTTGTATGCTGCACGGAGCCCCAGACGCTCTCCAGGGCCCAATCGTTCCAGAATAAACGCATGGTCCTGGGTTTGCGGGCTGGGGGAGCGGGAGGCCTGGCTGCTGCTGCAGGCATCATCTGGCTTCTCAAGTACTTTGGCAATGAGAGAGGCTGGGACAGAGTCAGAGTAGGTGTGACAGAGTGGAGAGTCCTCCAAGTGCATGGTCAGTCGCTCCTGAAAATCAGCAGGCAGCTACAAGTGTCAGAAAAGAGAAGAGTGGGTTAATATGAGTTGAAAATGTGTTGCTGCACCAATGGATAGATATTTCTTGAAGAGAAAATTTGCATAATATACATATGATTTTCACACTCAACACCATATTCCATTCAGTGTAAATTGTTTCTTGAACAATTCACACTCCATCCACTACAAAAACTCCTCACTCATTGTAATCAGAAAGACTTTCAGACTGTCCACATTAAATTCACACTGCATGTTACACTAAGCACCAGGTTAAGATTATCCACTGTATTGACTGTACCGTGTCAGCTTGCCATATTATTACTCCACCAAGGAATGTGGCGGAGTTATGTGACGATCAGCATTAGTCTGTCTGTCTGTTTGTCTGTCTGTCTGTTAGCAACATTACTCAAAAACAGACTAATCGATTTGGATGAAATTTTCAGGGAAGGTGGGAAATGACACAAGGACCGGGTTAGGGTTAGGGAAGTGATTAGATTTGGGCAGTGGTGCGGCTTATAGTCTGGATCCACAAATTTGTTAAAAGTTTTCTGTATCATTGCAAGATAGCGGCACGACGTCACTGTAACTATGACTACAAGTGAATACTACTTCAGCTGCCTGCTGATGATCACATGACTGCAATCCTACTACAAATCAACTGCTGCAGATCAGGACTTATCCATTGGAAATGATACAAGGAACAATTGATTAAATTGTGGGGGTGTTTCCGAGTCCCATCAATTCCTGCCGCCCGCTTCATATTTAGGTCACGCAATCCGTACATCACGTACACTTGCATAGCACACGCATGTGCCCACTGCAACGTCACTTTGTTTGTGAGTACATCTATATCAAAAGGCCACATTCTATGTGATTTCTGATCATCAATAACTAATTTGCAGTAGGATTGCAATCGTGATCATCAGTAGGCAGCTGATGTAGTGTTCACTTGTAGTCATAGTTACAGTGACACAGAAACAATTATACAGAAATCTTTAACAAATCCATGACGATAAGCCACATCACTGCCAAAATCTAATCACTTGATCCTTGTGTCATTTCTGACCTTCCCTGAAAATTTCATCCAAATCCATTAGTCCGTTTTTGAATAATGTTGCGAACAGACAGACAGACACACAAACAGACAGACAGACAAATAGACAGCCAAACGTACGCCGATGGTCACATAACATAAAAATAAGTATAAAAGATAATAAAAGAGAGCTTCAAGGATGCATTTTAATCCAAACTATGCGATTTACCGAACCTCACCAAGTAATTTCAGTGCCTACACTTATCCGACCTTTTACTTAAGTAGGTGCCATAAAACTCTCAAAGTGTGATATTTTATTAAATCTCATCATGTAGTTTTGGTGTCTAAGCTTGAAGAAACAGAAAACAAAACCCACATCTCATAATAGTGGTCCCAGACAAGAGTCCCGGTCCTCTGGGTAAAAGTCCTGTTACTGACTTATGCTTTCATAATTCTTTTGTTGACGTGACCTCTTTCACTGTGGAGGCTACTGGATCACAGATGTAAAACGTTTGTTTCAAAATGAAATATTTTTTTTCAAAACATGAATGAGAATGCTGTTTTAGTACTATAGAGATGAAATCTTTGGGAAACAGCGTTGCCAGGATTGTACAGTTGGGCTTTAACATGAAAACTCTGTATTGAATAGTCACTCAGTTATTATTTGAGGCATATCTAGCTCACACAACAGTGTAGTTTTTGAAAGTAAATCATTGATATGCAGCATATTATTCACACTACGTGCCGTGTGTGTTGTCCCTGTGTACTGCACTGTGCCACTTTGCTACTCACTATTGTAGGTGATTTCTGAGTATGACACCACAAAACACATGCATGCATTCAGCTTCCTTGACTGTAATAATTATATTCATAACTACAGTTTAAAAAAGTGTGTCATTTTCAGTGTCACAAACCTCAATAAAAGGGAGAAATATATGTGATGATAAAGACAAACTGAGTCTACTAGACTTTGTTCTATTTAGAGCATTTCTCAATAAAAAAAATAAAAAAATGTCTGCATTCACTATCTGTACCTCTCCATAGCAACAAGCAATAAGCTAACTGCAGCACATTATCAGCAGGAATCTAGTCAGTTGTTCCTAATTGGAAATGAAAGGCAAGCTATTTATTACTTTGTAGGTAAAGACAAACAGTACAAAAACATAAAAAAGGTGTTTTGTCATAACAGTTTTACAACTTGGACCGAACTAAGTGATACTTAATTGCTGTCCACATGTTTTTCATTTGGGATTTTTTTGGGCAAGACAACAATTAACTTTAATACTGCGTTCAGAAATCTGAACCCAATCATTTTATACTCTCTCTGTGGCTGTTTTGCAGCAAAACAAACAACTAAAGCACTTCAGTAAGCGCTGAAGAGCCAGTGCACTTCTCAAAATGCTGCAGCACCATTCATCAATATGCTTTCGATTAGCTCCCACCAGGAGATTGGTGGACATACAGTGAGGCATGTATAGCCTCTGACCCCCATTATGTTTGGCAGCGAGCCTGCAGAACAGTTTTGCACTCTGTGATGGATCCTTTACTGTTTACAGTACAGTTGTGCATGTATTTATGTGCTCTGTGTATTGGTAGGGGGATATTTCAGTCTTACACAGCCAAATGTAATTTGCATTGATATTTCCATTTAGCTATATGGGCGAAACATAGAGAGGCATAACCTCATGGACACATGCCAGCTTCAAAATCTACTCTTGTGACATGGGTGAGGCACGAGGCCTGCATGGCTGATGCAGCGGAAAGTAGCGCCAAGCTGGCCTAGTGTTAAAACACTCATCAATACCCACATGCAGCAGCAGGACAGTGTGATGAGGCTGCAGTGTGTTCTGCATTTACATTTTGCCATGTACTGTAGTTCTACCACCTCTAACAGCTACCTGTCCTTCACATTTGTTTACACTGTGCCTTGAAGAAGTTTCCATGTTGCTTTGTGCCTAATCATTGTCTACCAATTATTTGATTACCAAACCTGGTGCTTCATGATTACAGTCTGCCTTAAGTGCAATGCTGAGTGACAGGGGCAGAAAGACTGGTTTAGTTTTGACTCCTGTCACATAGGTGGGTGGTCTTTGTGCTGCTGTTCAAGAATTTAGGTTCCTGCCAAATGAATTCCATTTGGACAAAAGCACAACGCATTTTACAATGTATATTTTTACAGCAAATGGACAAAGGTATAACACAGCACCTTAGTTTAGATGGATGGTAATATTCCATGGAAAACAAAAATTAAAATATTTAATTCTAAAAAAAACCAAAACCCCTGTTGTTGGTAACATAATGATTGTATACACTACTGTTCAAAAGTTTGGGGTCACTTAGAAATGTCCTTATTTTTGAAAAAAACATTTTTTTTTCAGTGAAGAAAACATTAAAAGAATCAGAAATACAGTCTAGACATTGTTAATGTGGTAAATGACTATTCTCTCTGGAAACAGCTGATTTTTAATGGACTATCTCCATAGGGGTACAGAGGAACATTTCCAGCAACCATCATTCCTGTGTTCTAATGCTACATTGTGTTAACTAATTGTGTTGAAAGGCTAATTGACAATTAGAAAGCCCTTGTGCAATCATGTTAGCACATGAATGAGTAATTTAGGCCATCCATCCATTATCTATACACCGCTTAACCTTCATCAGGGTCGCGGGGGGGTCTAGAGTCTATCCCAGCTGACTTAGAGTGAAGGCAGGGGACACCCTGGACAGGTCACCAGTCTATCACAGGGCTACATATAGAGACAAACAATCATACTCACATTCACACCTATGGACAATTTAGAATTACCAATAAACCTCAGCATGTTTTTGGACTGTGGGAGGAAGCCGGAAAATCTAGAGGAAACCTACGGAAGAACATGCAAACTCCATGCAGAAAGATCCCAGGAAGTCTGTGACACAAACTGGGGATCTTCTAGCTGCAAGGCGAAAGTGTTAACCACCAAGCCGCTGTACAGCCCTAATTTAGGTCCCTGCCAAATGAACTGCATTTGGACAAAAGCACAGCACAGTTCACAATATATATTTTTACAGCAAATGGACAAAGGTGTAACACAGCACCTTAGTTTAGATGGATGGTAATATTCTATGGAAAACAAAGTAAAAGTATTTAATTAAAAAAAAAATACCCTGTTGGTAACATAATGATTCTACTGTATGTCTAGACAGGGACATTTTCAGGAAGTTTTTTTAAGCTCAGCACTGCAACTTTTTTGAAACTTTGCTGCTTTCATCTCACTTAGGTGAAGGTTATTTAGTCAAAAAAAACACATAGCTTGAATTTTTCCATCTCTCCTTCCTGCAGGGACCTACAGAACTCATCGCTCCACAAAGTCTTGTCTCTTATCTTTTCTGGCACACAAAGGGCAAGATGACCTTCCTGTTAGAGGCGAGACAGCAAATTCTTCTCCCATCTTATGCCATGAGCTGCAAATTCTTTTTAGTGCTGCTTAAGACACCTGACTCACACCTTCTTATCCCCACACACCTATTTCAACAAAATGCTTCTTTTTACTCAGCTAATTTTCAATAATGAATTATTGTTTTTCTCTTATTTGTATTTAAACTGCTATAGATTCCACTGAAACATCACTAAAGCAGAAGAACAGGTAAAATATGGTTTTAGAAAGGATAAGGAGCAATGGATTCAAGTGAACAGTTAGGATTCAAGCCTGTAAAAGTAAATGCAGGACTTACCTCAGAGAGCTGGGCTCTGTAAAGAGATTTGTTGCAGTGGAGAAGCTGTGCAGCCAGGTTACAGTCCTTTCTGTACAGCTCCTGTGGGGAACAACATGGCCACAATCAAAAGATAAAACAGACAGGGAAGAATATTAGAAAATGTGACTGACTAATTTTCTGGCCTATTTTGAGTGAGTGTCCCTTTCCTTCAAATCACACGTCTTTAGAAATGATAACTTGTACAAAATCTGAATTATCACACAATATACACTACATAACAGAAGTGAGTACAAACAATAATAATAGCAAATGTTCTGTAAATTATAAAGAATTATTGGTCTGGACTGACAAAGTAGTAATATTGAAACTTAGTAGTGAAAAGGTTCTACAGTCTACAAAAGAGGTGAGTGCACCTCCATGAATCACCTAAATGTCAAGTGATTCAAAATTGTATCACCTTACAATATCTGCATTATTTTTAATAATACAGAAATCCAAACACTAGTAAATCGCGCACACGCGCACACACACACACACACACACACACACACACACACACACACACACACACACACACACACACACACACACACACAATATATATATATATTTTTTTGAAAGAAAGCATTTTTCTCAATGAAGAAAACATTAAATGAATCAGGTATACAGTCTAGACATTGTTCATGTGATAAATGACTATTCTAGCTGGAAACGGCAACCATCACTCCTGTGTTCTAATGGTACATTGTGTTAGCTAATGTGTTGAAAGGCTAATTGATGATTGGAAAACCCTTGTGCAATTATGTAGGCACATGAATGAAAGTGTGAGTTTTCATGGAGAACATGAAATTGTCTGGGTGACCCTAAACTTTTGAACGGTAGTGTATTTCTCTTTTGCAATGCCTCTGTAGACTGGGAGTCATGTTGTCAGACAGTACTTTGATAAATTTACAGGCATCCATTGTCTCAAACCCAATTTTTGCAGCCTCATATCATCACACTCCCACCTCTGCCACACTGTCAGGACTATGCGTTCACCGTGGTAGTCCTGGTGAGGTTCAAGACAAGCTGGACCTCATCTGTGCTGAACAAATTCATTTTGGTCTCATTTGACCAAAGAATGTACTCCCAATAGTCATGCATTTTAGGAAAGCAACTAAAGAGTGTCATGTTGCTGCTGGCTAACAGTTGCTGACCGCCATTGTTTTACAGGGGGCAGTAATGGGTGTAGCACTAACAGAGTAGTGCAAAAGTAAAGAGTCTGCTGTGTCCCCTCAGAGAGTGGAGTAAAGTGAATACTGTTTTGTTGAAACTCTTTTACTACACACAATCAGAGTAACTGGAGAATGCTACCATCCAAATCAGAATACCTCTGTATTATCTGGCACTCAACAGACAAGTGGGGCACCGCATGAAAATAACAATCTGCGCCATTTGCCTTGAAAATTAATTTTGAGAGGAAGCAACAGTGTGATGGGCTGCACAGTGGCGTAGTGGTTAGCACTTTCGCCTTGCAGCAAGAAGGTCCCTGGTTCGCGTCCCGGCTTTCCCGGGATCTTTCTGCATGGAGTTTGCATGTTCTCCCTGTGCATGCGTGGGTTTTCTCCGGGTACTCCGGCTTCCTCCCACAGTCCAAAAATATGCTGAGGTTAATTGATTATTCTAAATTGCCCGTAGGTGTGAATGTGAGAGTGCTTGTTTGTCTTTGTATGTGGCCCTGCGACAGACTGGTGACCTGTCTAGGGTGTCCCCTGCCTTCGCCTGAGTCAGCTGGGATAGGCTCCAGCCCCCCCCGCGACCCTAGTGAGGATTAAGCGGTGTATAGATAATGGATGGATGGATGGCAACAGTGTGATGCTCACTTGGGTCTTACTTACATTGTCCTCTTGTAGCTTCTCGATGGTGAGCTTTGCCTCCATCAGATGGTTGTTAAGGACAATAATCTCTCTGCTCAGAGCTCGCTTTTCATCATCATGGTGCTGCGACTGACAACAAGAAGAGAGAGTTTCAGAGATTAATCAAGCATAAAAAGAAGACTAGAAACAAGAGTTCAGTTTAAACAACAGTCGTTGTGCATCATAACTAATTGCTTTATGGGAATTCCACATATGTCCATGTTTATTGTTATATTTAGTCACTAAATGTACGCTACCATTCAAAAGTTTGGGGGCACTTAGAAATGTCCTTATTTTTGAAAGAAAAACTGTTTTTTTCAATGAAGATCACATTAAATCCAAATGCGGATCCTGGGATCCTGATGTATAATTGCAAACAGAAAAGTGCACATCAGATCCTGGCTCTGAGTCTGGATACAGGATGGATTTAAAGACACATTATGCAGCTTAAGTGATTATTTTGGTAATTGATTATTGTTCTTTAAAGCCCTTAGAACAAAACTATTTATGTAGTATATCAATTACTTTATTTCTGTATCTAAACTGCTCAAATATGGGTGAATATATAATTGCAGGACTTTTTGTAACATTGTTGACAGGTATCATAGTTGACATTTTTGCTGTTTTCAGGCCTAAAACCAACATACCTGCCTATAACCAAACACCGCATGGCATTTTTAGAGAAAGATTCATCTAAATATTATATATACAATTGAGTAAAATTGAAATTGACAGTTATTCATAAACATATTGTAGTAAACTTGTTGACATGTGATAAATCCACACTTGACTCACACACTATTTTATATTCAATAACTAAGAAAGCTTGGAGTCTTTCCAGTCTTTTCTTCAGGAGGAAATAACATCATGTGGAGCAGGTCATGTGATTTGGAATTAACACACTTCCTTGAGAGGTGTTTTTGTAATGGGTAAATTAGTTGAAAGTGATTTTTCCGGGACACAGATATAATTTGTTATTTTCCAAATAAAATGTGATATATTGCCAAAAAGAAATATCTGTCATGATTATTTGAACTTAATGAAAAGAACACAATCAAAATAATTTTTGAATAGCTCATTTTATTATTGTTTAGCTAATTCGAAGGTGATTGTTATTAAATTCAGACGATTATTTACTTGACATTTTAGTTAGTCAGTCATTTTTTATTAACAAGTGATTGTTTCCATAATAAATAATTCTGCAATTTGTAGACATGATCATAATGAACATAAAAAACTTTTTTTTTTACTTTTAATAAAAATATATGCAAGATATATCCCATGGACTTCAAAAGTCCCTCAATTATATATTGACCGATATATTCTCTTTGCAGATGATACTACTTTATTTGTGGGGAAATTTAACACAGGTGTTGGATGTGATCAAAAAAGAATGTAGAAAAATAAAAACATGGTTTGATGTCAATAAATTGTCACTAAACCTGGGAAAAGTAACTTTATGATATTCAACAAAAGAGGGAAAGACGTTGATAGTTCAACTTATACAGACAGTACTGAAATTAACAAAGTGAGGGTAACTAAGTTTGGTGCCATGGTTGATGAGAATTTGAACTGGAAATCACATAGAAATTATACAAGTAAAAATATGAAAAACAATTACTGTATTATACAAAGTAAAGGATTTGTTGGATAATAAAGAATTGTACATGTTCTATAATTATCTGATTGTTCCATATCTGATCTACTGTGTTGAAGTTTGGGGAAATGCCTATAAGATAAACATCCAGTCAATTTTCAGTATATGGAACAATCTAGACAAGGAATCACAGGAATCTAAATCACATTCAAGATTTAAAAACATAATTAAAACCAGCATATTGTTAAAATACAAAGAAATGAAATAAGAGTATCATAGCGTTTATTATGAGAGAAAACTTTGATAGGAGTGAGTGGCTATGCAGGCCTCTCGGACTTCATTCAGTCATTTTGTTTGTTGTTTGTCTTCAATGCTCATTGGCAGATTGCATAAATTTATTCTTCTTTCTGTTCCTTTTCATTCAGAAGTTTGGAGACTGTTTTTGTGTCGTATTAAATTGTTTTGGGGTTTTTTTGTTGTTGTTTATCTTTTTTCAGTGAATGAAATAAAGTAGAAGTCTGTCAGTTTCCATATCTGGCAATAAAATTTGGCCAAAATCTTTGGACATGTAATAGCTGTAATCAAAATATTGACTCATGGATAAAGTGTGAAGAAGTTCTTCCTCTTTGGAAAACAGTGTGAACTGAAGCCCAGGCACTCCCAATATATCGCTGTGTTTATCTGTCTTGTAATTACATTGTGTGCAGTTGTGCAGGGCCAAGGGGTCAGATGGGTTTGTGGCACCTCTGGAGTAAACAAGCTTGATGATTACAGAGAGACTTACTCAGCACCTCTCTCACCCTTGAGGAGGGTATATGTGAGATGAGTCAATAACAGCTGATGAGAACACTTCACAAGAAAAAAAAAACAAAAGCTGCGGGCCTTTATTCTAAAAACTACCAATTTTCTTTACACCACAAGCTGCATGACCTTCAGCTCCCTAATATCTGTACCTGGCATCTCACACTGTAATCACGAAAAGAGCGACCATCACGATTATTATCTTCTGCTGTAACAAACCTATTGAATGAGCGTTTTCAGCTGTCTATTCAACAGCGAAGACACCTGATGGTCATACAGTGTTCTCAGGCAGACTAGTTAATTGTATCTTTCTACCAGCAAAAGCAATGTCTGACAAATGAAGTGAGATGTGGTGCACTGAGGAACAATGGGTTTGCTATCAGTCTGCCACTGGAAGGAGGACAGCCAATTGTTATAAGCCATAATTAACATCAGTGGTACCAACAGCAGGGCATTCATATTCAAACTGGTTCAAAAGTGTTCTGTACCATCTCTGAACACACTGACTTGCTTACATGTTTCTCTTTCCTGTTTCCCGTCTGCAGTTACTTAACTCCAAGCTTGAGAGTTTGGTAAGACTGAGTACAACATGCACTTAGGCAAACACAGGTTTAGACACTTACATTGCTATGGATCTTCTCCTCCAGATCTTGGTTGATCCTCTGCAGTGCTGAGTAGCTGCTTTGTATTCTAAACGACACAATAAATGACACAGCTCACTTGTTGATAATAACTTACACACATACAGCGGCAGCTGTAGAACTCACCGAGCTGGAAATTAGCATACAGGCAGGTTCAACAGTATTCAAGTCAGAGCAAAACATATGTTGCAGTTTTAGTTTGGTTTAGTGGGTTTAGTTTTATATTCAACCTGGTGATTGATGATGGAGTGAATATTTTCCTCTATTATTTATGATCCATAAGGCAGTGACACCCAGTATAGGAAACATTTTGGGTATCTGTACAAAATAATTTGAACCACTCACTTGCTGTGACAGTGGACCCCAATCTAGGAATAACTTAAAGGGATCACGTGGTACACTAAGCATAAATATAAATGCACATGATCTTCTTCTCTAACTCAAAGAGAAAAGTTAAAACTCTAATTACTCTGGCAAGGAAGGAGTTATGTGACGAACAGTGTTGGTCTATCCATCTCTCTGTTCGCAACATTACTTAAAAACGGATTAACGGATTTGAATGTAATTTTCCACAGCTTTGTTAAGAATTTCCCAATCCAACTAATTAATAAGAAATGAGAAGATATCTGCCTTCACAAACTCAGAATGCAGATTATAGTAATACTAAAAAGATCAGTAGGTGGTGGTAGGTGCTCCATCTGACTACAGCATGGTGCAAATATATTGTTTAGCAACCAATCAGTAAAGGACATGGAAAAGGACGTTGATTCACCTTTTAACAATGTGCGCCATTTGCACTACTTACTCTGAAATACAACTATGCAAACAGTTACATTGCAAAAAAATAATGAATATAGTTTATAACAGCAAACTATAGTTCAGTTCAAATAATAACAAAAACATTAAATCCATCTGTATTTATGGAACCAGCATGCTGATTTGACATGGACAGTTTCGACAAAGCATTTTTATCTTCAGTCAGTTTTTTACAGATTAAAGAGTGGCTGAGATCTGGTGAATGACAAGTCGTGTTCTGCAATGAATCACAAACCCAGTCAGTCTGATATCCGTACCTCAGCGGTGGATGTTACTCCCGGTAAACGAGTTGTGAGTTTCAGAGTGGACAGCAGTTCTGTGGGTCTGACTCATGACGTGACAGCACTTTTTGCTGTTAGTTGCGTACATGAGTTTTTTGTTTTTTTTTTTAAATATATGATACAGAAGCAAGCACCTGGCTCCTTCAATTTTTTTTGCACCAGCAACCAAAGGGCTTGGCATCTCTATTTAACGATTCCAACCTTGGGAAGTGCCTTTTCTTCTTATTTACTCTTCCAATGAACGCGACGGAGTTACGATCAGCATACATTAGTCCATCTGTGTCTGTGCACAACATTACTCAAAAAAGTGGACTCACGGATTTGGATGAAATTTTCAGGGAAGGTCAGAAATGACACAAGGACCAAGTGATTAGATTTTGGCAGTGAGGCAGATTATAGTCTGGATCCACGAATTTGTTCAAGATTTCTATATCTCTGCATTACTATAACCATGACAACAATGGACTCACCCGCAGCTGTATCTTAACATCTTTCTAAGACCTGCCCCCACTCTACTTCCCATTGGCTAGTGATTTTAGTTTGGTTGAAAACAAAAGCTGTGTTCCCCTCATTCCATTGATAGACGAACTCGACTGGCAATGTAGTCCTATCTTCTTCTTTTTTTTTCAGCCAAATGCACAGCACACCGGAAATCCGGCACGGTTGTTTACACACTTCAGGACGCAGTTTGACGTGATCATTTGCGCACCGGTAAATGCCAGCGAAATCCAGGCATTATTTTATTGGTTTTCATGATAGGCAAAAAAAACGATAACGATATTGACCGATAATGCATTTTTATGCCAATATCTGGCCGACAATATCGGTGGGCCGATATTATCGGACATCCCTAAATTTAATAAATGAAGACCCTACAAAATTAAACTAATAAATTGAAAGTGTGCAGTATGCATTGTGGCTTACCTGCGCAGTTTATCAGTGAACTTGTCCAGCTCCTCCTGTGCTCGGCGGAGCTCTGTCTCCAGGTACTGCCGAGTGGAGTCAAACTCACTCTGCAGCAGTTCAAGCTTGTGTGTTGTGTAGGAAAGCCTTTTCCGTAAGTCCTCCTTCTGCTCCAGCAATGAGCTACACACACACACACAAACACACACACACACACACACACACACACACACACACACACACACACACACACACACACACACACACACACACACACACACACACAGCAGATGGCTGGGTTCAGGGCATATGGTTGAGGACACAAGCTTGTACCAGGGGTCTGTGGTTATATCAATAGATTTAGAGGAGTCAACATATCTTTTAGACCTCTGAATGGTGATGAGACATTATGAGAGGGTGCAACAAGAGAACTTGGTTGTAAAAGAGCGTTCTATGAAGAAAACATTGGAAAAAAAAACAGACCTCCAATTATAAATCCAGGAAGGAGTAAAGCCAGGATACAGCCCTTTTTAAGTTCAGCAGCACATCACAGAAATCAATCATCAGAGAGATTGGTCAGACTAAAAAAAGAGGGTGTAATTTGTGATGAAATATGAGCCAATATATCACATGAATAGACCCTGAAGGCTCACATTTACACAACAGTGATATCCCCCACATGTAATTCAGTGGGACAGCACAATGATGGCTATTTTTAGAGTATGTGCATTACCTTGGTTTCAATCTAATAAAAGGACAAGTGTGAGTGGGAAAAAAGGAAATGTCTGCTACCGTGATGGATCTGAATGTGCATGGCTGGGCTTAATGGACCTTGTATTGACAGACAGATGGAGGAAGGAGGGTAATGACTATCTGTAGCCAGATAACAGAAAGCACAGAGTACATGGAGATATGGTCACGTCCCTCTCAGGTCAGAACTTTAGTTGTGTACACTAAATACGAACAAGCTTGCAGTTTACTTAATGCTTAATTTTTACAATCGCAGAGATAATGCATTGCCACTATGAATAAATTCAGCAATGTAAAGCTAGTTGCTATGTCACATATTTAAGGATGTACATAATATTTGGTGCATTTTCGTGGAGACAGAGCTTCTCTGGTTGCAAAAAGTCTTCCTACGAAAATGATTCTCATGACTTGTCTCACTCACACTACCGTTCAAAAGTTTGGGGTCACCCAGGAAATTTCATGTTTTCTATGAAAACTCACATTTTTATTCATGTGCTAATATAATTGCACAAGGGTTTTGTAATGAGCCTTTCAACACCATTAGCTAACACAATGTAGCATTAGAACACAGGGTGATGGTTGCTGGAATTGTTCCTCTGTACCCCTATGTAGATATTCCATTAAAAATCAGCCATTTCCAGCTAGAATAGTCATTTACCACATTAACAATGTCTAGACTGTATATCTGATTCATTTAATGTTATCTTCATTGAAAAAAAATACTTTTCTTTCACAAATAAGAACATTTTTAAGTGACCTCAAACGTTTGAATAGTAGTGTATATATTTTCTTATTATAGTCCCATCATAGTGCTTAAAGCAGAAATGTTTAGTGTATATACACATTGAGCTGCAAACACTTAGTGAAAATCCTTTGAATTGAACTAAGTAAAGTGATGCATATCTAAAAAGTGATCCAGAATTTCCACCTCTGTAAAGTCTAGTTAAGTTTCGGCAACTATTTACTTGAGCTTTAACTACTTGGTTAGAGTTGCTGAAAGCTCAGTTACATTGTTAAGATAAACTTAAATTAATTGTTAATGTGTGACGGGATGTGAACAACAAGTTTTGTCCCGGCTTTGTAGACACCACTAACTTCAGTTTTCTTTGGTCATTTCAGTTTAGAGCAATGAGTCCTGCAACCTGAACAACCTTATTTTGTCCTTGTCCTCTGAATACAATCCACAGGAGCATAAAGACTACTCTGTTTGATTTAGTGAAGGGTGTCTGTTGAAAAAGAGATCCTTTACTGTCATTGTTAGAATAATAAACACATGGTAAAAAGAAACACTGAATAGTGATTTGAAACAGGACACAAACAGCCATGTCCTATGTTTAAGTCAACGAATTAATCCACGCTGTACTGGTCTTCACACTGAATTTGTGGCTCTGTGCCTTTGTCGCCTCACTTCTTCTCATCATCCATCACAGTCACTTCACCAAGGAGGCGGAGCCTCAGCAGAGTTATGTGACAATCACTATTGATTTGTCTTTCTGTTTGTCTGTTAGCAACATTCCTCAAAAACGGACTAATGGATTTGGATGAAATTTTCAGGGGAAGTCATAAATGACACAAGGACCAAGTGATTAGATTTTGGCACTGATGTGGCTTATAGTCTGGATCCACGGATTTGTTAAAGATGTTTATGTCATTGTGAGATAGCGGCATGGCATCACTGTAACTATGACTACAAGTTAACACTACGCCAGCTGCCTGCTGACGATCACATGATTTTGATCCTACTACAAATCCACCGCTGTGGACCACGTTTTGTTTAAAGATTTCATCTGTCGGAAATCATACAATGACTGAGCAGCCTTGGCGGAGTACTGTGCTCTTTGAGTGCTTTTCTTGTTTAAAGTTCTGCAACCCTCAATGCTCTGAAAAGAAGTCATGAGCATACAGCACTGAAATGTATACCAAGTCCACATCTCCTTGTTGGCAGAGCAATATATGGAAAGGAGTAACTGTTATGCAAAAAGCATTAGTGTTTCCAGTAGCTACATAAACTAACTTCTACATTAACAACTTGACCCTGCATGTTCACAGAAGCCATACCAGCCAAGAGCATGTTGAGATAACATGTTCATGAATGAAAAATACCAATTCAGGTATTTTTGCCTCCAGCACAGCTCTGGACCAAGAAATCTCCAGTCTCCACAGACAAATCTCAGACTATATCTGGAAAATCGTTCATGTTGGCGATTGCCATAGTTTTCATGAAAAAGCCATCGCATCTACAATTATTACCTACATCCGTGTCTTCAATTGTCAGTAAGTAAAAAATACCTGCCCACAGAGTGATTCAATGTCTCTAGTGACTGGATGACATTTCAGATCTGCATTACCCAGCAGCCCCCACCTCCTCACCTCCAGCTTCTGTTTGATTGGCAGGCATTAGCAGGGGAATACAGGTGTTTGTTGTTTGGTAGAGGATGGGTTTTCGTGAAGTAGCTCCAGGGATAAAATATCCCCATTAGTGACCTCCTCTGTGAACAGGAGCTGAGTCAGATGTAATGAGTGTTTTCATTCCAGTGAGATGAGATGACGAGGCAACATGACTTCTGGGCTTGGAGAGGCGGGATGAGGCTGCTTTAGCACCTCTGGACCGTAAGAAGAGACACCTCGTGGGCAGATGAGCCGACAAACAGAGAAAAATGAGGATGAATGGAAAGATGGAGTCTGAGAGATTTACTCTTACCTCTTTTTCGGATGTTTGCCACCATTTCGGGTTACTTTTAAGGCAGTTTTGCCAATGTATATCTTTTTCATGGTTTGTCTGTGTTCCTTCCCTCTCATGTGTTTATAGGGCTTGACCACAGGGAGCCGGCATGTATGATAGTTTCCCAAAAGAGACCAGCTAAGTCTGGCCTGCAGAATTACTGAGTGCTCTATCTGTGTTGATCCTGCCAAACAAAGCAAACAGACAGGTTGGCAACTATTAGTAACTATGGTTCAAGCAGGGACCTGGTTGAAGGAAAAGTCCATATTGAAAATGTTGGATCAACATTGTTCCCAAAATACCAACATTTTTGCAATCATAATCATTTTAATGGCAAATATCCCCACAGTTTTGTCCTTGGCAAGAAAGTAAAAGCTCAAACAATATTAAACTCTGCAGTAAATCCAGAATAAGTAATCATTTTGAGGTTAATATCTTTTAAAAGGTTATAACTGACCCTCTTTAGTGAAGCTTTGGGCTATTTTTCGGTTTAGTTTTTTGTTTTCCACTGATGCCTGCACTGAAACAGTGGAAGTGAAAGGAGAGCACAACTAGCTAAGACATCAGTGCTGAATGTCAGGCTTTGGAGCAAAGGTTCCTTTTCGACATCCAGCAAAGTTAGTTATCATGTGAGGAGAATTCATTTAAGGAGAGGAAATATACAGTACATTTCACAGTATGCAACTTTGTGGAATTTATATTGGTAACTTAAGAGGTAATGACAAATATTCCTACTTCTCTATTAAATGTTAGTTTCCCACTTAGTGTTTATAATGTGTGGAAACACTGAGTTAAATTGACAGTATTTCCCTGTAACTATAAATATGAAATCTTTATTGTGAGATGCTAAACACTAACCAGCCTCATCACGGCTGTATGTGTTTGATCACATTTTGACAGCAGTCTAGAACATGAGCAAGCAGTGATGCAGCTGTCTTCACAAAGGCACTTAAATGGTGCTAAATTTCTGGTTGTGCATATATGTGTGATAAAATTCTTTTCACCTAAGTCATATCGCATCTGATGAGAGAGAAGAGATCAGTATATGCTGTATATGTATATACACTACCATTCAAATATTTGGGGTCACCCAGATAATTTCATGTTTTCCATGAAAGCTCCATTTAAACCCAAACTACTTATTAGCTGCACGTCAGGGGTTAAATGCAATTTAATATGATGCTAGAAGGTTTGGGGTCCTCATCGATGGTAGTGAGGTAGAAGTGAACAACAAATTTGGGGTCACCCAGGCAATTTCATGTTATCTATGAAAAGTCACACTTTTATTCATATGCTAACATAATTGCACAAGGGTTTTCTAATCATCAATTAGCCTTTCAGCACCATTAGCTAACACAATGTAGCATTAGAACACAGGAGTTTCCAGCTTTAATAATCATTTTCCACATTAACAATGTCTAGACTATATTTATGATTCATTTAATGTTGTCTTCATTTAAAAAGAATGCTTTTCTTTCAAAAAAAAAAGGACATTTCTAAGTGACTCCAAACTTTTGAACGGTAGTGTATTGTATATGAAATGACCCAAACTGTTCTAATTTTTGCAAAAAAAATATGAAGTTATTGCAGACTTCCTTCGCTCACAGTGAAGAGTCAAAGAGGAAAATCTATTTTCATGGATTTTACACAAAACATCATATTTGTAGGTTTGATAAAGTGTATTTTGGTCCTGGTGGGACACAAGCCTGCTTAATGTCTCTTATTGTGGAAGAAAGCCCTTTGTGGCAGGCTGATGTCAGATTTATCAGTTAAAACAAACATCTCTTGCAGATCCAACATCTTGATCTTGGATATATCCAAAGCCAAAAGTGTAAACTGTCACATGCATTCATTCTGAACAACAAGAGTTTGACAAGGTCAGACTACTGAAGCTTCCTGTGTAAATGTCTCTTCCGTTCCTCCAATACTCTGCGTCTTGATGGCGTTCACAGCACAGGTGCAACTTTCAGCACACAGACAAATGGTGCAGGTTATTAGATGTGACAGCGTGTCAAAGCTTGATCAAAGTTCCTCTGATCTGAATGCTGGACTGAGCATTTGGAAGGGAAACAATGACAGTGTGGATGTGACTGCAGTAGGTTAGCTCAGCAAAGCCTCCTGTTTTGGGTGTTATAGCTGCAGGTACCACATGTGAAAAAAACAGATGACATACAGAGACACGTTGGTCCACTGACACCCAGTTGTTGGGTGGTGATTTATGCTGCTGGCTGAGGAAGCAGGGAGACATGTACTCCTCCAGATGGTGACAGCTCATCACCGCCATTGGAGCCTTCACTCCAGCTGCTCCCCTCTGAGTCATAGCACACCAGCTCTGAATGTCTGAATGTGTGTGTGCGTGTGTGTGTGCGCGTGCGTGTGCGTGTGCGTGTGCGTGTGTGTGTGCGGTTCTGTGTAACATTTGGCAGGTGGGAGCAAGTCTTTGTGTGCATATGAGGTGTAGAAATGTGTGACTTTATACATGCAGTTGTGTTCTTACTTGCCTATATGTCTGTATGTGTGTATGTGCATCTGTATGTCTAAATGTACCTGCATGTGTGTATGTGTTTGTGCTGCAGCATATGCTCTGCCCATTCAACCTCATTCGGCCATTAATGAAATAAACCAACACTATCTGCCATTAAAAGTCAAAAAGAACAGCTGTTCACAACATATCTCAGGCCATGTCAGTTGTCCACTGTCAAAACACTAACACAGATCAAACATAGCTCATACACTCGCTTTCTTCTTCCTCCTTCAGCCGATTCTCACACTGCAGCAAAACCTTAGGAGGGGCTCATTCAGATGGCGCTGCCTGCCACCCACTCGTGCCATGCTGACATTTGAGAGGAACTCAGAGCACTGAAAAGAAGAGGAAGAGGGAGGTGGTAAAGGAGGAGGAGGACATTAAAGTTGCGGAATGAGGGAAAGGAAAAAGCAGGAAGCTTTTTTGGGAAATGTTAGCCAGAGTATTTACAATTTAGCCAAAGACAGTAAAGAGGAAGCAAGTATTGCCAAATTAGAAAGGAAAAGCAAAGAGAGTGGGTGTGAAGTCTCTATTGAAAATCATACATTTCTGTCTCTCCTTCCTCTCCTTTTCCCTGCCTCTTCTGTTGATCCTCCCATTTTCTGCCTTGGCTCTAAGGAAAAGCCCTCACAACAGGCCCAAACCTCAGCAGTAGAGCAGAGGGACAGAAGGTGAAGATGATGCTTTATCTGTCCCGTGTGCAGATAAAGCATCAAAAGGGGTAGCTGACCTGCAGCAGTCACTTTTTTTAGTGACATGTACCGGATGACTCAACCACCTCAAAGGGAAAAAAAACTACTTTCAAATTAGGGGGCTATTCTGTGAGTGCGTGTGGGTTTATGCCTTTGCTGTTTTTCTGTCCAACCTTGATTAACTGTGGAGCAGACATCTAAGCAGCTACAAAGTACCATCATTAGCAGCAGTAGGGGATAATGACCCACTGAATGAATTTCATGCGTTGCTGTTGGCACTCGGCACAGGGAAGTGTGTAATTACGACAGCATCCCAAGACAATTTTAGGATGAGCAGAAGAGGTGATGGAGGCTAGTCCTCTACACAAGCGGGAAAAGATACGCAGATCTATCCTGTTGAAACCCAAAAAGTGAAGTTTTGACTGTAGCCTGTTGGCTAACCTATCTTGTCAGAAGACATCAAAATTTGCAGCACCTCTAAAGATTATCAATTAACACATTTATTTTTGTTTGTTTATTCATACATAACAGAGGGTTATGTGTACTCCAGGAGCAGAAAATTACTTAATATTAAGAAAGGGTTTAAAGTTAAGTAATGAACTTTAGAAGTTCTTTTCAGTGGATTATGTTACCTGTGGACAGAGCAAGGTTAGTTTTTTTTATTTTACCTATGCTTTTGTGTGGTGGTTTATAATATATACACTACCGTTCAAAAGTTTGGGATCATTTAGAAATGTCCTTATTTTTGAAAGAAAAGCAGTTTTTTAAAATGAAGGTAACATTAAATTAATCAGAAATACAGTCTAGACATTGTTAATGTGGTAAATGACTATTCTAGTTGGAAATGACTGATTTTTAATGGAATATCTACATAGGGGTACAGAGGAACATTTCCAGCAACCATCACTACTGTGTTCTAATGCTACATTGTGTTAGCTAATGGTGTTGAAAGGCTAATTGATTATTAGAAAACCCTTGTGCAATTATGTTAGCACATGTGAGTTTTCATGGAAAACATGAAATTGTCTGGGTGACCCCAAACTTTTGAATGGTAGTGTAGGATTTGATAGCTATATCACATAGCTGCTACAACACAAGTTAAAGGTAGATTTCTGTTTTTTACACTTCATGTTTAGAATGAGAATGTGTAACAGTGAGCATGACCTAAGGCTCAGGGTTTGGGTTGTTTATAGATTTTCTTTAAAAAACACCAACATCGTTTTTTATGATCATTTTGAGCCATCTTTCACCTGGTTGGTGGTTTGGTCTGTCTCTATGCAGTTAAAAGCTGTCCTTGTGGCACTTCATCCTTCTAGGCTGAATGAGTTCGGCCCTCAATTCACGGATAAATTATGAAACATGTTGAGAGAATGCAAACATGCTAGAGATTAGGTCCCTCTAAGAATTTTGAGTTTATCTTTATTTCTAGTGAACAAAATGGTATAAAATGGACTGATAACATTTTTCACCAACTTTTATCCCCCATCCATTATCTATACACCACTTAATCCTCATTAGGGTCGTGGGTGGCTGGGGTCTATTCCAGCTGACTTAGGGTGAAGGCAGGAAACACCCTGGACAGATGACCAGTCTATCACAGGGTGATAGAGACAAACAATCACACTCACATTCACACAATTTAAAGTTATCAATTAACCTCAGCATGTGTTTGAACTGTGGGAGGAAGCCCGGAGTACCCGGAGAAAACCCATGCATGCACAGGGGGAACATGTAAACTCCATGCAGGAAGATCCCAGGAAGGACGTGACGTCAACCAGGGATCTTCTAGCTGCAAAGTGAAAGTGCTAACCACCAAGCTGCTGTGCAGCCCACCAATTTCTTTCTTTTTGTTTTTTTTTTTTAATAATGTTGAATATTTTAAAATCAATAATGAATATTATTGCATATGGGTGAATATTAGAAATATACAAGAAATATACACAGATAAGTTGCAAATATAAACATAGAGAATAAAAACATAACTGAGTCATAAAATGTTTGGTTAAGGTACTCACAAAATACACTACCAGTCAAATGTTTGGACACACCTCCTCATTCAATGCTTTTTATTTATTAGTATTATTTTCTACATGGAATGAGAAAGTGTGTCCAAACTTTTGACTGGTCCTGTATATATACCTCATATTTGTGTTTTGTATGCTATTAGAAATAAACAGAAACTCAAAGAAATATTAATGTTGTTAATAAAACAATTCTTAAATTGCGCACAATAAAAAAAATGCACGTTAGAAGTAGCAGCATGGAAACGCCTCAAGCCCTATGAACACTGACATATACACACATACACAAGCACATGCTGTTCTACAAAAACAGTAACAGCCTCCAGACAAGAAACTCATGTTATGGTGCCAGACAACCCAACTGAGAGCTGTCCTAGCAAAGCTACTGAGACCTCATCTTTCTCCGACCCAGAATCCACACACTTACACTGAAACTTCTGAGCTCTCTCGCTCAGTGTAAAACTCAACAATTTCAGGTGACTACTGTGTTCAAAATCATTGGTTCTGAATTGCTTTTGCATTTCAACTTTTTCCTGAAAGCTGGGAGTAAAACATTATTTTTAAAAATCCTCTTCCGTCCACAATCTTTTCTGCACTGTCTTCACTCTTTTAAGCTGTGATTGCTGGTTGAAAATGCAGCTGCTCTAAATAATATCAGTTACTAAATGTTGTGGCATTTGACTCACAAAAGTAAGGCCAGTGTTTGCCATCACTGCAGCCACAACCAAAAAGAGATGGGATGGAAAAGCACAAGCAGCTTTCAGAAAGGTTTAACTCATTACAGATGTAGTGCATGTGCACACATACACAGCCCACTGCCCACCATCACCACATATTGTTTATGAGTGGTGCTCAAATGGACAGGTAGTGATTAGATACAACAAAGGAAGAACCTCTGCAAATCTGCTTGCCTGAAGTGTGCTGCTCTGTGTTTGCTTGTGTGCATTGGTGTGTGTGTCCAAAAGTGTTTGCGCTGTGCACTTAAACACATATAACACATATAGCAGGCAGCTCAGATGTACTGGTCCATCCATGACTCTCAAGAGGCAGCCGAAAAAGCCTCAACACATGAATGGAGCTTTTTACAAAAAGGACTATATTGGGAAAACATAGAAAGCAGGACAGCACTAACAGCTTTCCAGCAGAGTGCCATTAATGTAGTGGCTTAGAAAAAAAAAACAGATGTGTAATCTGTGACCTCAAGCTCAGGATCGTCACAGACAAACAAGCTACTGAAAATTAAGGAAAAGCTTTAATTTATGTGTATTGTGTGTTTAATTCAATTCTGAATTCCCTCACAGGTCACCATGAGGAAGGTTACTGTGATTTCACAACTAAAGTGTTTATAGTCCAGTTATTATATCTCATTTGTATAAATTTATTCTATATATAGAGTATGTGTGCTTCATTTTTAGCATATAGTGGACTTACTTTTATGAAAGGGGCATAAATGTATCACACTTATTGCTATCCTATAAGGCAATTGTTAGCTTACACTTTATTTTTAATATACTTGGTTTATTACTCCGCCAAGGAGGTGGAGCCTGGATGGAGTTATGCGACGATCGCCGTTCGTTTGTCTGTCTGTTAGCAACATTACTCAAAAACAGAACAATGGATTTTGATCAAATTTTCAGGGAAGGTCAGAAATGACACAAGGACCAGTTGATTAGATTGTGGCAGTGCTGTGACATAATTTGGATCCATGGATTTGTTAAAGATTTCTGTATCATTGCGAGATAGCATCACGGCGTTACTGTAACTATGACAACAAGTGAATGCTACATCAACTGCCTGCTGATGATCACATGATTGCAATCCTGCTACAAATCGACTGCTGCGGATGTATTGGGACTTATCCGTTGAAAATGATTCATAAGCTGAGCAGCCTTGGTGGAGTACTGCTCTCTCTGAGTGCTTTTCTTGTTTTCCTTGTATTGTAATTGTTATATTGTGTTTTCTGAGCACGTATCTGACACAAAAATTTCCTCCGGAATTAATAAAGTTCTATCTTGTTGTATCTAGTCTTATCTTGTATGTTGTTTTTATTTGTATGTGACTCTCCGCCTCTTGAACTAATGTTATGTTAGTTTTTATATTATATATAAAGTACAGGCTAATGCTAAAAACTAGTTTACCAAAGCAGTTAATTTCAGCATTAATCCATTACTGTCAGTGATATTCATAGTGGCTGCTGTTCAGCAACAGTTAAGTCCCATTTTTTAACACCAAGTTAATTCATTTGGTGTTATTTGTACAGACCGAGGAAGGACAGGGTTAACAACACAGGTTTCTATGCCAGTGTTTAAATCAAATCACTTCATCAAAAAACTGAGTTATAGCAGCTGCCATATAGAGTCAAAAGTTGTTTAGGCATCTTCATCACTGTGAGGAATAAATCTGACTTTTACCATCTGACTGCTGTTGCTGAAGAGGGCAAAGGGGAGGAGGAATAATGGGGTTGAGATGATAAGATCCACCTAAAAACCCCCAGAGGAGTTGTCAGAGCTAGAGGAGTGGGAGGCCCACAGACATTGTGGGACAGAGAGGCTGACTGTTCAGACCACACAGGACACAGCAGAGCACTTGTCATTTAGAGCAACACCAGCCACTTCAGCAGGTCAAAACTGACTTTTAGCCTCTTCAGACAAGCCTCTCTCCCATGCCATGTTCAACCAGATACTTGTCCACCTCAGATCAGCTGTGCATGGACTGAAGAATTCTTCAAGGTGAACTTTAAAGTGGAACTTAACCATTGCTTAACAGCAGCCACTGTAAATATCACTGACAGTAACGGAATACTGCTGAAGTGAACTGTTTAGGTAACCTAATGTTTAGGATTTAACCATAATGCTGAACTAATATAACATTAGTAAAGGAAGAGGAGAGTCAAGGTGTTCTGTGGCACCATGACATTGGCAGCAGATCCTTTAATCTCTGTAAGTTATGAGGCGAAGCTGCTGTGGATCAGACCTATTCCAGCACATCCCCAGCTCTCTGTCACTGGTTCATGCTCTGTCTGTCCTCTCACTACCAGTGCTGTCCAGGAGCACCTCACAGTCTTCTGCACATGACAATCTAGATTTTGACTAAGTTGCTCAGGTCTTTACACCAGCCATTTTCTCCTGTATCCAGTGTGTTGGCTATGAGAACTGACTGTTCACTCAGCATTGAACACATGCTAGAGCCCAGGCTGTGACATGTTACATTGTTGGGAGGTAAAGCTTTGCTTGCTTCATTTGTGAGTGTTTTAGCTCATTGGTGTGATGGTGAAGATACACTATGGTTCAAAAGTTTGGGGTCACCCAGAAAATTTCATGTTTTCCATGAAAACTCACACTTTTTCAGATTCAGATTCAGACAACTTTATTTGTTCCCAGGGGGCAATTAAAAAGGCACGTAGAGCAGGCAGTGCAACAATGACGTAATAAAGAGAGAGATAAATATATATACAAATCTAGCAAGTAATATAAGAATAAAAATAAAAAAGAGAGAAATAAGACAAAAAGAACACAGCTTAGTAACATATTAGTGCAAATATGTCACAGATAGTGCAAATACAAATGAAAGTAAGTGTAATATGGCAATGAGATAGATACAAGAATATGTAACGGTAGATATAAATTGCAAAGTGCAAAAGGGCAGAGTTCACAGAGGTCCATGTTAAAGTCTAGTCCGTGTGTGGTGGTGGTGGTGGTGGTGGTGGGGGGTTGGGGGGGGGGGGGGGGGTTGGTATGGTTTATGAGTTGTGGAGTTGGACTGCCCTACGTACAAAGGTAGCCCTTCTCCTCTGTGTCCTGCATGCAGGGCAGCGAAGCCATCGACCAGAAGGAAGCCACTCAAATGCAGAGAAGAGAGCATGTTCATACACTACAGACAGAGTTCTGAGAGGCAGTCCTATAATTTTTGAGCAGACAATGACAGTCCTCTGCAGGCGGTTTCTGTTCTGGAGGCTGATAGAGTAGAACCAGCAGGTGATGGAGAAGGTGATGATGTTGTCTATGAAGGAGTAATAGAAAGTCTGGAGAATGTTCTTATTTACTCCAAAAGAGTTGAGCTTCCTCAGGAGATACTGCCTCTGGTGACATTTCCTGATAATCTCCTCTGTGCTAGAGGAGAATTTCAGCTGGCTGTCAAAGATGGTACCCAGATATTTGTATTCCTCCACAAGCTCAACAGGCATTCCATAGATGGTGGTGGTGACAGCTGTAGCCAGCGCCATCTGCTTGTTGGAAAAGCTCACCATCTCCTTGTTTTTTTTTTTTTTAAAACATTCAGCTCCAAACAAGAGTTGTCACACCAGTCCACAAACTCCTGGAGGATGGAGCTGTGGAACTGAGAAGGTCCTGACAGCAGAGACAGGAGGACTGTGTCGTCTGCATATTTGACCAGGTGGGAATTGGGCTGTGTGGATCTGCAGTCATCCATGTATAGGATGAAGAGTAGCGGAGAGAGGACACAGCCTTGAGGAGAACCAGTGGAGGTGCATTGTAAATCAGAGAAGGTGTTGTTGACCCATACCCTCTGTGATCTGTGGTTAAAAAGTCCAATAACCACAGGATGAGCTGATCATCCAGGTGGAAGTGGGAGGAGAGTTTGTGAGCCAGGATGTGAGGCTGGAGGGTGTTAAATGCCGAGGAGAAGTCGTCAAACAGAAGTCTTGCTGAGGTGTTTGGGTATTCCAGGTGACTGTGTAAAGTATCCGGAATGAATATTTTGACATCATCAACACCTCTGCTCGAACGATATGTAAATTGCAAAGGGTCAATCTGTGAGTTAGTTACTCCGATGACGTGATGTTTCACGATTCTCTCCATTGCCTTCTTCATGAGGGAGGTGAGAGCCACAGGTCTGAAGTTGTACTCTTGTTGGGGATGGGGATGACTGTGGAATGTTTTTCCACAACTGAGGAACTGTACAGCCATCCAGGGAGTTTTGGAAGAGGGTCTGAAAAACACTTCCCAGCTGTTCTGCACAGTGCCTGAGCACACAACTACTGATGTTGTCCTGGCCAGGTGAGCTGGTCTCTCTGGTTCTCCTCAGGGCTCTCATCACATCCTCTGTGTTGAATGTGAGTGTGCAGTCAGTGGGTTGAAGTGTGGCCTGATCTCTTCCAGCTGTGTGGTGTTGTCTCATTCAAATGTGGTATAAACAGAGTTGAGGTCATTGGGAAGAGATGCAGGGCTGCTACCATCCACATGGATGGTGTTTTGGTAGTTGGTAGCAGTGTTCACAGCAGCCATGTTCTTCAGGCCTTGCCAAGCTGAGCGGAGGTTCCCCTGTGTGAATTTATCCTCAACTTTTTGTACTTCAGCTGGGCTGCTTTTATGGCATGCTTAACTTCCCTGTTGACTCTTTCTTCTCTAGTTCAGAACCAGTGAAAAATACCCTTTTCTTCTTGTTGAGGAATTCTTGAGGATCACTTTTATTCATGTGCTAAGATAATTGTACAAGGATTTTCTAATCATCAGTTAGCCTTTCAACACCATTAGCTAACACAATGTACCATTAGAACACAGGAGTGATGTGTAATTTTACTAGTGATGGTTGCTGGAAATGGGCCTCCGGATCCCGATGTAGATATTCCATTAAAAATCAGCCATTTCCAGCTAGAATAGTCATTTACCACATTAACAAAGTCTAGACTGTATTTCTGATTCATTCAATGGTATTTTCATCGGACAAAAAACTGCTTTACTTTCAAAAATAAGGACATTTCTGACTGACCCCAAACTTTTGAACGTTAGATCTTGACGAAGTTGCTCAGGTCTTAACACCAGCCCTTTTCTCCTCTATCCAGTATGTTGGCTATAAGAGCTGACTGTTCACTTAGCATTGAACACATGCTACGGCCCAGGCTGTGACGTGTTGCATTGTTGGGAGGTAAAGCATTGTTTGCTTCATTTGTGAGTGTTATGACTCATTGGTGTGATAGTGAAGATAAGCCAAAATTAATGAAACAGGAAAGCCATTCATTTGCCTTCTTGACAGTAATTAGATGACTATTGTGAAGACCATTCTCATTCCACTGGCAGCCAGTCAACTTTGGTTCGCAAAGACTGTGCTAAGAAACAGCTAGCATGGATCTGTCTAAAGACAACAAAATTCACATGGCCAAACCACTAAAGCTCAATAATCGATATGGATCTGTCTGGAGTTATGTTCTAAGTGAGTTACACTTTGGCTTTTGTATAGACTGAACAAACAAGTTACAATGTATTAATAAGCAAGCTTTAGAGGTATAGACATATTTCCTTACTGTCAGACCTAGTCTCAGTCTAGATGTTTCCTCAGTTCCAGTTTTTCTGTTAGACTAACAGTCTCTTGACTGTAGATTCACAAATAACTAAACTAATATTACTTGGTAATATCAGGTATTGAAGTAAATAAAATGAATGTGTATTTCCTAAAATTTTCAACTGATTCTTTTAAAGGTAAAGCACGATAAATGAGTTCATTTGCATAATGAATACAGATGCTTTCATACAGGGCAAAAGCTATTACTGAACGGTTTAATGAGTTTGAAAATGATTCAGTCTTTCAGTCTCTAGATCTCAATCCAAGACAACACATTGGAGATCATATGGATATAGTTCTCCACCACAATCATTCAAACACCAACTGAGAAAGAATATATTTATCTAATGATGATATCTAATAATGGCTATCTATGTTTAATTACAACTTATGTTATTTTATCCTTCAGTTCATTTGTATACAGTTTAAAAAGATGTACTTTTGGCCCACTTGACAATTTGTCAAAACACAGGTAACTTAATTGCTATTTCCAGAGTGCAGGATAGATGATGAAAATTTGCTTTTCAGCCAATATGGACAAGGAAACATGTTTGAAAGAGTATAAAGGACCTTCTAATTGTCATTTCTTCCTGTACAACAACAAGACTTTACAGTATGTATTTATTAAGGGGAAAATGTCATCAATCAGCGTTTTAAAATTCTAAAATCAAGTCAAACTTTTGCTTCCTTTGCCATCCAATGCTATCATGCCATTATCACTCTTTCAGATAGCAGCATAATCATTTTGTTCAATGTTAGCCTGTCAGTCATCTTTCAAGGACAGCTGTCACTTTTTGTGAGTGATGTCAATATCTATATTTTTTAAATGAAACACTTCAAATTATCAGCATCTGCTGAAATAGTCTGACAGCACTTAAAAACTCTTTGAAACTTCAAATCTGTGTATTTGACCGAGGCCTCTCTGCACTGGAGCTCCAATTCTCCAACATCTCGCCATGTAAAATTTACATCTCTATCTATGCCACAGGGCCCCGACACAGTAGCCTGGCCAAGGAGGGAGGGACAGACTGAAAGAAAGAGATAGAGAGAGAGAGACAGAGAGAGAGAGAGAGAGAGAGAGAGAGAGAGAGAGAAAGAGAGACATTTCAAGAAATTTCATCATTTAGGCTAGAAGGCGTTTTGGAGGTGAGGTATGTGTGGTTGAACAGAAAGCTGGACTAACCTGTGAATGTGACCCTGTCCTGTGTGGGGAGGAGAGGTAAGGTCACACTCACAGGTTAGCCCAGCCTTCTATTTAACCACCTCACAGTTACTTCAGAGGCTACAGGTGACCTTGTTTCCCATACAAAGAGTGAGGAGAAAAGGTTCGGGACTCTCCCTCTTGTCTCAACAGAAATGCTATGATTCATTTAAAGCTGTGACACATAGGTAAGGACAATTGATGCCTCATATTAGAGAAACACCCCGTAAAGACTAATTATCCCACATTGGCTGGTTAAACAGCTTTTACACAGTAATCTGCCTAAAATCGTAATAACACCATCAGTAATTGAATACGAAAGGGAAAGCTCAGGATCTTTTTTCCATCTGTGGCGGATTAATAATGGTTCATTAGTAATAGTATTAATTAAAACGTGTCTACTGGAGGACAGCGAGGTAAAAAGGTGAGGAAGAGGAGGGAGTAGCTGCTCCTGCATCTCGTCATCTGATCTTTACTGCTTTAATTCCTGTGTAACGCAACTTTAATCAGAAAAGTGGGTGAGCGATTGTAATTTTGTAATGAGCTCATTAAAATCTGTTTACACAGGCACAAGAAGGCATCAGTTGAGTTATCACCTAGGTTTGTGGTTTGAGGCTTATTTAAATACACTGAAACCAGATTGTTCAGTTAGTTCTGGTGGCAAAGCATTGCTATCATGCAGAGTAATTAATCAGTGTTATAGGTGCATTCCGACAGGTGACTGTCCAAAATCACTCAGAAACAGATACAAAGGATATGTGGATGGACATTTTAACAATATTAATACATCTGGACTATTTAAAACAAAAAAACTCTTGATTGATCTGCTGAAGAAAAAGCTTTTACAGTAACGTCACATTCACTGCAGTAAATTTCAAGCCAAGAGATCCCCTGCATACAACTACCTTGCCTTGTCCTGTAAAACCCACCTTTTTATCTTATAAAAACTATCAGAAAACCGAAATCATCACAAACAGCACTGCATTAGTACACAGAGAGCACAAACTGACACCACAAGTGCAACCACAACACATACAGATGAGCATATAAACACAGACGTTCACACACAGACAAAACCAAGCCAGCTTTGTAATCCAAATCAAAGATGCAAACGGTGAAGCAGTACCTTCCACTCACGCAGAGCTTCATCCTAGAGACCGAGAGATAAAAATCCTCCCGCCTCAGCCTTGCCGGAGATGGAGAAAACCCCCTCTAAATGCAATCTCGATCGGCTTACCCAGCTCTCGTTAAAGCTCAGAGAAACCCCAACACATGCACACCCCACCACCACTGCTGCCGCCACTACCAACACCACGCCACTCCAACAGCAGCAGCAGCAGTAGCAGTAGCTGAGGCAGGAGGAAAGACAGAGAGCGAGTGAGGGAGAGAGACTGTGCCAGAGCAGAAAGACAGAGAGGGAGAGTGGGAGGGAAGGAGCTTAAAGGAAGAAGACAGGGAGAACGCGGGGGTGGGAAAGATATGTACGGAAGAGAGAGGGAAATGGAGAGGGGGGGAGAGAGGGAGAAGCTTACCTGACAGTGTCTATGTTGTTCATCTCTTCGTCAGGAACCTTAAGAAAATGACAGCATGTTAGTGGAGGGGACCCATCATACTGGCTCAGGAGCTGCCAAGTAGAGCACTACTGCAGCACACACACACTCGTCCACAAGAAAAATGAAATATACATATTCAGCAGGCACATTCACTGTTTCCCTCTGTTTTTGTTTATGCCCCCGCCCTTCTGTCTTCTGTGCTCCTTCATTTGCTCCATCCCCTCTTCCCTTCCACTCCTTCCTGTGAGAAAGCCCATCCAATGCTCAGCACTGGGATGTCTACATCTATGCATACTTGAGGTGAGAAGAGAACAATCACATCATGCCGAGAGTGTGAGAGGAGAGAGTGAGAAGGAGAGGGAGGGAGGGAGGGAGGGAGGGAGGAGGGAGGGAGGGAGGGAACCTCCATTGCAGCCAGACTGCAGATACATGGCAAGCACCCCCCATGAGGGATACTGGCAGCAACTGGGCATCTCTGCCGAGGTGCTGAATCGGAGAGAAGGAGCAAAGATGGAGACGGGGAGGGGAGGATGTGGTAAGAGAGAAGCAGAAGACAGGGGGGGGAACAGGTGGTTCAATCTGTTGAATCTTACATCTCCAGTCTCAGGCAGTTAGCGAGAATACGTTATGTACAAGTGTGCTGCTGGCCCTTTCTCTGAAGGAGATGAATTATCCATCAACATGAGACTATTCCCCCTCAATTCGAATCTTCATTCAGATTTGGGATGCACGCCCAATTGAGGTTGGCATCCATGGTGCTATAGTGTCATCTTTCATGATCTTGGAATGTTACGAAGAGGGTTTAACCTTTTGATGATAGGGGAGGGGTTTCATGCATGTTCTTGTCGTGTCAGTAATGAAGGAAGCAATCTCTAGCATCAGTGAGAAACATGACTAGATCAGCATACCAACAAATGGCACCAATAAGTAGGGGAATGCCTAATGAATTTAGTTTGCATCTTCATCTAGGGCAGAGCAGAACAGAATGCTGTAAAGAATGCTTTGTTACTGCACTCACACAAGTCCTTGTACTTGTGCAAGGAGGTGAAACTTTGCAGCAACACACAGACGCTCACACTACACTGAGATGAACACCAACAGGCTCACATGCCTGCCTCTCAGCCCCCACACCACCCACCTTTTTTCAAGCAGTTGCTAAGGTGACGGTAAAGGCTGAATTTTAATCAGACAATAAATTAAGGCAATGTGATCTTCTCCTTTATTATTTAATGGCAGTGGCACTGATTTTAAAGATCTGCCTAGTATATTTTGCCTTTTTGAGAGAAACAATGACAGTCTGCTAATCAGACTAATCACATGTTCATGGAAGCTTTATGTTGTCCAGGGAATGTAAAACATAGGAATATTCGAGCTGAACGATGCACTTTTATACATTCTAGTGAGTTGAGCAATGTGTATTTTGAAGCAAGATAATCAAAGCCAGATGGATTAACATCTAGCATCGAGATGGATGTCATGCTGAGACTGCAAATACCCTCACTTCTAATGCAGTAACTTCTGACTGAGCCTTCAGGTTTGTCCTTCTGTGAAATGCACACTGCCGCTATAAGCCTGTGGAAACACCAGTTGCTATTCCCAAAGAAAACAGTTGTTTAAACAGGTTCTCTGCTTCCATAGCCATTTTAGCAAGGTTATTTCTCAAGCTGATGGATGTCACAAAATAAATGTGAGTGAGTGGGCTGAGTCAGTAAATGACAGCATTGTCCAGCTGAGACTGTTTGTGTGGAGGAGTTGCTGATGGGTAGAATGCTAATAAGCACTCCCATAGAAGCATGTTCACTGGTCAGCATTAAGAGGCACTCCTGTGAAGACTCACCGACACACCATCATCTAGGCACAAGGAGAACATGTCAAGTCAGAATGATCGCAGGAAGGCCAGGATAAGAAGCAGGGATCTTCTAGCTGCAAGACGAAAGTGCTAACCACCAAGCCACTGTGCAGCCTTACTTTAAATTGATTTAAGACTTTTCTTTATCCCAGCAAAACTCACACAACTTGGAAACCATATGCTTTCAACACAACACTGACATAGCATCACCTTTTAAAAGATGACTAGTTAAAACACTTAAAAATGTATATTTTTATGCTTATAACAACTGTTTTGCTTAAAATAACTGCTTGCCACAACCAAAACTGATGCTGACAGGAGCAGAGAGAGTGAACCTAAGTTTGATTGCTTTTGCGAGGACAAACAGACTTAAAAACAGTTTCTTTCCGAGAGCCATCACCACCCTTAACTCTCACAGGTCTCACACAAAGCCAACAACATAGTACATCTGTGCAATATACACCACTGTCTCATTCACTGCTATTTATATTCACTCCGTTATTTATCTCTGTTATTTATACTGTATATATGTAAATAGAGTGTTTTTTGCACTACTTTAAGATTTCCTTGCACTGTAAAGGAGAAGCTCTACAATCTCGTTATACATTGTATAATGACAATAAAGAATATTCTATTCTATTCTATTCTATTCTATTCTAAAGCTCATGCTACTATTATTTTATTCATATCTGGAAATGGATTAAATGTGTATGTGACCATGAGAATACCATCACCCAAATCTCTAGATTTATTTACAGCACCAAACAGGAGACAACCAAAGTTAACAATTAGCTAATGAATGCAGTGAAAACTGTTCCTCATTTGGTGACCAGAAACACAACACTTCAACATAAAAGGTGTCAGTGTGGCACTTACAGCTTATTTCTGCTGCCCCCAAGTGGGTAAAAACTTGATAATGCAGGTTTCAAAAAGCTACAATCTAAGAATAACTGAAGGCAAATGTAGCAATCTGTAATCTATAATGCCCTCATATATGTATACTAGCATATGAGGGGATAGTGGCATCAATGTCTATGTGTGCATGTTTTCTTGTGCAGGCTGTGAAAACAATTTTCCCTCGTTGGACAATAAAGATGTCTTCCATATTCTTCTTTATATATCTTGTGTTAATTTTTGATTGTCAAAACCCCATTGACTACATTAGACAAAGAAGTTGCAACTTTATTATGTGCCCATTTTTCCTGTACCTCTTTACTCTTTGAATAATAAAGAAATATCAAGAAAAGCTCATTCAAATCGTGCAAAGACTTGATTTATGCAGCTATCACTTCAAACTCTCTGAGAAACAATTTCCGCTCCAATCATAACATATGTTCAGAGCCTTGCTTTGATTAAAGACTGGGACGACTTTCATCACTCACCATGTTGATGCCTCTGGGCAGAGACACAGATCTGTAGGGGTATCTGGGGAAGTCACGACGAAACTCAGGACGGAAATTCTTCATCTCAAATCCTTGACAGAATTGTGGAGGAGGTGGGATCAAGTTAACCTCGTCTATTTCCAGCTTTGGCGGTGTTTCTGCTTTTACCTCGTGGCCCTGTTTCTCATCGCCCCTTCTCACAGTGTCAATGTCCGTCTCTAGATATTTTTTCTGTGCCAGGTCAGGGGAAGTCTGTTCTTCTGGAGTCTTCTGCTGCTGGGCCATTGAGCAGAGTAGCCTGGAGCTCACAACACTGACCTGGTCTTCAGGCTGATCTGGGTTTCTGGCGGTGAAGCCAGAGGGAGACACTGGTTTTCCAAATGCCTGCAGGCTGTTTGGGTCAAGCACATTGGACGTTACCTCATCTAGGAACTGTGAAAACTTCAGCTTGGTGTCGATCTTTTCCTCCAGCAGCCACTGTACTTTTACACTGTTAACGCTGGTATGGGTTTGTGTAGAGCCCCTCCCCTGATGCAGTGTGTTATGACAGCTGCCTCCTCCCTGCTCCACCTGTGGATAAGCACTGCAATGAGGCCCCCTGGAAGGATGTGCTGTTAGCTTCCCCAGCCCTCTCACTTCTCTGAGTCGAGTTTGAAAAGCCTCCTGGCTCTGCTTCTTGATGCAGCTGTGCAGGAGGCTGGTCACCCCAGAGCCCCAGCTGTTCAGGCTGCCTGTGCCCTCACTGCTGCTCCTGCTGCCTCCTGGGCTGCTACAGGGGACACTGGGGCTGGATGGCTGGCTTGGGGAGGACTGGTTAGAAGACAGGCCTATCAATTCCTTCAGCCAGACCTGATCCCCATTAAATGTGGGACCAGTGGGACTAAAGGAACCCCAAGCTTTTGGGGATGGCTGAGCCTGCTTTGCTGCATCTGTCTGGGAGAGGAAGCAGGCTGCTCTGTTTGTCCAATCCATTGACTTGAGTCTGGTCTGCATGGATGTGTCCTCTCTCTAATTGCAGCAACTAGCAAATGATCCATGGTCTAGCGGATAGCTCTGATTTTAAAGAGTTCTACCCCAAACCTGTGTCATTACTACACAAGCCTGACCTGAAAATGATCCAATACATTTCACTCTAGGCTGAACAGATGGCCTCCTTTAGTGCCAGGATAACCCCCTGCTACGTCGGGCAAGGTCATCCATACTCTGAGTCAAACACTGTGAAAATCACAGCTTCTCTGCTGGTAATCTGCAGAAGCTCCAGGTTTGAGTGGGAATTTTAATACAAGCCAAGCACGTGTCTTTGCTAGTTGAGCAGCGCTTACTCGGGGAGTGCAGTTCTTAATTAGAAGGTCTATTGATAGCTGAGCAGGCAAAGCTTTTTCCAGGTCAGTGCTTGTAGAATAGCAGTGATCGAACAGAGCACATGGCAGCTGACACACACAGACACACACACACAGACACACACACACACACACACACACACACACACACACACACACACACACACACACACACACACACACACACACACACACTGATGGACAGGCTTGTTCAGTAATGGATTACAGTAATCACATCAATATCTCTCATTAACAAAACAGTGCTGCTTTTGAAAACAAACTAAGGCAGACTGGATGTTTTGAAATGGAGATTTTCTATCGTGGAGTACTGCCTAAGAACAGATACAAATTTTGTGAAAATTGGAAATTGTTTCTCAGCATACAATTTCACTGTTTTAATGGATCAATACCACTCTCATGTCTGTGAGTGAAGAGCTAGAGCCAGAAGGCAGTTAGCCTGCCTAGTATAAAGATTGGCACCAGGGTGAAGCAGGCTCTGGCTCTCCTTCCCAACAATGTCAAAACAGTACTTTATTGAAATTTGCCATAATCTACAGGGTAAAACAGCGTAACTGCATGGTCCTATAAGAACAACAAAAATCTAAATGTATTAAATAATATTGTTCTCATCAATAATTTCACAATTGAAAGTCTATTTCTGTATCAAGCATATAATAAATCTTCTCTTATTTGTCAAAATCACCTTAATCCATTGTTCACCAAGACACGTAAGTTTTTTGGTTGTAACTTTTTGTTACAGCTCTTCACTTGCCAGCTCTAAGTGTATTTCCCCAAATTTGAACTATTTCTTCAAAATAAATTCTTATTTTGAACATGAAAGCAAAGAAATCCAAAAATTATGTTCAACTCATTATTTGATACAGTCTTGTAGTATAGTAAATGAATCTGTTGGCCACGGCTGTTGTTGAATACGTTGTTTCCCATTTTGTAGTGTTACTGTATCTTCTTCTAAATCTCAGTTTATCATTTCTTGATATCCATGCCAACTGTAGCACTCCTTTCCCATACCGAAGCATGTACTCGTATGGGCATACTGTAGCTGTAATGTTCATCAATATTGAAACGGTTACATAACTGCATCAATAACACCTCTGTTAGACTGTGCATGAAAGCAGTGGAAGAGATTGAATCTGGCAAGTGAGTGGCAGCAGTTAGAGAGAAATAAAATACCACCAAGAGGGGTTGTGGGCAGTCTCCTAAAAGTGAAATCCGCATCCAAAACAGATGGTAAAAATAACACAACTGTATAGAAAATTTCACATTTTCCATCATTTAATTTTTTAAATCATCCATCCATCCATTCATCCATCCATCCATTATCTATACACTGCCTAATCCTCATTAGGGTCAAGGGGGGCTGGAGTCTATCCCGGCTGGCTTATGGGCTACACATAGAGACAAACATGCACAATCACATTCACACCTGGACAATTTAGAATTATCAATTAACCTCAGTATGTTTTTAGACTGTGGGAAGAAGCTGTAGTACCCTGAGAAAACCCACACATGAACAGGGAGAACATGCAAACTCCATCCATCCCAAGTTTAGACCTGGACGTGAACTGGGATCTTCTAGCTGTGATTCAACGATGCTAACCACCGAGTCACTGTGTAGCCATTTATAAATCATCATAATTTATAAATCATATTAAATATAATCATCTAATTTGATGTGTGAGCATAGAACACAGAGTACATCTTCAGCTTGTCCTGCCTGCATTGTATTTCCTATACAGATATCAGCTTGGATCTGGCAGGGATAATATACTGTACAGTGCATCTTGTCATGTAAGAGCCAGACTGTTTGGGTCTCCAGGGGTATCATTAGTGCCGCATTCAATATGTAGAATTTTAGCCATGACTGGATGGCCAGCTGTGCGCATGCGTTCCTTTAGCCTTGGGCCCCACACGCTGCCTACAGCTACAGTCCATCTGACTCACCCATGGGACCACCCTGTCTGGAGCATGGAGGAGCACCAAGCCTTCTGAACAGACATATCTATATCATTTTCTCTTTGCTCCATCCCCCTTTTTTACACCCCCTCTCCGTTGTGCTGCCATTTCTCACCATTTTCAGACTTTCCAGACAGGTTCAGGCCTCCTCTATGATGAATGTCCCTAATAATCTCTTTTCAATCTCAGGAGGAGGAGATGGGTGGGGGCCAATTTAGAAGTATCGCCCTGATGGGAGCGACAGTCAGACCATGACTGCCCAGGGGTAAAGGTGCTGAAATGGATTCCTGCTACAAGCACAGAGGTGGAGATAATTGTTGATGCTTGCTTGCTCAGTGGTTGCACTCTGCTTTCCCTAGTTGACTAGTTGTGTTGCTGCCTGCCAGGGCTGAGACTCTGCAGGGGCCACATTCTGTGTCCCTCACTAAGCCTGCAGAGCACCCTAAATGCCACAGCTGATCAGCTTTGGACAATAAGCAGTATGGCTGTCACGCTCAGCTGTTACTATGGCAGTGTGTTTTGCCTGTTGTCCCCATCAGATCAGAAACTGCTCTCCCATCTGTCCACACAGTCACATGGTAAACACTAGCTGGAAAGAAATTAAATTCTTCTCCAAAGGACAAAAGCCAGTTTAATGGAATTGAAAAAAAACAACAAAAAAAAAAACATACAACATACACAACCGTTCAAAAGTTTGGGGTCACTTAGAAATGCCTTTATTATTGAAGAAAAGCATTTGTTGTTCAATGAAGATAACATTAAATGAGTCAGAAATATAGTCTAGACATTGTTAATGTGGCAAATGACTATTCCAGCTGGAAACAGCTGATTTTTAATGGAATATCTACATAGAGGTGCAGAGGCCCATTTCCAGCAACCATCACTTCTGTGTTCTAATGCTACATTGTGTTAGCTAATGGTGTTGAAAGGCTAATTGATGATTAGAAAACCCTTGTGCAATTCTGTTAGAACATAAATTAAAGTGTGAGTTTTCATGGAAAACATGAAATTGCCTGGGCGACCCCAAACTTTTGAACGGTAGTGCGCATTAGAAGTGGCAGCAACAAAGAGCAGGCCATTCATACAGGCCAGAAAAATCTAAAATGCTGAAAGAAGAAGTAGTTGTGAAATTCCACGCATCACTATTAAATCTTTTTTTTTTTTTACCCTAAAGTGTGATAAAATGTGTCAGTGAAATAAAAGCTTGTATGAGAGCATCAGGAAACCCAACCTAAAACATTCAGCAATTTCTATCAGTAAGGTCACTGCCTCCATCTGGTACTCGGTTTTTCAGAGCAACAGAAACAGCAGTGACTGATTTCAGATTGTTAGAAACACTTTCAGAGGGTCACGTGATGGTAGCGAGGTGATCACAGCATTTTGGTCTGAGCTCTGCGCCACTTGGCTGTATAAACTCATTTATCCTGTTTTCAACCGGACATGGGAGCTATTTTTGTTTTGAGTGTCGCATGTTATGTCTTTAGAATGCTTTTGGCCGCAGTCCTTCGACAATATGGGAAGAACCCGAGTGAACAAAGACAAGAAGGACGCGCTCTCTGAACCCGAAGAAGGCTCTCCAGATTGTGACCAGGCCGATTCTGACATCTCTGACGGACTGGACTCAGCTCTCGCTAAGGCTCTCAGTCTCATAACGGCTAACATTATAAAAATGATTGATGAAAAACTTAACCCTCTGGCCGTGACTATTAACAAACATGCTGTGGAGCTCCGGTCTGCCGGTGTTCCATTTTAACTGGTGATCAGATTAACTGGCGATAGTTGCCGTCTCCAGATGTTTCGTCCGCAGATTCATCACGATCAGATCTGGCTGTACGTGAAACGAAGATACTAGAAAAAGAAGACCTCACCGAAAAATGTCGGCATCACTACTTAATAAAGTCTATATCCATGTAAATATCACCTACAGACAATAAAAAGAAATGTGCTATTCAAAATTTTAAAAAACACATTTTTCAAGAATGGTGAGAGGATTCGAAACCACGTTATCCAGCAGTAAAATTACGAGACCGCAGTCTTACTCATCGTGCCATCTATCAGTCCAACAAACATCCCGCTTCATCCACACAGATCTTTGTCATTCTGTCAGGTGTTTAACACCTGGTAATTGTTCAGGAATCACGCCCAGGTTAACACGCCCAGGTTAACTGGGGATAGTCACAACTTAATACAGCCTGTCTGGTTAATAACGAGACACAAAACAAATTATTGTCTCACCAAGAAAACCCACAACATAGAAGCACGTCCACTGTGGTGTTGTGTGTTAGTCTACGTTCAGTGGAACGGATCCAGAGCAGAACTTCAGGTTCAACTCGGGTTTGTTCTCAGAAACACTCAGACCCTCGGCAGCTTCCCATCATAATAACATGCAGCAGAACATTAGCTTGATCTGATAAAATACATCGGAACAAACTGAGACCACATTGTCAAAACTACTCAGTCAGAAAACAATGAAAACACATTCAGTCATCCACGTCCTAACTGTCATTTCAGAGCACGTTAACCGCTAAAAGTTAAATACACAAACACACAAAGGTAAATTAGCTCTATGACTCCTTGACCTGCATAAATATACGCTATATTGCCAAAAGTATTCACTCACCCATCCAAATACTCAGAATCAGGTGTTTCAATCACTTCCATGGCCACAGGTGTATAAAATCAAGCACCTAGGCATGCAGACTGCTTTTACAAACATTTGTGAAAGAATGGGTCGCTCTCAGGAGCTCAGTGAATTCCAGTGTGGAACTGTGATAGGATGCCATCTGTGCAACAAATCCAGTCGTGACATTTCCTCACTCCTAAATATTCCACAGTCAACTGTCAGTTGTATTATAAGAAAGAGGAAGTGTGTGGGAACGACAGCAACTCAGCCACAAAGTGGTAGGCCACGTAAACTGACGGAGCGGGGTCAGCGGATGCTGAGGTGCATAGTGCGAAGAGGTCGCCAACTTTCTGCAGTCAATCGCTACAGACCTTTAAACTTCATGTGGCCTTCAGATTAGCTCAAGAACAGTGCTTCAGCAGAGAGCTTCATGGAATGGGTTTCCATGGCCGAGCAGCTGCATCCAAGCCATACATCACCAAGTGCAATGCAAAGCGTGGGATGCAGTCGTGTAAAGCACACCACCACTGGACTCTAGAGCAGTAGAGACGCCTTCTCTGGAGTGACAAATCGCGTTTCTCCATCTGGCAATCTGATGGACGAGTCTGGGTTTGGTGGTTGCCAGGAGAACCATACTTGTCGGACTGCATTGTGCCAAGTGTAAAGTTTGGTGAAGAGGGGATTATGGTGTGGGGTTGTTTTTCAGGAGCTGGGCTTGGCCCCTTAGTTCCAGTGAAAGGAACTCTGAATGCTTCAGCATACCAAGACATTTTGGACAATTCCATGCTCCCAACTTTGTGGGAACAGTTTGGAGCTGGCCCCTTCCTCTTCCAACATGACTGTGCACCAGTGCACAAAGCAAGGTCCATAAAGACATGGATGACAGAGTCTGGTGTGGATGAACTTGACTGGCCTGCACAGAGTCCTGACCTCAACCCGATAGAACACCTTTGGGATGAATTAGAGCGGAGACTGAGATCCAGGCCTTCTGGTCCAACATCAGTGTGTGACCTCACAAATACGCTTCTGGAAGAATGGTCAAAAATTCCCATAAACACACTCCTAAACCTTGTGGACAGCCTTCCCAGAAGAGTTGAAGCTGTTATAGCTGCAAAGGGTGGACCGACGTCATATTGAACCCTATGGATTAGGAATGAGATGTCACTTACGTTCATATGCGAGTTAAGGCAGGTGAGCGAATACTTTTGGCAATATAGTGTAAATATTTGTAATGTTATGAAACAAAAAGCCCTGTCAGTGCAGCCCTCTCCATGCAGCCCTATCCGTGCAGGGTATGTCTGCAGACATACCCTTCTCGGATAAACTCCCACCAGGTGAAAATGAACATTCTGCCCTGATTGCTGTACCCACTGCAAATGATCCCTATTCTTTTATCAAACAGGGTTGTTAAGGTGCTGGAAGGCTGGTTAATTGCTTTTATCTGGAGCAAAAGGAAACCCGGACTCAAGATGACAAAACTTCAGATGGCTGGTTCTGATGGTGGTTTAGATGTTCCTAATGTGAGACTATATCAGCTTGCAGCTCACCTATGGATGATAGCTGACTGGCTTAAGCAAGATTCAGCCTCCATTTCGATTGATGTAGAGTTCTCTCAGTCCAAATATCCCCTGTTTAACTTATTATTTGTGAATAATTCTGATGTGATTAAGAAGCTCTGTATTAATCCCATCACTTTAAGCACAGTTAAAGCTTGGAGATCCATTCGCATCATAGAGGGTCGTGTCCACCCAACATCTCCTCTTGCTCCTAGTTTGGGCGGCCCGGACTTCCTGCCAGGCTGCCTAGATCAAGGATTCAGAACTTGATATACTTGTGGGTTGACAAAACTGGGAGACTTGTTTGCTGGCCAGACTTTGCTCTCCTTTCAGCAGTTACAGCAGCGATATGGCCTACACATGAGTGAGTTCTTCAGATATCTACAAATCAGACACTTTGTTGTAAAAGACGCAACTCTGACAACTAATAGTGCTGTCTTCTCAGATGTCTAGGAAATGTATTAGTATTTTCTACAAGGCACTGATTTCCAATCTACCTCTAACCTCCCAGTCCACCAAGGAAGCTTGGGAGAGAGACCTGGGCATCTCTATAGATGACACAGCCTGGCAGGAAGTATGGGCACACGCTATGGATATATCTGTTAGTAACCAGGCCAGATCTATTCAGTTTAGGATTGTGCATCGCGTCCATATTACACCTGTTCTCAAAAACAAACTGGACTCTAACTCCTCCCCACTGTGTTGGAAATGTAACATGGAGACTGTTAGGTTTTCTCTGAGGCTCAGGCGCAGGAAAGAGAAGGAGTTGAGCAGTGGCAGATTCAATGGTTTATTTACAACAAGAAAAAAACACAAGACTCCAACTCCCAACGGAAGTGTGTTCCCACAAAGGGGAAACGGAAACAGTAACAACTACTGAGAACTACAGGGCCTCTAGTGGCTGGAAGACTAAAAAAAGAGTATTTATCAACAAGAGAACTGACCCACGGCAGGTAATACCTGGGCAGGAGAGAGAAAACAACTAAGACTGTATGCCTACAAGAATTTCCTAACTAAAGAGCGATTATGCTCACACGGATCTCAGAACATGAAACTAGAAGTCAGCAAAAACAGTTACTTCTATGAAACAAGATTTGCTCTAAGAAAAATACAAGAACTAGAGAACTATCCGCAATAAACCAAAACTAGATCAACTAGAAATCTGGAGATTACATTACTCCACAACTTAGAATGAACCAGAAAACTTTATACAAACCTACGATAATAATAATAAACTAATACTGAGACTGCTGGTAACTGAGACAGAACTGACGGCGGACAGCTAGGAAGCTGGGAGGCAGAGAACCAGATGAAGCAGGGGGGGTTCTGTTGGGCTGTGTCAGACGGTCGCGGCTGCGACGGCGGTGGAGGCTCGGACGGAGGTTGGGAGGTGGTGGAGAAGTTCCAGGACAGTTCCAGAGATGTAGACAGAGGACGGGGGTGTAGATGAATCCTGGTGGGTAGGAATGGGTTGACAGCAGGAGCAGGTGGTTGGTCCGAACTATGAAAGAGCAGAAACAGCTTTACTAGAGGTTCGCAGCAACAATGGCTAGAGTAAATTGATCAGAAAACTGACTGTGGGGCATTCACAATCCGGCGTCGACTAAACAGTGGAGTCAGGTTATATTGTGTAGAAGTCAGCTGATTGGCTCTGGCACACCCGCTCCTGCTTCTGCTGATTGATCCAGGATTGCCCTCACCTGCCGTTGCCACACTGCTCAGCATACCCAAAAAGGAAGAAAACAAGAGGAAGGAGGGGCCCTATCCAGAGCCAGCAGCAGCAGACCTAACAGAAACTGGTGATTATGTGTTTCTGGTCATGTGCTAAACTACAACGTTATTGGCTTGATATTATAAATGAACTATCCATTATTTTTGGCAAGTCAATGCTGCTGGATCCTATGTGCCTCATACTCGGTCTCCCCAATGTTCATATGTCTAGCAGCAAGCATAAAAGACTGTTCTTTTTTAAGTCTGGGGATCAGATTTAAAATATATTGGACCTACACTGTCTTCTCCCATATTACCAGGATTTCCTAAACTGGCCTAGCCTGCCCATGTAAATTCTTGTCTGATGTAAAAATGGTTATTGTCTTGTCACACCTGAGCTGTTTCTGTTTAGTTTTGTTCTCCATGCTATGTGTTTGTTTTCTAAAAAATCAAATAAACATATTATTTTAAAAAAAAGAAAAATTTTCAGAGCATCACCTAATTGCTCCCGTCTTTAGGTCTGCAAACTGCCTGTCCAAGTATGGAGCCAACTAACAGTGTGTTGTGCCTTTGCAAAGACTGTCAATAATGGCTCACAGGTACACTTGTGAAAGGCTTAGACGAGGAAATGGTGTGTCAATATGAATCAGTAATTCATCACATGCCAAGACATATGTCAATGCCGCCAGACCTGTGGAGTCATTTTCAGGGAACCATACTGTGCAATCAAATGAGAATCGGTTAAACTGAATAAGGACGAGCTCATGGGTTATTCAAGAATTGCAAGACATTTGGGCTTCAAAATGTTTGAAAAATAAACTTTCTCTTTTATAATTTTCTTCTACTTATTCATCAACAATGAGTAATAAACTATCAAATGCTTGTTTGGCTCACCTTACACATCAGTGGTACCATTTTTATTACATGTTTTATTTATTGTTTGCTAACTCTAATCACAGTAACAGGGTTGCTAATCCATGTTAATATTAGCTTTTTCACAGAAGTAGAAGCTAGATATTTAGCTAGCTGTTTCTGCTGACCAAGAGGACAAACCTTCTGATGGAAAAAAGTCAAGAAATAAGTAGAAAGAATTTGTCTTATCCTGATAATATGCATAACAGGATTGTATGAGGTAGAGTGAGACATTTAAACAAGGCCGACAATGTTATGAAAATACGAAAAATAGAAGAGAGGACATAGCTTTGCTCTACCCATTCTTTTGGAAAACTGTTTGATGATGTTAATTCCAGCGTTTCATGTGATTCACTGTTTTCTTCTTCTTCTACCAGCTATAAAGGTTTTGCTAACAGGGTTGTGTTCCTGTTGTGGGACACATGTTCCGTGCATAATAATTACGCAAAATATTATTATTATTATTCAAACTATTATCTTGATTTAAAAAAATGTTCCCACAATTACAAGAGACATCAATGAAAAAAAATATACTAAAAAAAGGAGATTTAAATGTAATTTTAACTGTTTTATTTGAGATTCAATTTGGTCACCAAGGGGGTGGACAAGAGAAAAATGGCATTTTAGGGGGAAATCTGGACAAGTAAATTCACACAATTGCATGTTTTAATATTTTGTACATGAATTATTTGAATTTTGATAGGTGCGATGTAAAATGTCCTCCAATTTTGGCATGACCCTCATTCTGGAGGTGTAGAGATAGGTTTCCTGGGATCCCTGCAGAACACACAGTTCAGTCCGCAATATATAGCATCAGTCGCACTGCAATTACAAAAGCACAGAATGCATACCACAGGTGTGAAGTGTCAAGAGTGAAGAGCATTGTTTTCTAACAGACAGTGTATAAACAGAGACAAAACAGTCTACAGTTCCATCTTTACAAGGCATCGCCAAGAGCTTTGTGCCTGATCAAAGACTTCAGGAGAGCAAACACTTTCTTCAAATGAATACTGGAGATTTACATGGCCTCAGTCTAAAGTTTCAATTCTTGTGTGTCTGAAGCATATGCAGCTTGGATGATGTCTCTATATAAATGTGCTACAGAGGAGAGGGACCAGCTGACCTCAATGCATGTCATTATCATACACTGTCTTGTGTTAACACAGCCTGTCATAACACTGTGTGCTCCACCAACGTGTCACACAGCAAATGGTTAGCATAGCATCATGCAGCAGATTCACTGAGTTGTTACCTCAACTGTTGACAATCTTCCCGGTTGAACAGATGAAGAAATGAGCACCAAATGCAAAAACCCAAACTTCATCTACAGAAACCCTACTAACAAATCAGCAGGAAATCATTTTAATCATCTTCAAGAAACAGTTGTGAACAAACTGTGTACATTTATAAGAAAAATTCTGAGGCGCTTAAGTGTTACTTAAGTGTTTCCTTTTCGACCACATTGTATTTCCACTCTACATCCATCCATCCATTATCTGTACACCGCTTAATCCTGGAGTCTATCCCAGCTGACTTAACGTGAAGGCAGGGGACACCCTGGACAGGTCACCAGTCTATCACAGGGCTACACATAGAGAGAAACAATCCCACTCACACTGACACCAACGGACAACTTAGAGCCACCTCAGCATGTTTTTGGACTGTGGGAGGCAGCTGAAGTACACATAGAAAGCCCACGCATGCACAGGGAGAACATGCAAACTCCATGCAGAAGGATCTTGGGAAGGCCGGGACGCATTTTTTCTTGAAACGGGAGTCTATTTTGCTGTTAATTAAAATATGTAACAAGTGCAAGTAAAGTTAAGACAATTATTTGATTAACTGATAAGTCAGTTCGCAAACTGTTTTATGCAAAAAAAAATATCAGTAGTTGCAATTTCTCAAATGTGAGGATATGATTAATTTTCTTTTTGGAATTTTTTTTCTTGGAAAATTTTGAGGTTTGTATAATTTAGTTGGACAAAATGAGCAACATTACAGTACGGTTGTGATGGCATTTCCCGAACACTCAAATATACACTGCCAGTCAAATGTTTGGACACAGCTTCTCATTTAATGTTTTTTCTTTGTTTTCATGACTATTTACATTGTAGATTCTCAATGAAGGCATCAAAACTATGAATTAACACATATGGAATTATGTATTAAACAAAAAAGTGTGAAATAAATCAAAACATGTTTTATATGTTAGATTCTTAGAAATAGCCACCCTTTGCTTTGATTACTGCTTTGCACACTCTTGGCATTTTCTCCATGAGCTTCATGAGGTAGTTACCTGAAATGGTTTTCCAACAGTCTTGAAGGAGTTCCCAGAGAAGCTGAGCACTTGTTGGCCCTCTTGCCTTCGCTCTGCGGTGCCATCTCATCCCAAACCATCTGGATTGGGTTTAGATCAGATGACTGTGGAGGCCAGGTCATTTGGCACAGCCCTCCATCAGTGTCCTGTTGAAAAATAAATGATGGTCCAACTAAATGCAAACCGGATGGGATGGCACGTCTCTGCAGGATGCTGTGGTGGCCATGATGGCTCAGTGTGTCCTCAATTTTGAATAAATCCCCAACAGTGTCACCAGCAAAGCAGCCCCACACCATCACACCTCCTCCTCCATGCTTCATGGTGGGAACCATGCATGTAGAGACCATCCGTTCACCTTTTCTGCGTCGCACAAAGACACGGTGGGTGGAACCAAAGATCTCAAATTTGGGCTCACCAGACCAAAGTTCCACTGGTATAATGTCCATTCCTTGTGTTTCTTGACCCAAACAAATCTCTTCTGCTTGTTGTTTTTCCTTAGTAGTGGTTTCTTAGCAGCTATTTTTTACCACAAAGGCTTGATGGGCGCAGTCTCCTCTGAACAGTTGATGCAGAGATGTGTCTGCTACTAGAACTCTGTGTGGCATTTATCTGGGCTCTAATCTGAGGTGTTGTTAACTTGCCATTTCTGAGGCTGGTAACCCTAATGAACTTATCCTCGTCAGCAGAGGTGACACTTGGTCTTCCCTTCCAGGGGCGGTCCTCATGTGAGCCATGGTTTTTGCGACTGCACTTGGGGATACATTCAATGTTTCTTCAGTTTTCCGGACTGACTGATCTTCAGTTCTTAAAGGGATAGTTCGGGATTTTTGACATGAATCTCTATGGCATCCCTATCATTAGTAACGTACACTCTCACTGTCTTACCCCCGACAGTGTCCCGTGAGCCGAGTTCTGGTCTGGTTCTGGTCGTGGCGAAAGTAGTCCGGCAGGTTTCCAGGGTCACTTAAATAAAACGTATTTCTTCTAAAAACAGCATGTGTTCAAAAGAGTTATTTATTTGCATCACAAAACCCATTTCCACGAAAAAGTCACACCACGTAATCACTTGGCACTACTTCCTGTCCCGTCGTATCAATGCGCGCTGCCGTAAGCCCACCCCGCGGCTACCTGTTTCACTTTGTTTATTACTCAAGGATCAGAACGATAGGCTACCATGTCTGAGTTCCCTCAGAGCTACGTCCATCACTGGAAAGCGATGAAATCCGTGACAAGATCCAGGCACATCTTTATTGCTGCAGCCTGGGTAGTCACAAGTCCGCCCCATTTATCATATAATATGTAAAAATGTTTGGTTTCTAACTTGTAACTAAGCTGATAAACGTGTCGGTCTACCGCTCTCAAACTTAGCCTGCACGTTAGCGTTGTTGATATCAACACATGTACACAGCAGTCAGCTGGAGGACAGCGCGCATTGATACGACGGGACAGGAAGTAGTGCCAAGTGATTACGTGGTGTGACTTTTTCGTGGAAATGGGTTTTGTGATGCAAATAAATCACTCTTTTGAACACATGCTGATTTTAGAAGAAATACGTTTTATTTAAGTAAACGGATTTGGATGAAATTTTCAGGGAAGGTCAGAAATGACACAAGGACCAAGTGATTATATTTTGGCAGTGATGCAGCTTATAGTCTGGATCCACATATTTGTTAAAGATTTCTGTATCATTGCGAGATAGCGTCACGGCGTCACTGTAACTATGACTACAAGTGAACACTACGTCAGCTGCCTGCTGACGATCACAGGATTGTGATCCTACTACAAATCCACCACTGCGGACTAATCGGGACTTATCCATCGAAAATCCATCCATCCATCCATCCATCCATTATCTATACACCGCTTAATCCTCACTAGGGTCGCGGGGGGTGCTGGAGCCTATCCCAGCTGACTCGGGCGAAGGCAGGGGACACCCTAGACAAGTCGCCAGTCTGTCGCAGGGCTACATACACAAACAGTCACTCTCACATTCACACCTATGGGCAATTTAGAATGATCAATTACCTCCGCATATTTTTGGACTGTGGGAGGAAGCCGGAGTACCCGGAGAAAACCCACGCATGCACAGGGAGAACATGCAAACTCCATGCAGAAAGATCCCGGGAAAGCCGGGACGCGAACCAGGGACCTTCTTGCTGCAAGGCGAAAGTGCTAACCACTACACCACTGTGCAGCCCTCCATTGAAAATGATACAAGAAACAGTTTCTTCAGTTGTGGAGGTGTTTCTGAGTCCCATTAATTCCCACCGCCTGCTACATATTTAGGTCATGTCTGTGCTCAGCACAAAGGTCATTTTATTTGTGGGTACATCTATATTAAATGGCCATGTTTTATGTTGCTGTGATTTCTGATCATCAGTAACTAATAAACAAATGCTGCATTTATTTTTTTTTTAAAAATGCTGCATTTCTGACAATGCCATATGGGGGAATGAACAACCTTGGAGGAGTACTGTGCTTTCTGAGTGCTTTTCTAGTTTTAAATGTATTGTATAAATAATGGTGATTTAACATGACTTGGACACACTCTCTTTCTGTTCTTAGCCTCCTCTGTCAAGCTCCCTTTTCGGTCACTTTGCCTCTGCCATGTCCCTTCTGAGAATCTTCTTCTGCTAGTTTGTTGTTTTTTAGCATGTAGCACTGAGAATAATGAGCAGCCCCTTTTGGGTAGTATGATGTGCATTAGACATGCTATACACTCACTGGCCACTTTAGTCGGTACACCTTGCTAGTAAAAGGTCGGACCCCTTTTTGCCTTCAGAACTGCCTTAATTCTTCGTGGCATACTTTCAACAAGGAGTTGGAAACATTCCTATGTTCCTATGCCAATCTCCGGTTCCATCACATCCCAAAGGTTCTCTACTGGATTGAGATCTGGTGACTGTGGAGGCCACTGGAGTGCAGTGAACTCATTGTCATGTTCAGAAAACCAGTTTGAGATGATTTGAGCTTTGTGACATGGTGCATTATCCTGCTGAAAGTAGCCATCAGAAAATGGTACACTGTGGTCATAAAGAAATGGACTACAACACTCAGGTAGGCTGTGGCGTTAAAATGATGCTCAGTTGTTCAATGTGTGCAAATTGTAGCCTCAGTTTTCAATTCTTAGCTGACAGGAGTGGCACTCGGTGTGGTCTTCTGCTGCTGTAGCCCATCTTCTTCAAGGTTGGACGTGTTGTGCATTCAGAGATGGTATTCTGCATTCCTTGGTTGAAACCAGTGGTTATTTGAGTTACTGTTGTCTTTCTATCATCTCCAACCAGTCTGCCCATTCTCCTCTGACCTCTTACATCAACAAGGCATTTTCGTCCACACAACTGCCGCTCATTGGATATTTTCTCTTTTTCTGACCATTCTCTGTAAACCCTAGAGATGGTTGTCTGTGAAAATCCCAGTAGATTTCTCAGCAGTCTCTGAAATACTCAGACCAGTCTGTCTGGCACCAACAACCATGCTACATTCAAAGTCACTTAAATCCCCTTTCTTCCCATTTTGATGCTCGGTTTGAACTTCAGCAAGTTGTCTTGACCACATCTATATGCCTAAATGAACTGAGTTGCTACCATATGATTGGCTGATTAGATATTTGCATTAGCGAGCTGTTGAACAGGTGTTCCCTCATGAAATGGCCGATGAGTGTATATTAACTTTAAATGTTCAATAAAAAATTGATTGCTAAAAAGCAAAATTATCAGGGATATCTGTGGTTTCTGCAAGATGAAATAAAAACCTGCAGACAATATGACAAAATAAACAAACAAACAAAAAATACATGGGCTGTCAAATAAGCATATTTTGTTTGCTTTTCTTAATTTCAGTTGGGTTTTTTTGTTTGTTTTATTTTCAATATTCAGCAGTAACTGACTGAACCTGCCATTACTAGCGGGGCTAAAAACAACTGAATTTGAGCCTGTACTGCATGTAAGCAATACAACCATGTCAAACCTACGCTTTATTAAAGAAGTATCAGTTATCAAATTCTGCTAAATAAATGTTCTTAACATAGGCACCAGGGAAATGTTGGTCTGAATAAATTACTCTGAGAGAAAATTTTGAAACACCAATCAAGAAAACATATTTAGAGCAAATTGCTTGTCAAGAAGATAAATGCAGCAGCAGAGAATGAGGATGCTGTTTTCACGGTTATCTGGTTATCTTTTCAGTAACTTTTCTTGTGCTGTCCACATACACACACACACAATCACACACACACACACACACACACACACACACACACACACACACACACACCCACACACACAGACACACACATACGTGTGCGTAGAAAGGCTGCCAATTATAGTAACTGTGTGATGAGGTTTCTCATACTGAGCCCCATGCTACCTTTGCCTCTAATCCTTTGTTATTAATTATATCTTCAACAAGCCTACACAGTTCTTGTGGTGTCAGCACCGAGTATCCATGGCAACAGCCAGTTGGTCCCAGCTCACAGGGAGGCACACATGCACTGCTGCCAGACAAAACCATGGTTCGCTGCAAAGATGCTCCACTGACAAGATTAATGACTCAACTGTGGAAAATATAAGAAAATTAAAAAAGTCCTGGCCCCCTTGAGCGTCTTTTCCTAGTTTTTGAGCCAGGAACAAAACTCACAGTCATTAGTGACCAAACAGATAAAAGATGCCTGTTGCTGCTCACAAAAATCAATGTGCTGTAGTAGAATATGAATGAGTACATTTTGTACTTAAGCATCAATTTGTTGTATTTTAGTTGAGTATTTCTATTTTCTGCCGTTTCTACTTCACTACACTTGGACATATTGCACTTCTGTTATTAATGACAGCTATAGATACTTTGCAAATTACATTTTAACATAGAAACCTGCATACATCTATCCATCATTTACACCGCTTAATCCTCATTAGGGTGACGGGGGTCTGGAGTCTTTCCCAGCTGACTTAGGGTGAAGCCAGAGGAGACCCTAGACAGGTCACCAGTCTATCACAGGGCTACACATAGAGACAAACAATCACACTTGCATTCACATTTATGAACAATTTAGAATTATCAATTAACCTGAGCATGTTTTTGGATCGTGGGAGGAAGCCGGAGAACACAGAGAAAGCCCACACATGCACAGGGAGAACATACAAAGTCCATGCAGAAAGATCCTGAGAAGGCGGCGACGCGAACCAGGGATCTTCTAGCTGCAAGGTGAAAGTACTAACCACTAAGCCCAACATACATACAAATACTTATAAACATAAAATAAATTAAACTACTCAGTAGGGTATTACATTGTTGATTGTCTTCCCCACCCTAACCTGATACAACTTTACTTGCTACTTATTAGTCCATTAATGTACTATCTAAACAGTTCTCCACATTTTATGCATTTCTCATATCTTTTCAATTTATTTTGTTAAGCAGGAACTCCACCCACTGCTTTTATATGGTTTTATATGTCTTTTTGCAGGTCTTGTGGAGTAGTGCACATGCAAGAAAAGCCTTTTGTGGGGCTCCAGAGAGAGCTGTGCAAAGTCTGATAAATTACCCAAAGTGAAGTCACCTGAGTCAGCATCAGTTGGGTCTGAAGACTGTAAGTTTGACAAAAATAAATCCATAAATAAATAGATAGTGTAGAGCTAGAAAGAAGTGAGTTTTAAAGATTTCTGTGGCTCAACTCTCATCTCTCTTTGGCTAGCAATCAAGTTTTGACTAATATAAAGAATGTGAGGATTTAAAAAAGGTGAGGTCCAGTTCCAATCAGTGCCTTTAAACTTTTTTTAATACTATGGGGGCAGCATACTACAACCACGAGGAACTCTTTCAAGTGTCAATGCAGAGCCAACCTATAATAAAATGTGTTTATTGTCTTGGGTTTTACTTTTACTTACTAAGCAACAAGCTTCTCATCAAGTGTAGTAATCCACTACACCCCTGAAGGTGTGCTGCGGTATCTGGCACCAAGATGTTAGCAACAGATCCTTTAAGTCCTGGAAATTGTGAGGTGGGGCCTCCATGGATCAGACTTGTTTGTCCAGCACATTCCACAGATGCTTGATTGGATTGAGATCTGGGCCAAGTCAACACTTCAAACCCCTTGTTGTGCTCCTCAAACCATTCCTGACCCATTTTTGCTTTGTGGCACCGGTGCATTATCCTGCTGAAAGAAGCCACAGCCATCAAGGAATACTGTTTCCTTGAAAGGGTGTACATGGTCTGCAACAATGCTTGGGTGGGTGGTTTGTGTCAAAGTAACATCCACATGGATGATAGGACCCAAGATTTCCCAGCAGAACATTGCTCAAAGCATCACACTGCCTCCACCGGCTTGCCTTCTTCCCATAATACATCCTGGCACCATGTGTTCCCCAGGTAAGCGACACAGATGCACCCGGCCCTGCTCATGTGCCCATTGTTGTCACTTTCTGTGGTGCACAGTGGTCAGCATGGGCACCCTGACTGGTCTGCAGCTGTGCAGCCCTGTATACAACAAACTGTGATGCACTGTATTTTCTGACACCTCTCATTATCTTCTTCAGCAATTTGAGCAACAGTAGCTCCTCTGTTGGATTGGACCACATGGGCCAGCCTTCACTCTCCACGTGCATCAATGGAGCCTTGGCTGCCTATGACCCTGTCGCTGGTTCACCACTGTTCCTTCCTTGGACCACTTTTGATATTTACTGACCACTGCACACCAGGAACACCCGACAAGAGCTGCACTTTTGGAGATGCTCCGACCCAGTCACAATGTGGCCCTTGTCAGACTCACTCAAATCCTCACACTTGCCCATTTTTCCTACTTCTAACACATCACCTTTGAGGGCAAAATGTTCACTTGCTGCCTAATATATCCAAGCCACTAATAGGTGCAATGATGAAACGATAATTCACTTCACCTGTCAATGGTCATAATGTTTTGCCTGATATATATATATATATATATATATATATATATATATATATATATATATATATATATATATATATATATATATATATATATATATATATATATATATATATATATATATATATATATATATATATATATATATATATATATATTTGCTTGCAAAATTCTGGAGGTCTGGAGGAGTTGTAGCTGTTCCAGGATTTTATCCTTTCCCCAAGAAGATGACCAGATGAGGCAAGGAGAGTGTTGAAAGTGCTGCGTCAGATGACCTGGCCTCCACAATCGCCTGACCTAAACCCAATGGAGATGGTTTGGGATGAGTTCGACCGCAAAGTGAAGAAAAAGTAACCAACAAGTGCTCAGTGCCTCTGTGAAGTCCATCAAGGCTGTTGGAAAACCACTCCAGGAGACTACCTCATGAAGGTCATTGAGAGAATGTGAGCAAAGCAGTAATCAAAGCAAAAAGGGGCAAATTTGAAGAATCTAAAAAATAAAACATATTCTGATTTAGTTTAACACTTTTTTGTTTACAACATAATTCCATACAGGTTCATTCATAGTTTTGATGCTTTCAGTATTCATCTACATTGTAGAAAATAAGTAGAATAAATAAAAACATTTGAATGACAAGGTGTGTCCAAACTTTTGACTGGTAGTGTAGATCTGGAACTAAAGGACAATTCCTAAACTTCCAGTTAGAAATAATGTTAATGCTGATTTACATTTTGCACAGTTCTTGCTGAGCTTGGCTGTGATATTTTGTTTGCTGGAAATAGACTCAGTTTTAACAAAAAGAGGAAATCTTCTTCAAAGCATGTTTTAATGGTAATGGTGAATGTGAAATGAGGATACTTTGTAGAAAACCCTAAACATGCTGACATTCTGTATACCATATACTTGTTTTTCTGCCTCTCTGATAAATCTCAATCTATTTAAGCAGGAGTGCCACCTTGAGGATTCTTTCATCATGCACATGTAAGATGAGAGTCTGTCTCTATCAGCAAATGCTGAACACGCACTGAGGAACGGAACTGATCTGCTCAGTGCCATGCTGTAGTCTTCACCTCAATAGGTTTACTTTCACAAGCAAGTTAATCCTTGCTAAACACATGGCTTTGGGGCAAACAGAATGGTCAGAGCATAGAGAGGTCAAGTTACACCTTAGTAGCACCATCTACTGCTGAGATGTATAAAGACCAGTGGAGAAAAGAAGGTTTCAGATTTTTATATAGAGCAATGTCAAAATACTGAAAACTCAAAGTTTGGCAATCGAAATCCCATTCATTTAAATAATATACAAATTACCAGTAAAATGTGTCATTTTACTGGACTTGTTTGGCAGAAACATCAAATACCATTACACAGTGCAGAATGAACTCCTCAGCTTTTAACATACAGCTGACTGAGGTGGAGATTTAAGACGGTTTGGCAGTTTAATCTCAGGTTTCCCAAGCTTGGGGTCAGCCTAACTTCAGAAGGTCACAACACAAATCTGAAAGGTCATTAGATGATTAAAGGAATAGAAAAGGGGAAAACAGCTAAGCTCTGTTATACAAGTTTATATTCTGAAACAAGACCAAAGCACACAGTCACACACAGTTTTTGGTGGTTGCTATGAGCCATAATGTTTGGGAACAAAAATGTGCTTTACTTCAACTGCTCATTATATTTTTAAAATTTTTATTTTAAACTGTCAAACAAATATAGCAGATACAAAAGCACAAAATTCCTTAAGTAGATGCAGTTCGTTATTTAGCACCACCAGCAACTGGGGTACCAGAGAACATTGCTTTATTTATCAAACTACATCCTTTGTGCTCAGTGCACTTGTATTCTCCTAGACATGAAAGTTAAAAGGTGTAAAAATGATGTCACGTTTGTCACCATGAGTACAAACAATGCAAAATACAGAGAAATACTGCCAGCATTTACAAACTAGTGCATGGAACTCAACTCAATGATACTCAAATATATAAAATGCTCTCTGTAAACTGCATACATCTAGTAAGTGCTATATAAAAAGTGTAGTTACAGTTTGTTGCCTGATGTGCAGATACAGTGTAAAAGTGTAAACAACCCACAACACGAGTATGAAAGTTTGAGGAAAACTTGTTTGTGCGCATCAACAGCATCAGTGTTCCTTGGAAGTCACATCTACCCATTGTCCCTTTCACAATATAAATGGCCCCTATTGCTTGTGCGCGATTATTGCTATTTATTGCATGTATATGTGTGTGTGCATACCAACCTGCAGCTAATACCCCAGCTGATAAGATACAAAATAGGTTTACAGTATAAAAATATGAAGACATTATATAAACTCTAAAGTAATGGACAAAATGTGTTATTCCTCAGACAGTAAGCTTTTCATAAGATATAACAGATAAAAGGTGCCATCAGGTTTCTCTTCCAAAACAATATTAAGTGAAACAGTGCATGGCACCTAGTGTAACTCTTGGTGTGAAAATATTTAACAATTATCTAGCTATTCCTTTTTTGCAGGCTGCTCAATGAGTTTCCCCTTGTGGTATTTCTGTCCAATTCCATAAGGGACATGTGCTGCTATGGTTCCCAGGTCCTTGGCACCCTCAATGTGGAACATCTGGTCATCAAAGAAGATGTGGGGCTGAATCTTTTGCAGCAGGGGTCCTTTAGGAGCCCCAGCCAGGAAGAGAGCCTCATCGATCTCTAGACCCCAGCTGCGGAGGGTCTTGAGGACGCGAGCACCGGAGCTTGCAGCACTGCGGGCCGTGACCAGAAAGGTTCGGATGGGGCAGTTCAGACGCTCGTTCTTGGAGTAGAATTTTCTCTGGAGCTTACCCAATGCCTCCAGGAAACACTTTAAAGGGCCCTAAAAGAATCAAGTTAATATAGTTTGAAATTAGGACAACACAGAGAAAAAAATTTGCAAACACATTCTAATGAGAATCTGCATCTTCAGGGTTGGGTAACAATCAGGAAAGAATTGAATACATCATCAGCAGGAAAAGGTGTTTTCTAATATAAATGTAATCTTTTACTCATCTGCATTAGTGTCTCTCTTTCAATTATTTTTTCTTCACTGACTGAAAAACTATTCTTTCAGTATGCAGTTGGATTGATAATATAGACAGCGTAAGCACACCCACACACAAGGGAGCACAGGGACAAGAAGGATATCGATTCAAATATATACCACTGTTCAAAAGTTTGGGGTCACTTAGAAATGTCCTTATTTTTGAAAGAAAAGCAGCTTTTTTCAATGAAGATAACATTAAATGAATCAGAAATACCGTCTAGACATTGTTAATGTGATAAATGACTATTCTAGCTGGAAAGGGCCGATTTTTAATGGAATATCTACATAGGGGTACAGAGGAACATTTCCAGCAACCATCACTCCTGTGTTCTAATGCTACATTGTGTTAGCTAATGGTGTTGAAAGGCTAACTGATGATTAGAAAACAATTATGTTAGCACATGAATAAAAGTGTGAGTTTTCATGGAAAACATGAAATTATCAGGGTGACCCAAACTTTTGAACATTAGTGGATTTACTGCCATTTCCCAGAGTCTGGCGTGCAGGTATCAGCACATACAGGTGTTGCTGTAAACCTGAAGAATCGAATAGGGTGCAGTTGTATGCAAGCTAGTGACATTTACGAGTCTCTACTGATACTGAGCCAGCTGAAAAGCTTCTTAAACAGATATCTGGCCATCACAGCACAATTAAACCCAGAGCGAGGAGTTTGTGTAAGAGGGTAAAAGGCACACTAAAAGACCACACCAGCAACTTTCAGTTGAGAAGGCAACTCTCAACAACCCAAAAAATTTAGAGCAATTTTGAAATAATTTAGTGAAAGCAGCAGTTAAAGAGGAACCTGTACTACTATTATATAACATGATGTTGAGGTACATAGAAAATAAACACGTTTTACCTGGGCAAGAGGTTGGTTCTCAAAGTGCTTCTCATGCTCAAAGAAGGTGTCCAGGCCATGTTGCTTCACAATGATCTCTGACTCATCTGAGAAGAGGACAGCATCGCCATCAAATGCCACTCTCAGCTGAGTGTCGCTTAACTCGCTCTCCTTTTCTGGCATAAACACTGTAGCTGCAGCAATTCCTGAAGGAGGGAAAGCTCAGTTAAAATAATTGCTTGGGATGTGAATCCATTATGAATGGAGTCCTGCTGCGTCTTAAACAACCTGTTTTATTACTCCGCCAAGGAATTCTTTCAAAAATAAGGACATTTCTAAGTGACCCAAAACTTTTGAATGGAAGTGTATGTCAGTGATAATAGATGGATTCATTTGTGTTGCATTACGTTTCTATTTTGGAACCTGTACTTTTAATATAGTATTTAGAAATTACTTGTTCTTGATTGCTCATAAGAGGAAATACTCCATTGGTCATCTTAGAACATTACGTGTCTGAAGATTTTTGAATTGCTATTTACATACAGATCACGTGAAGCAGCATGCATTACAGACATGTAGACAACTGTGGTCTTGGGCAAGCCACAGACTCATTCTTGAAATTTTCAGAAGTCTACTTTATCCATGAACATGTAAGTAGGGCTGCTCGTAATGATTATTCTCGTTACCAGTTAATCTGTATGTTTTTTCTTTATCATTCATTATAGTTTGGATAATAATTTAATTGTATACCATTATATATAGAAAACACTGAAAATCCCAATTCATTTAGTTTGTTTTGTTAAAAAAAAAAAAAAAAAAAAAACGGCCTAAAATTAAAAAAAACTCGGTTTTACAAAGACATATACACTATTGTTCATAAGTTTGGGGTCACCCAGACAATTTAATGTTTTCCATGAAAACTCACACTTTTATTCATGTGCTAACATAATTGCACAAGGGTTTTCTAATCACCAATTAGCCTTTCAACACCATTAGCTAACACAATGTACTATTAGAACACAGGAGTGATGGTTGCTGGAAATGGGCCTCTGTACTCCTATGTAGATATTCCATTAAAAATCAGCTGTTTCCAGCTAGAATAGTCATTTACCACATTAACATTGTCTAGATGGTATTTCTGATTAATTTAATGTTATCGTCATTGAAAAAAAGCTGCTTTTCTTTATAAAATAAGGACATTTCTAAGTGACCCCAAACTTTTGAATGGTAGTGTAAATCAGAGAAAAATCTGCCATTCTTTATATTTAAGAAGCTATTTATAAGAAATTTCCCATTTTTGCTTAATAAAGAATGATTTCAATCAAAGCTCTTTGCTGTCTAGCTTTCCAGTCATCAATTAATTGCAGTAACAATTTGTTAATGCTTCATGTTTTACAGTATACGTTTGTGTTTATTTAGATGACAGGGAACCATAAATCACATGCTGTCATCAACCATCTCATTCTTGCAGCTCAATATGAGGTTGAGATTTCCCTCAAGAGTGCACATTTAGAAACTGTGTGATACAAGTTTTGGTTGTAACAGCAGCATTGCTTACCTGCCTCTATGGCCTCTGTGACTTTGTCAGAATCTTTGGAGAGGTAAAGATTTGTCATGTAAGCCTCCAGGTAACCGATGGGACTTTTGCCTCCCGTCATACAGAATCTCTCTATGGTCAAATCTGAAAGATTAAAAGCAAGTTGGAAATGCGTGAATAAAGAAGTCCCTTTCTAATTGAGCTACTTCTTCATTTCAAGTCTGTAATGATGAGATGAAGTGCTGTTTGTGAATATATTTGTTGGTGCAGCAGGTGAGACAGTGCCACGCTAAAAATGTACAGTGTTTGGTCATTTAGGATACATCATACCATAATGATTGATGCTGTTTATGAGGCGCACTCCAACTTGGGCATGGTTGTTAGTCATTAAGACAATGTCAAACAGCTCCTCGCTGTCTGGGTAGAGCTCCCTCAGCCGAGAGTTGACATTCATCAGTGCCTATGAGAAAAAAGACAATGATGCCTAACGCTCAAAGCCAGGATATTGTGTCAGATTGTTAAACACAAGACTGCAACAGAAGTATTACAACAGGTTAAAAATACCTTGTTACACAATTTTTGTTGTGAGTGAGGATAACAAAGCATTGAAACAACACAGAAACATAGCTATGTGACTGGAGATATTTATACATTTGGACATAAAAGTTGAGCCAAATCATTAAAACTGAGAGGGCTGGATAATCAGATGATGTTATCATTGATAAACTGGTAAAGTCAAACCAGACACTTTCCAACAATCACTAGCAACTTTCCAGGAGTGAGCAGCAGGTTTAAAGGGTGTGGAGGGAAATAAATCAGTGACACAGAGTGAGGTTAAAGACAATTAACTTTGCAGCTGAATGTTGCAATTTGTGTCAAAAGTGTCCTGATGGTCACAGACAGACATATTAATGCATCCAAACATCAACAGGAGAGGATAAGAAAAAGATTTGAAGAAACTGGTGACATTCATGACAAGCCCAGGTCAGGCAGACCCTGTATTCCCCCTGTATATACAACAACAGTTTGTCGATTCTCTCATGAAGTGGTCTCCATCACTAAATTAGTGCTCAGAAACCAGCATTAAACAGAAAACTACCAGTCACATTGTCATTTGTTACTATTACAACTTGGATAAGCGGCAAGACTGTTGTCAGGGACTGTAAATGGCAATAAATCTGCTAAGGAATTTTTACTTTGTTTACATGTCCAATATATATATATATATATATATATATATATATATATATATATATATATATATATATATATATATATATATATATATATAGCATTTACAACTTGAAAATGCAGTGTACCAAAGAAAGTCTCAAATATAAAGTTCCAGAATTCAATGTATATGTAACAAATGTAAGGAATTAATCCTGTACACTCACAGTGGGACTTTCTGTACAATGGTGGTTTTACAGTGTTTGAGAAGGATTGTAAGATAAATGGTGTGCTAAGCTGCAGCAAGTGGCAAAGGGTTGATGGAGAAAAAAGCAAGGACTTGTCATTCTAAAATAAGATATGGTGTGGAGTTACATCTAAGCCAAGGCAAGATGGAATTATTTCCATGAAAAAAACTACTTGGATACACAGACATGAGCTTTTAGTAGCTTAATCAATGATCAGAGAGGAACTTTAAGGCAATCACAGATTTTTTTCCTATGTAAATATCACAACATTGTTGAACAAAAATACACAGCTGACACTTAGATATCTTGTGCTAAGATGAATCCAGCTTATTAATGTACATTACCATTCAAAAGTTTAGGATCACTTAGAAATGTCCTTATTTTTGAAAGAAAAGCATTTTTTTTTCAGTGGCGATATCATTAAATGAATCAGAAATACAGTCTAGACATTGTTAATGTGGTAAACGACTATTCTAGCTGGAAACGGCTGATTTTTAATGGAATATCTACATAGAGGTACAGAGGAACATTTCCAGCAACCATCACTCCTGTGTTCTAATGCTACATTGTGTTAGCTAATGGTCTTGAAAGGCTAACTGATGATTAGAAAACCCTTGTGCAATTATATTAGCACATAAAAGTTTGAGTTTTCATGGAAAACATAAAACTGTCTGGGTGACCCCAAATTTTTGAGGTTCAGTTGAGTTGTGTTACACTGAGAAGTGTTTCTGATATTTTGTCCATGACCATGTTCATATGGCTATGGGTAGACTAAATATTAGAATAATATTAAAGGAGTGTAAGAGTAGAACACAATACCTTTAGATTTAACAAACAACTGAGTGTATATCCATAATTTCAAGAAATTACAACGTCAATGCAGGTCATTTTGCTAATACAAATGTATTTGTGCAAGTAAGAACTGATTTCATATTTTCAAAATCTCAAAACACAGAAGAAACAACATAGCAGTATCTCGAATACTCAGTTTCTTAAAAAAATAACTTTTCCTTTAGGCTTAACTGCTGACAATATGGCTCACTTGACATTCAGAAATTGCTTCTTCAAGCAGCAAAGGCACAACGATTCAATTTTGGAAAACACAAAATGATGAATACCCTACATACTGTCAGGCTTACATTCAAAGGATACCCACAGTGCCAGTAGCCAGCTGTGGTGGTGGATCTGTAACACTTATTATAAACTATTATAAATAACTGTGTGAATAGCTGTGCATCCGCAAGTGGTACAAGACAATTTTACACCAACAGGGTGCAATCCTAATCCCTATGATGTTTCTTTATTCCAAGGTGACAACAGAACATTGCTAAGCACATTCAAGATTGGTGTGATGAACACCAGGTGTCATGGACAGCGGTGCTCCCCCTCCTCCTTCGGGCTGGCTCATTGGCTTCTGTCTCTCTCTATTTTGTACATAGATTATTTGAAAGTTGACAGGTGGGACGTAAATTGTCCCCCAGTTCTGGAAGGACCCACATAATATTTTTATGAAAAGGTTTTTGTTTTGTTGCAGCTCTGGTTCTGTCAGTGCATACACTACCATTTAAAAGTTTGGGGTCAGCCAGACAATTTCATGTTTTCCATGGAAACTCACACTTTTATTCATGTGCTAACATAATTGCACAAGGGTTTTCTAATCATCAATTAGCCTTTCAACACCATTAGCTAACACAATGAACTGTTAGAACACAGGAGTGATGGTTGCTGGAAATGTTCCTCTGTACCCCGATGTAGATATTCCGTTAAAAATCAGCCCTTTTCAGCTAGAATAGTCATTTACCACATTAACAATGTCTAGACTGTATTTCTGATTCATTCAATGTGATCTTCATTGGAAAAAAAAGCTTTTCTTTCAAAAATAAGGACATTTCTAAGTGACCCCAAACTTATGAAGGGTAGTGTAAGTCTTGTCATTGTTTGATGATAATGGCATTAAAAAGTAAACAAGCTGCCTGATGAAAAAACTGGTGATCAGTTATCTCTCAAACTAACACAAAGCAATACTTTTGTGATTGCCCTGGCTGCTATAGTGCCCAAAGCCAAATACCTGCTTGTCCATCACACTGGGATGTCTCAGGTGTAAATGCAGAGAGACCACAGATTCTACATGTAGATATAGAGCTTCGGAATTCTGCATGTTTTCATGAATACACGCTTGAGAATGAAGTATTTCCTTGTGCAGACTGTGTAAACGATCTGACTGTAGTTGTTGAATAACTGCAAGACAGGAACCACACCCGGAAACCAAACCCCTCCCGGGCTCAGGCCTACCTTGACAAACGGGAAAGCAGGTCCTGGCTTGAGGGGCTCGTTTTCATGTTCCACCTGAAAAGCCACGTACTTCTCTACTCCTTCTTCCTCGTAAATCTTCCTCTCTGCCACCATGTTGAAGAGGGTGCGAGAGGAGACGGCGATGGAAACAGCAAACCGGGGTTTGGGCTGCGAGTGGACGGGGAGGCACAAACATTAGCATCAAACGCTTCAAACACTACATTGTTTAGCCACCATAGTCCGGGAGTTACAGTATGTGCAGTCAACACAGAGGCTTGGAAAAAACAGTAAAATACTTACAGGTCTCGGTTTGTTTGACTTAAGGCTGTCAAAAAAAGTTTTGGCAGCATTCCAGTCTTGTTCCTCGCTACTGTCTTCCGCTGCAGCTACATCGCTTGGCTTCATTTCACTCATTTTTAGAAACTTCAGTGAATCCGACTGCCCGAACAAGACCAGAAGAAGGTGAGGCTGCTCCAACTAGAAACTTTACGGAAATGCAGTAAGAGAAAGTCTGGTGGGCGTGTCTCACTATGATGACGTACACAGTCCTGGGCATCTCTGCCAGGAGAAACATGACCAAAAATATGTGGACACTCCTGTTCGTGTAGACTCCACTCCTGTGCAATATCAAATGACTGTAAACTGTATAACCTGACAGTAATTGCATAACGTCTAAGTACACTAGAACTGACCTGTGGATCATTCCAGAGTTGGAGGACATTTTACGTCCCACCCATCAAATTTCAAATAATCCATTTGCAAAATACTAAAACATGCAGTTGTTGTATACATTTACTTGTCTTGAGATAAAATATTAAAAAAAAAAAAAAACTTGGAGAAAAGACTATTTGAAATATTTTTAAAAATACCAAATAAGTCTTTAGTTCCCCCTAAATTGCCATTTTTCTCTTGTCCCACACCCCTGATGACCAAACTGAATCTCAAATAAAACAGTTAAAATGAAATTTAAATCTCCCTTTTTTGGTTGAAATTTTTTCATTGATGTGTCTTGTAATTGTGGGATTTTTTTTTTTAAATCAACATAATATTTTAAATAATTATTATGCAGAGAACGTGTGTCCCACAACAACCCTTTTAGCATAACCTGTTTATCTGGTAGAAGACGAAGAAAATAGTGAATCACATGATATGCTGGAATTAACATCAGTTTTCCAAAAGAATGGGTAGAGCAAAGTTATGTCCTCTCTTCTATTTTCATAACATTGTCAGCCTTGATTGAATGTCTCACTCTACCTCATGCAACCTTGTTATGCATATTATCAAAATAAGACAAATCATCATTTTTTAAACCTTTTTCTTTACTTTTTTTTTTCTTAAGTAAGTTTGTCCTCTTGGTCAGCAGTAACAGCTAGCTACATATCTAGCATCTCCTCCTGAGAAAAAGCTAACATTAGCATTGTTTAGCAGCCCTGTTACTGTGATTAGAGTAGGGTTAGCAAACAACAAATAAATCATTGAATACAAATTAGACCATTGATGTGTAAGCCAATCAAGCCTTTAATAGTTTATTACCTATTATTGATTAATATGTAGCATAAAATTGTAAAAGAGAAGGTTTATTTTTTCCAAATTTTGAAACCCAAATGTCCTCCAATTCTGGAATGACCCTTGGGCTGCACCCCAAATACATGCTATGACAAATACTGTCTTAGTTACCATCATATATCAATAATACACACTATGCACTTGTGTAGACTATTATTTTTATTCCATTTCATTAAATCTTATTTAGTAATTTACTTGTTTAAATATCGGTTTATCTATCATAAATATTATATGTCCTGTTATTGAAATACTGCATGCTTACACGTCTCGCACACACGCTCACACAAACCGTCCACTGGCACATGAATGCCCAATGACCTCCCTCCTCCATCACACACACACACACACACACACACACACACACACACACACACACACACACACACACACACACACACACACACACACACACACACACACACACTTGGTAGAGTCCGGGACGGAGCATCATGGCGATAGACGGTAGGTACTCGGTGTCAGGTGTCCTGCTGCACCCGTGTGAAACTTTGCTCAGGGCTGATTGAGAACGCAGTTTAAACCCCACATTCTGTATTCACAGAGTTAGTTATTTTTTGTCCGGTTCCTTTTAAATTCCCGACGCGAGTACCGCAGTGCTGTGGAGGCGGGACAGCTAACTAGCAGCGCGCGGGTGATGCTGAAGTGCGGACAGCCGCACTGATGCAGGACGCTGTGATCCCTGCTCGCGATGTGCACGTCAAGTGATGCCCAAGTAAACAGAGGTGCAGACAGTCCCGGCGCTGTGATTGATCGAGTTAGATTGATCGAGTTAACACATTTGTAAAGTCACTGTTGAGGTAGACCCGTGACTACCGTTTCGTTTCAATATTTTACCGAAAATCATAGCGTGCTGCTGCTTAGCATCACATGGCAACTACTTTGTTTTGTTGCTGTTAAAGAACTACACTACTTGGCGGATGAATATGATGTATATTAGCCATCTGAAAAAGAACGATATGCGTTTGAAAACACTCTGCTGTTTCATGACGGCGCGTGCTGTTGGTTATCGTTACGGCTCTAACTGGTATCACAGCCTCCATGCCCACGGATATGTCTCTCCACGGTTACAGAAAGGGACCGGGACACATAACCGAACGGCCATAGAGAGTAGGCGCGTGCCTTGTCCCGTCAAGTTGTGGACACGGATACAGGTCCCATGTGTCACGTGCAGCCATGTGTGCAGCACTCACAGAGGTCTAGTCAGAGCCAGTCAGCAGCACACGTCTCAGCACAGGCACAACAGGAACAGAGCAGGAACCACTTCGCTATTAGATGGTCCACACAAATGAATGATCCATCCTCACAAGTCTGAATGGGATTTGAAATACTCTGAATGAATGTTCTAAAATTCTACAGTTTCATTTAGCAGATGCTTTTATCCAAAGCGAGAGAGTAGATACAACACAAGCAAGGATCTAGTCAGGAGAAAACAACCTGGATAAGTGCCATAAAACAAGTTCAAGTGTGATAATAGGACCATGGTGTCTACAGGCAGTGCAGATGTAATAGGATTTATGTAGTTTTTTTTTGCAGTCTGTCAAGTGCAAAGGTGTTCGGTGAAAAGCCTGGGTTTTAGTGTTTTCTTAATGACTGAGAGGGACTCTGCAGATTGAACAGAATTTGGTAACTCGCTCCACCACTGGGGAACCACAGAAAAGAAGAGTCTAGCTATGGACCGGCCCTGTTATGGTGGTTGTATCAAGCGCCTTTTGTTGGCTGAGCGTAGTGGGCAGGAGGGTGTGTAGACATGAATGAGTGAGTTCAGGTAGGAGGGAGCTGTTTTCATTGTAGTTTTGAATGCAAGTGTCAGACTTTTGAATTTTATGTGGTGGCAACTGGAAGCCAGTGATCTGAGCCGTGGCGTGATGTGCTGTTTTTAGTTGGTTGAAAACCAGATGTGCTGCTGCATTCTGGATCATCTGCAGAGGTTTGACCGTGCATGAGGGGAGGCCTGCGAGTAAGGAGTTGCAGTAGTCGATGCGTGATATTACGAGAGCCTGAACCAGGAGTTGTGTTGCCTGTTCATACAGGAAGGGTCTGATCTTGCTGATATTGGACAGGGCGAATCGACACGACCGAGCAACAGAGACCACATGAGCCTTGAAAGTTAGTGGGTCATTGATCATGACACTCAAGTTTCTGGCAGACTTTGTGGGTTTGAGTTGGGTTGATTTAAGCTAGATGTTGATTTCTTGTTGTATAGAGGGACTAGCTTAGATGACAAGGAGCTCAATCTTGGAGAAGTTGAGTTGAAGGTTCTGACTGCTTTTATGGACCTGTACACTACCATTCAAAAGTTTGGCGTCACCCAGACAATTTCATGTTTTCCATGAAAATTCATAGTTTTATTCATGTGCTGACATAACTGCACAAACATTTTCCAATCATCAATTAGCCTTTCAACACCATTAGCTAACACAATGTACTATTAGAACACAGGAGTGATGGTTGCTGGAAATGTTCCTCTGTACCCCTATGTAGATATTCCATTAAAAATCAGCCGTTTCCAGCTAGAATAGTCATTTGCCACATTAACAATGTCTAGACTGTATTTCTGATTAATGTTATCTTCGTGAAAAAAACTGCTTTTCTTTCAAAAATAAGGACATTTCTAAGTGACCCCAAACTTTTAAACAGTAGTGTATCTTGATGTCAAAGGGACTTCCAGTGTGTTGCACTCCATAGTGTCACTATTTGATTGTATTGTGGCGGATAAATGCAACGATCTCTTGTTTAAACCTAGACCACTTGTCATGGATGTTAATCAACCTGGAAAAAAAAACTATATGTTTTCTGTGTAGCATTTAAAGAATTACAGTAAGTGGAATGCTAAAGTGTAAAAATAAAACTTCCCAAAATAAATACACTTGCTGTGCAGCAGCATAAAAAGTAGTCGCAGAAGATGATGCTGACTTGATATATTTTTGGCAGTATTTTTAGGGCTGATATTGATGCTAATTATCAGTGATCAAGATGAATGATTTGTTAGTGACATTTCAGTAAAAATTTAATCCTTGGAGTCAAAATGTGTAATCCCTTATTGCTTATTTATGTGTTTTGCATGTTTATTTAAATAAGAACTTTTCACTATTTATACTTCAGTGTTTATTGACTAACACTGTGACATATAACTAATCAGATAGTACTGTGCGTGTGACGTTGGTCAGTCAACAGAGAGGTGACTACAGACAGACAGTAGCTGCCAGAGCAGAGCCAGTGAAGATCATTTTTAATTTCGTTTCTCTGGAATTAGTTAATGTCAGTTAAATTAACTCAAGAAATGTTGAATATTAGTCCTGATAATCGGCCAGGTTGATAATCAGTCAATATCTGTACTCAGTGTTTCATTACATAAACCGTTTAAAAACATTTTTAATGTATAAACTATATATGTAAGTAGCCTATAATATGTCCCACTTGAATTTAGTGGAATAAGAAGTATGAAGTAAAATAAAGGAAGGAAAGAGGTACAAATACCTCAGAATTCTGTTTAAGTACAATATTTGAGTAATTGTACTTTCTACATTCACTACTGCTTCTGTGGTACAGAGTGGAACCTGTATCAAGACTGAATAGTGTTAAGCAACAGGTTAAGACCTATTGCCACACATACTAAATGGCATTATCCCTTTTTATCACACAGCACAATCAGGAATGACCAGAAAATAACCCAGCACTGTGAATTTAGTTTATTTTCGTCCTCATTTGTATTCTGTTCCTTGGGTAGTTTGTACACATTTTTACAATATGTTGTTGTTTTTATATATGTTTTCAAATTCAATATTTAGTTCCTATGCTTTGTTAATCAGCCTTGTTTGGCACTGTAAGTTTCACTTTTTAATGTTTGAATAAATAGAACTTTAACTAGAGAAATCAACTCTTGATAATGTTGTCCAGGCTATTTTGAGTTAAGCTTCAAAGGATTCAAATATCTGAAAGTCAATATTTGTTACAAGTTGGTTGGAAACAATGACAACAGACAAAGATGTTCTAATAATTCTTGACTTTTCCAAATGAACTTTTGGGATGCATTATGGAAATCCTGTGTTTCTGGCCCTTGACCAGTATAAGACACTAATAATCAAGATATCTTAACCTCTGTATAGACCGTTATATTTTCAATCTGTATAAGGCCTCTAACTCCATGGAGGTGATTTACTAAATCACTGAAATACCCTGTAAAGGTTCAAAAATCCTTTTGTAAGATTTATTGACTTACACCAGGTAATTTGAAGTCAATTCTTACTGTTAACCAGTTAGATTTATTTTACACCTTCTTATGTTTATTTACAAAAGGGATTTTTAAAATTTAAATTATGTTAAATAAAAATAATGGCCCCTGAGGTGCACTAAATGTCCTTAGACCTGAGTTGAACCCGAGAGCCATTCTCAAAGGTCATAAAAACTGCATGTATAGAATCATCAGTAAAATCTGCTGAAAAGGTTTGGCAACTTTGCTCAAAAATACAGTTTAAAAATGGTTTTTCCCCACAGATTTTACTACTACTACGCATGTGCACAGTGGCACGACACCATGCTTGCATCAGTGCAGCAACACGATTAGCTGCATGTATCCTGGCCTGGCTGTTACTAAGAATGCAATAGATTTTTGGGGGCAGACATGGAACATGTGTTAGACAACTGCCATCTTTGGCATTACAGAAATACCCATAGATTACTATTCACGATTAGAAGTCCTTAAGTCCTGGAAATTGCGAGGTGGGCCCTCTATGGACCGGACTTGTTTGTCCAGCACATCCCACAGATGCTCAACTGGATTAAGATCTAGAGAATTTGGAGGCCAAATCAACATGTCAAACTTGTTGTTGTGCTCCTCAGACCATTCCTGACCCATTTTTGCTTTGTGGCACCGGTGCATTATCCTGCTGAAAGAGGCCACGGCCATCAGTGAATACCGTTTCCTTGAAAGGGTGTACATGGTGTGCAACAATGCTTGGGTAGGTGGTACGTGTCAAAGTAACATCCACATGGATGGTAGGACCCAAGGTTTCCCAGCAGAACATTGCCCAAAGCATCACACTGCCTCCACCGGCTTGCCTTCTTCTCATAATACATCCTGGCACCATGTGTTCCCCAGGTAAGCGACACAGATGCACCCGGCCATCCACGTGACGTAAAAGAAAATGTGATTCATCAGACCAGGCCACATTCTTCCATTGCTCCGTGGTCCAGTTCTGATACTCGAGCCATTGTTGGCACTTTCAGCAGTGCACAGGGGTCAGTATGAGCACTGTCACTGGTCTGCAGCTATACAGCCCCACACACAACAAACTGTGATGCACTGTGTTTTATGACACTTCTCTATCAGAACCAGCATTAACTTGCTCAGCAATTTGAGCAACAGTAGCTCATCTGTTGGATCGGACCACACAGGCCAATCTTCACTCCCCACCTGCATCAGTGAGCCTTGGCCATCCATGACCTTGTCACTGGTTCACCACTGTTCCTTCCTTGAACCACTTTTAATAAAAACTGATCACTGCAGACCAGAAACAACCCAGAAGAGCTGCAATTTTGGAGATGCTCTGACCCAGTCCTCTAGCTATCACAGTTTCAGTTTGGCCCTTGTCAGACTTGTTCAAATCCTTATGCTTGCCCATTTTCCCTGCTTCTAATACATCAACTTTGAGGACAAAATGTGTGCCATGATGAAGAGATAATCAGTATCAGTATACACACACACACACACACACACACACACACACACACACACACACACACACACACACACACACACACACACACACACACACACACATATATAAAACAATCCTTAACTCCCATCTCAACAACAAATACCACAAATACAGGGGTGCTTTTCTGCATAAGTTTGACTTAAGTCATCATCAGATTTGCAGAAAAGAAATGTTAGTAGACAACCCAATCAGACGAGATAAAAATATTAAATATCCACAGTCAAACAGTTGGTGTGCAAATGGAGGAAAACCATTACAGGTTTGAGAATGTATAAACTAAGACACTACTTTCCAAATTCAGAGCCAAGGCATGCTGCTGCTACACTCTTAACGTTAGACACCTTTATCACTTAATACTGAAGCACCGAGACAAGAGAGATAGTGTGTGAATGTATGTGTAAAAGGCTGTGGGTTTGTGCATGTGAAAAAAGCCATGCAAGTGTCAGTATCTTTCATTAACCTGAGCCTCAGAGGGATTATACATAAAACTAGGTTCCATCTTATTAACAAAATGTCCTAGTAGCAACTTAGTAAACCTAAAACATATTCATAATGTAGAAAAGCGTCTTCACATGAAAAGCAAATAAGAGTAGTTTTAATTACCCATTTGATTTTGTTTTTCTTTCTCTCTTGGTTCCAGCTAATCAGATTTATGGTTGCTGATGTGTACATCTGCCAGCTCATTTAACCTGAGGAAACAGCATATGTTTCTACAGTACATGGAATCATATTTTAACCTCTGACTCCCAACTTTCCATCTCTGTCTTTCTCCTAGGAGGGGGGAGAAACTGTGGTGTTCATGAGCTCATCTGTGCCAGACGAGGTAAGATGTGAAAGCCATCCGTGTCCCTGCAAAAATGTGTCTCCATAAACATAAAAGCATGTGTGCATTGTTAGCCTGTTTTTTTGTATGGCCATACTGAAATTAGTACGTCCAAAAAATGTATCTTAACTGCTTAACGTCCCTGTTTCCTGTGAATTTTTTTTTCTGGTGTCTGGTGCATTGAATGTTTATCTATATAGACCTCAGAAAGCATAATGTTTGTGTGTAAATTATGCATGGCATATCAAGTTTTAGTTCACTTCAGCAAAAGAAGGCAGCTGTGTGTTCATGATTTATTCATTAAGGAGGTTTTGTTTCCTATCTGAGGTCCATGTGTATAACAATTCTAGATTTCCTACACTTTTCAAGCAAGCATATCCTTATCTTACAATTAAGTCAAAATATCAATCATTTAATTCAGAATACCATTTATGATAAGAACATTTCAGTCGATGCCTCAACAATGTAGACACATGACAGGATAATTTGTCTTCTCAGTTTTTTTTTTTGGACAAACATTTACTCGAAACACACTCGCATTTGTCCAAGGTTATTATTTATTTGCTCTATTTACACTGAATGCTTCAGTGTCTGTGTTTTCATATTTGCTCATCAGCTTGCAGGGAAGTCATTGCCTGGAAAAAAAAAAGCAGATTGAATCCTGAGGCTCAATTCATAATCAAGAGTTCAGCCTCAGTTCACTCTGTAGTAACAGATTATTTGCTTATTATTATCCTGTTTATTCTGTTCAGACACATATATTGTACATGCACACATTTAGGGAGGATGGAATAGGGAGAAAGAGACGAATTGAAAAATCCCTTTTAATCTGCTATGCTGTTAAGAGACTTTCCTGATGATGGGTATTACATTAAAAATGGGTGGGTGAACTGTTTCAAAGGCTGACTTGCTACACAGCTCAACTTTCCAGTGTACATCGGTTGAGGTATCAAGTTGCTACAGGTGTCTAAATTATTCAGCTGTCTTTGACATTTACAGAGCAGGGCCATGTATGAATTGTCATCACATTGGGGCACAGGGCCTTAAGCTGTTCATTTTCAACAGACAGCTACTGTGCGGTGGTAGTAGAGGTCATTCTGGCTCAATCTGCACTTCCGTCAGCAGTGAGAGTTTATACGTAAGTCTGGGAAGTGCTGGAACACACTAAGTGTAAGGGATTTATTACATATCGGATTGCCTCAGAGCAACACAACTTTGTTTCTTCCTCTTCTTAGATCATTTACTATCTGTAGCTGCAGAAATACTGGTAGTGCAGCTTTTTTGGGAACAGCTGGTTTGAAAGAGGACATTCTTTTAGAGAAGGTAAGCCTCTGCAATAGCGCTCTTATCCACTTCTCTTGCCATTCTTGGAAATTTAGCATTCATCATTTTGTCAGTCTGCAGCGACAGTGGTCTCTGCCTGTTGCCATGGTGAGACAAGTGTGTCCATAATAAGTTCAATCTCTAGTCAGAATGTTTAAGAAAGTATGTTACTGCTTTCCTCTCTTCATTTCTCATTTGTGTCCTCAAGACTCCAGTTTTCACAGCAATGTAATGAGTGACAGTGATGGTTGTGATAGCTGTCGACTTTACTGGAATCGCTCTTATTTCTCTGTCTTGTTAGAGGGTTGCAACCAACAGTTATTTTCAAGATCAATTTTCATGCTTTGTTTAGTTAAAATATCAGAAAATTGTGAAAGATGTTTTTGTTTTTCACTTGTTTTGTCTGAACAAACAGTAAATCCTCAAAACTGTAAAGGTTGATTTTTTTTTTTGTATTTTTACCAGAGAAATGTCAAAAATTAAATTAATTAGTCAACTAGTTTATTAAGTCTTAGGCAAATAAAAAAATCATAAATATCCTGGTCAAGAGAGGCAGCAACAACATGAAACTTCAATCCATCACAGGGCTAATAGAAAGAGACAGACATACACATTCACTTTCACTTTAATCTACCATCCATGTCTTTGATCTGTGGGAGTAAACAAGGGCACCTGAAGGAAACTGTAGAGGAAAAACCCTGTTATATATTTTAATGACACAAATGAATATAAGGCTTTTTTCAGTAGGTCAGGTATCTGTGTTAACTTTGGTTTTGGTTGCTCGACAAATTTTTATGATTCAAATTTAGAACAGGTCAGAGCTGCAAACATTAGCCGATACATCCAGGACCAGTTTCCCCACAGCGAGGGAATGTCCATAGTAGCTGTGTGAGTTGTGCTTTTTGAAACCGAAACTTTTAACATTAGTTTCCTATCCTAGTGAGCCAGACATGTTAATGATTGTTACTTACAATCTGCTTAGAGCAGACAAACCCTGTTTACTGTCTTCCTTGCACTTGTGCTGTTTTGTTTTGATTCTAATAAAGTAAAAACAAAACCAAACATAACAGTACAAACTTTATAATTGATATACTCTAACCCATGCTCACAGCTTTAACATGTGGAGAGGTTCAAAGGCTATGACTTGTTATAATTATTAAGCTATGATTGGATGTTTGTCATTTAGGGGAGGGTTTTAACGGTCTGTGTAAATGTGCAAAGCTTGTATGATTGATGTCTCTCATAAAATACCAAGGGATTTATTCTTTAACATCTTCTGGGATCAAACTGTATCATGGCTGTATTCTGTGCCTCACTGAAAACCCTGACTCTTCATATCACAGAACCTTGCTCGCAGTTTCCTTTCTTTTACAACTTATTGTTTCCACAAAGGCATTCTTTGAAATGCAGTTTTTTCTTAATGCCTACTTCCTTTTTTAATCTGTTACTCTATGATGTGTTTGTGTGGTTGTCTAATAAGCGCAGGCCTAGCCTGTTTTTAGTGGGTTTACTGAGCCAACATTTCAGTTAGATGCAGTTCCTTTGAGGCGCTCATAAAAATAGCACAGGGCTGCATGGTTACATGAAGTATGGTTGGCCTACATACAGCACTGTAGATTGTATCTGGTATGCCTCTGAAGAGGAAAAAACACTGACTGTTTAAAAGCAGAAAAGCCTGATAAGCCAGAGTTGGAGGAGTTTTAATATTATGCCTATAATCTAACAAAATTATTCACAGTAGCAACATGGCAAACTGATCTCAAAACATTTGGAAAATATTTTGTGCTCAAAATAGCTCAAAATATTTTTTTTTCACTTGCAGCCATCTGTGGGAGTTTATTTATTTATTAACTTATTTATAACAGCAGATGTTTTTTTCAGAAAAAAATGCACTTTTACCTTCAACAAAATTACTGATATTCATCTGTCTAATTTATTTCTCTTTTTCTGTCTGTCTTATCTTTTCTTCCCTACCTCTTTATTTTCATTATTCTCCTCAGTCTCACCTGAGCTTCTGGGTGTCCTGTCTTCCATTGCAGCCTTCATGGCGTTGATGGCTCTGTTTTTTCTTTACCTCAGCAACAAACTGTCAGTGAGGAGTCCTGATGATCTGTCACATCTCAGTGGCTACAAGAAGAACCAGCCAGGTACTCAGTACTTACAGATTTACTACACTGGCTTCATTTACACACACTTTAGGATGACTATTGCATTTGTTGCGGTTCTACATTAATCATATTATGTGAAGTTCACCTTATTTGGTCACCCTCACACACCTGTGCCACGTGAAACAAAATCAAATCCAAGACAATGACAGCTTGCTGTGCTCATGCCCTCTAAATTGATATATTTGCTGTATATCTTCAAACAAGCTTTTCTAGCTTTCTATTGCACAGTAATGACATAAAAGAAAGGTCTTTATGACCGATGTTGCAACAAGAAAAGCACTCAGAGAGCACAGTACTCCGCCATGGCTGCTCATTCCTTTTGTCATTTCCGACGGATAAGTCCCCGTAAGTCTGCAGCAGTAGATTTGTAGTAGGATCGCAATCATGTGATTGTCAGTAGGCAGCTGACAGTGTTCACTTAGTCATAGTCATAGTGACACCGTGCTGCTATCTCGCAATGATACAGAAATCTTTAAAAAAAACTCCAGACTATAAGCCAGATCACTGCCAAAATCTAATCAATTGGTCATTGTGTCATTTCTGACCTTCCCTAAAAATTTCATCCAAATCGGTTAGTCTGTTTTTGACTAATGTTGCTAACAAACAAACAGACAGACAAACCGACGCCGATTGTCACATAACTCCACCGTGTTCCTTGGAGTAATAAGACTGATATTAATGTTACAGGTCTGCTTCCTTTGAGTGAACCAGATAACCACACTCTGCTAAAATTATCAAATGAGAGGACAGTTATTTTATATAATGGGCACAGTTTACCTTTTTATAGAATTATCCTTTTATAGAGATTAAAAACTTATTCCCAGGTATGTATGAGATGTATATACTTCAGTTGCCCCAAAGAACACTACATTACATAGATAAGACACCATTTGTTGATCTTATGCAAACTTAGAAGGAGCAGGGAGAGTAGAGTTTAATACTGATTTCTTTAGAATAACTTTGCATTCAGAATTTGTACTTAAACTGCTTTCAGGGTGGAATCCGATGTATTGATGTATCGTGTGTTTGTATCCTGTATGTGTGTGTGGCTGTATAGGACTTTTTAGCTGCATATTATTTTCTGTATAAGTCAAGGTGCATGATTGTTTTTCTGATTTCTTAATTATGCACATTCTACACTTCTAATGTGTCCTGTTTTGTTCTTAAACACGAGTTACGTTACAGCCACCGATGACGCTAACATTGCTGGTAGTTAACTGCAGTCTAAATCTTGCACTATTATCAATATAAACAGATGCTTCTTTTAATGTCTTCAGATCAGCTTACCAATCAGTTAACATCAAAACAGATTTTTTTGGAGTGCAGGCATCACTGCTGATAAATGAATACACACGTGCTGTGATTTCTTTCTAAAACCCATATTTTAATGTCTGAGCATGAGACATGATACAAGTGAATTTTTTACTATAATCATATTGGTGTGTACAGACTTGATAGCACACACTATGATATTGGCCCCACACCCAGGTAACAACCACATGTCCGTGTCAGTGCGTCTGATGAGCTAATCTAGTGGTCAGCGTGGTGACAGGATCCCTGGCTGAGAGATGGCCTTCTTCAAGAGCTTCCAGCAGAACCTCCCATCTGTCAACATTTCCTCCATCTTGGACTCAGTCACTAGTCGCGTAGATGACCTGGCCAACGCTGTCAGCGATGTCACTTATGCTGTCAGTGACCAGCTGACTGAGCAGGTTACCACAATTATCAACAAGGTGGAAGATGGGGAAAACAGCAGCAGCCAGGAGCCAGGTCAGGCGTCTGCCGCATCAGAAGGGAAGGCCAGCAATAAAAGCATGTGGCAAATGCAGAGAGACTCAGAGACAGGTAACACAAGCTCAAAAACCAACCAAAGCAGTGATACAATGGAGGCAGAGCAGACTCCAAGCCAGCTGGAGTGGGAATGGAGGGATGGATGCTGGCGAGTTAAAAAGACGGAAGCTGAGTTAATACAGGAAGAGATGAGGAAGAAAGAGGAGAAGGAACAACAGGAGAGGAGAGAACAGCGGAGAAAAGAGAAACGAGAGAAGCAGCTTGAGAAAGAAGCCCAGTCTCAGAGAAACCAAGAAGAATCCCAGGAGGGAGGGCAAGAGGAGGAAGTTCATGTTTTAGACAAGACAGACAATAGTAGTGGACAAGACAGAAAGGCATGTGACAGTGGACACCAGTCAGCTACTCAACAGACAAGTGAGGACTGTGATAAAACTCCTCATTCGACTGGCAGTGATACTGAAAGTAGGTTATCAAAACAGCAAGAGCAAAGTGGGGAAGAGAAGGAAGAGATGGAGGACTGCCCTGAGAGAGAGGGAGACGCTGCGAAAGACCTTGAAATTTCTTTGTCCACAATGAAAAAGAAAAAGTCACACAAGAAGAAGGGAAAAGATGCAAAGGAGGGCTCGAAGAAATCAGAAAAAGCTCCGGCTGAGGAGAAGAAAAAGGAGAAAGGCAAGAAAGGCAAGAAGAAAAAAAAAGGAAACCAAGGTTAGAGGGTGTGTTGCTTCTCTTTCACCATCACTCTTTGAATCTCTACTTCTGCTCATATTTCCAAGCTCTTACCCCAGTCACCTCTTCAGAGTGTTGTGTGCCAGTTTCAGCAGTTGAATCTTGACTCTTTCCTTCAAATATTGCAACCTTTAATTTTTGCAAGATAAATGTAATGTTTGAACTAGACTATTCATGTGTCCCGTGTAGAGGGAGTTTTATCAGACAGTGAGGAGGAGGGGAGCCCCGAGGCTGTGGCCCAGCAGAGCACAACGTCTGCATGGAGCAGCAAATGTAAGCAGTCAGCTGAGCAGGGAGGATACAGCAGCGAGGGCTCCAGTGAACGTGGTGAGAAGATACATGGACTGTACTCATGTTATGTAAAATCAGGGAACATAAAACACACAATTTGATACATGCATGATAACACAGATGATACATGCACAATACACCTGACATGGAAACTGATTATAGTTTACTGCTATGGTGTACGGCTCTGGCATTAAATATACTACATACACTATATTGCCAAAAGTATTCGCTCACCTGCCTTGACTTGCATATGAACGTAAGTGACATCCCATTCCTAATCCATAGGGTTCAGTATGACGTCGGTCCACCCTTTGCAGCTATAACAGCTTCAACTCTTCTGGGAAGGCTGTCCACAAGGTTTAGGAGTGTGTTTATGGGAATTTTTGATAATTCTTCCAGAAGTGCATTTGTGAGGTCACACACTGATGTTGGACCAGAAGGTCTGGCTCTCAGTCTCCGCTCTAATTCATCCCAAAGGTGTTCTATGGGGTTGAGGTCAGGACTCTGTGCAGGCCAGTCAAGTTCATCCACACCAGACTCTTTCATCCATGTCTTTACGGACCTTGCTTTGTGCACTGGTGCACAGTCATGTTGGAAGAGGAAGGGGCCAGCTCCAAACTGTTCCCACAAAGTTGGGAGCATGGAATTGTCCAAAATGTCTTGGTATGCTGAAGCATTCAGAGTTCCTTTCACTGGAACTAAGGGGCCAAGCCCAGCTCCTGAAAAACAACCCCACCATAATCCCTCCTCCACCAAACTTTACACTTTACACTAAAGCATGCCGCAACTGGACTCTAGAGCAGTGGCCTTCTGGTCCAACATCAGTGTGTGACCTCACAAATGCGCTTCTGGAAGAATGGTCAAAAATTCCTATAAACACACTCCTAAACCTTGTGGACAGCCTTCCCAGAAGAGTTGAAGCTGTTATAGTCGCAAAGGGTGGACCGACGTCATACTGAACCCTATGGATTAGAAATGGGATGTCACTTACGTTCATATGCGAGTCAAGGCAGGTGAGCGAATACTTTTGGCAATATAGTGTATATTAAATATAAAGGTAGCTAGAGAAGGGCTCAGTGCATCAAGAAAGGTCCCCCAATCACACTCACGGGCAATTTAGAATAATCAATTAACCTCAGCATGTTTTTGGACTGTGGGAGGAAGCCGGAGTACCTGGAGAAAACCCACGCATGCACAGGGAGAAGATGTAAACTCCATGCAGAAAGATCCTGGGAAGCCCGGGACACGAACCGGGGATCTTCTCGCTGCAAGGCGAAAGTGCTAACCACTAAGCAACTGTGCAGCCCACAATAACATATATTCTGATTGAAATATTTTACCTCCTCAGAGAAGTTGATGATGAAGTAAAATAATCAGAACCAAGATGCCATATATTTAACTAAAGAGTTCATATTATACTATATGGCTTTCCCTCATTTCCCTGGTGTCTTACATTTCTTCAATTTTATTTATTTTATTATATAGCTGCATGTAAAAGCCCAAAGTCTGCAACAAAAATAGATAAACTCTTTATCTGTCTGAAACGCCTGGTTTATAGTCCAGGCTTTTCTTTTGTTAACTATCTATGTCACCATGTAACACATTTTCAGAATGCCTGCCTAGCAACTAGTTTGGCCACTAGCTCCACACTCATGGTACATTCCCACTAAATGCAAAGGCTTACAGCTGTCACACTGTCAAATCATCAAGTACATGAGGACATGGATGTGGTCGTCCTGCCTCCCTACACAATGTGCAGAAACTAGGCATGAATAGTTTAGGGAAGAAGTCTGGTAGGAAACGTATCTTTAAGTGACAGCATCTATTTTCTGTTGTGCTTATTTTTTCATGTTTGAAGAGATATTTTTCTTTTTAGTCAAACGTCCATATAGGATTTAGACATGAACAGTGCTTTCCTGACTTTGGGAAGTATTGCTAAACTGTATAAACTCTGTAATATAATAAACAGGATCAGCAGTGATCAACTGAGCAGCTTATCAAATTGCGAAGTCCAAATGGACTTTTTGAATGTAGTGTCTGGCCAACTCAACAAATCAAAGCAGACTGTGCTTTTCAGGAGGGCCTTAAAGAGACGAGCTAACGATGCGTTTCAGCTTGAAAGAGGTGCTGCAGGAATGTACAGTATTTAAAAAATATTTTGTTTTTGAAATATGCATATATGTAAGCAAGCATATTCTAGCACATTGCAAAAAAATAAAATTGTAAACCTGTAAATGTTCATAATAGGAACTCCTCAATACATGAGATGAAACACTGCATGACTCTCGAAACTTTGGAAATTCAACAAGAACTTAAAATAACATGAGTTTGATGACCTCAGCTCAGAACTGGTAGAGTTGAAGAGGTTTACCTGACTCCGTGTTTGCCTGTATGTTGCATACCTAATGAGTATTCCTGTAGAGCACAGACTGTCTGTCTCCAGTAACACTCCTTCAATATCGCATTACTTCTGTGTCCCTGTTTGTCACTGTTGTGAAGCAGCCAACAGCATTCAGAGGATAAAGAAAGATTCCTCCCTCTGTGAGCTCCAGCCTCCCCCATACCAAGATGAGGTCTCCGTTGCCCGCATGTCATCTCGTTCCCAATCAGAAAGGGGGACCAGGAGGGGGTCCATCCAACAGCGCTGTGACAGCCCCCTCTGCTCCAGTGAGGCTAGTGTGGACCAGGACACTGAAAGCTACCTCAATAAAGCCTGTGAAGAGGACATACCCAGTGATAGCACTGCTGTTCTAGGTCCAGAGGTATGATCATAGTTACCGTTTCCCCTCCCTTACATGTCTTCAAGCAGCACATAAACAGAGTCAACATACCGTGTCAATGGTTTATTTCGATTTTTACTGCCCTGTAGTTTGATGGAATTATAACAAAGACAGCACAAAAAATAATAATACACTTGTGTTTTTCTAATGTCATGCATTTGTCATTTATGTTTGAGGACTAATGTAGTCAGATAACTTCGAAAAATGTTCTTACAGTTAAAGTGTCAGCTACAGTTACAGGTCATCTTTACTCAGGGACAACGGAATGGGTAAAGTGTTGCTAGTACTTATTTAACCCTCTGTTTTGCCCCTGTAACATTATTCCTCACTGTGGGCTCATTTTTCACTGCAATATAAAGTCCTGCAACTCTATGGAAAACAATAACTATGGCTAGAAGTAGAGGGAGCTCAGAAATGTCCTCTGTGCAGTATGACAGTTAGAATGCCATCCATCCATCCATGCATTTGCTTATCTTCATTAGAGTCGCAGCAGGTTGGTGGTGGGGGTGAGGGTGAGACTAAGCGAAGGCATGGGTCACCAGTCTAGCACAGGGTTACATATACAGACAAACAATCACACTCGCATTCACACCTACAGACAATTTAGAGTTACCAATTAACCTCAGCATGTTTTTGGACTGTGGGCTGTCAACTGTGTACCAACCTGACTTCTGCACAACACAACTGATGGTCCCAACTCCATAAAAAGGCAATAAATCCCACAAATTAACCTTGACAAGGCACACCTGTGAAGTGAAAACCATCTCAGGTGACCACCTCATGAAACTCATTGAGAGAAGGCCAAGGATTTGCAAAGCAGTTATCAAAGCACAGGGTGGCTATTTTGAAGAATCTAAAATATGAAACATATTTATTTCACAATTGTTTGTTAGCTACATAATTCCATATATCTTGCGTCATAGTTTTGATGTTTTCAGTATATATCTACAATGTAGAAAGCAGTAAAAATAAAGAAAAACCACTGAATTAGAAGGTTTGTTCAAACTTTTCAGTGGTTGTGTAAGTGTCATTCTATTTTTTTATTTTTCAGTAAATAAACTCTCAATACTTTGTAATACCTGAAAGATCTTCTTTCTAAAGAGGATTTATTCAGTGTAACAGAGGGCAGCTGGAATTTTTTGAATGTCTGGGTACATAAAACAGGATTTTTTAAAAGTCTGTGAAAACCTACAAGTTTTACACTAACAGCTGGTGCCAGGAAGATAATGCAGACTGTTTTTGCTGGTTTGTACGTTCAGGATGGTCCTGGTCCTCAGCTCCCCACAGCCTACGAGCCAGAGCCCCTTGCCAAATATGGCACGCTGGACGTTGCCTTTGAGTACGACTCCAATGAGCAGTGGTTGGCTGTCACGGTCACCGCAGCAACCGACATCCCTGCTCTCAAACAGACAGGCAACATCTCGTGGCAGGTTCATCTGGTCCTGCTGCCCACCAAGAGGCAACGGGCTAAGACCGGCGTGCAGAAGGGTCCATGTCCAGTGTTCACAGAAACATTCAAGTTTTCCAGGGTGGAACAGGAGGCCCTGGGGGACTATGCTGTTCGCTTCCGCTTGTACAGCATAAGGCGGATGAAAAAAGAGAAGGTCTTGGGAGAGAAGGTCTTCTACCTGACTAAGCTGAACCTGCAGGGCAAGATCGCTCTACCTGTCACTCTGGAGCCTGGCTCTGAACTTACAGTGAGAACACTTTGTGATGTTATATCTTCATATCTTTCTCTGTGCATTTTAGTTTAAGCACCTGAACATATCAAATGTAGGCCTTTTTCTACTTTAAGTTTCCTTTCATTGCACATGATTTATTGTTTTGTGTTGCAGCTATTTCCCAGGTTTATTAATTGTTGTTTTTAATGGGTTGAGTTATAAAAGAATGAAGGAAAACATCTCTTTCCTCACCTCTTTCCTCTCCGTCCTTAAAAACTTTTCTGTGTTTTTCCTTGCCAGGGTTGCGGTTCTCTTGTAAGTGTGTCTCGCAGTGCAGGAGCTCTGTCCTACCGCTCTGCTGAGGAGTCCATGCCAGAGATCCTCCTGGGTCTCATCTACAACTCTGCAACAGGACGGCTGTCGGCTGAGGTTATTCAGGGAAGCCACTTTAAAACCACAGCGTCTGACAAACCTGTCAGTAAGTACACAAGTTTTATTGTTGGGTTTTGTGCCAGCTTGGAGTGAGGTGATGAGTGATGCTGTATTTTCTATTAGTAAAATTCTCTGTAATACCTCTTCCCCATGGGGTGCTCATATATTTCAGGTAATTGTTTTGGCAAACCAGATGGGCAAGACTCCTAACAGCATGCAACGAAAACAAAATCATTACATTTAAATGTTTCCTTGAAGCATTGCCAACTATTTAATAACCTAAGGTATTAAAGTCATAATGCCAAAGCAACTGCTTGTGAAAATCAGAGTTCCCATGAACCTTCTGGTGTATGTCACAATCTTGAAACTACTCTCTCTCTTTCTTTTTTGAACATTGTGTCTGCCGTGGTGTGTGTCTGCCACAGATGGTCTGTTTTGTTGTGTAAGACACTTCGTAGGGGGACAACTTTATATCATGAGAGGTAAGACAACAGTAAATTACTTGTAACATTTTCTACAGCCATAGATTCTGTAAATTTTCTACAGCGTTTGTGGACATTATGTTTATAAACCCAGAACTGCACATTATGCGATCATCATCATTAAAATGATGTGGGATTTGCTCAGTTTGTTGTGTTGTTAGCATGAAAAAGTGCATCCAACTCTCTAAAGTCATAGTTACCATTTCAGGAAATATGCACGTTAACTTTCCTTGTCAAGAGATTGGATCCATGCCACCCTCATGTGTGTACTTCAACTATAAAGCTAGAACTGGGTGACCAGGTTACCGTCAACTTGAGGCAGGGGAAACCTGACACACTTGGGCAGATGCTGAAACAGTAGGACAGAGGCAGGCTAGGTATTTGGCCTGTTGTCTGCATACAAACTGAGTATACAGACATCAAACTCTTGGCAAGGAGGTTTTCCAAAATGTCCACCTGTTTTTGTTCACTACTTTACATTGAACGTCACTTTCCAGGTTCAACCCTATAAATTACCTGGTTGCAACAATAAAACATCAGATTTTTTTTTATACATATATATATATATATATATATATATATATATATATATATATATATATATATATATATATATATATATATATATATATATATACATATATATACATAAGCGTCAGTTCACCCAAATGACTACAAAGACCTGTAAAGGCTACTTGGTATTTGAGAACTCTGTTCCTGAGATTCCTGTCAGGGCAGAAATAAGGTAGTTGTTGTCTTTTCTGAGTTTAACCCATCAGCCCTGCACAGCAGTTTATTCAGAGTCAATCTGAAGTATTTACCCTAGAGTAGGTACCTTTTTTTCTATCACAAGGACATTCCTGAAAAACATTATACAAGGGTTCTTGTGATTGGCACATGCCCAAAATTTGGGCCACTCCAAAAATGGCCCAAGAGTTGCTGCAGTAGAAAATGACCTTTTGTCTTGTGAAAACTTTCGATTTTTAAAAGTAAGTGGTGTTATTTCTAGAAATACCACTTGCTACTGAAGACTTTCAGTGCCATTTCTTGTGCTGAGAGTGTCATGAACAGAATTCTTTTTACCTCCATTGCACTGATATAGCAGCTGAAAAACTCAATATACAATATACACTACTGCCCAAAAAATTTGGGGTCAGCCAGACAATTTCATGTTTTCTATGAAAACTCACACTTTTTTTCATGTTTTAACATAACTGCACAAGAGTTTTGTAATCATCAATTAGCCTTTCAACACCATTAGCTAACACAATGTAGCATTAGAACACAGGAGTGATGGTTGCTGGAATTTGGCCTCTGTACTCCTATGTAGATATTTCATTAAAAGTCAGCCGTTTCCAGCTAGAATAGTCATTTACCACATTAACTAAAAAAAATGCTTTTCTTTCATAAATAAGGACATTCCTAAGTGACCCCAATCTTTTCAACAGTAGTGTAAATCAATGAAGATATTTAACTTGAATATTATATTCATTGAGATCAGATGTGTTATTTAAGGGTTCCCTTGTTTTTTGTTTTTTTTTGAGCAGTGTAAATTTCCACATATCTTTGTGTAATTTGGGTTAACTAGCTTTTTGATTCCATAATTAGACCCCAAGAATAAAAATGATAGTTGATTTTGGGTACCATTATTAAAAACTAGCACTGTTACTGTATTTAATGTTAGCTACAGGCTCACATCACACCACTGGGTGGCACTGTCTCACTGGTCTCCCACAACTCCTTCCAGACACCTATGTGAAGCTGACCATGCTGGACTCTAAGGGGAAAGAGATGTCAAAGTGTAAGACGGCTGTGTGTCGAGGCCAACCCAACCCCACCTACAAGGAGACGTTTGTCTTCCAGGTGGCACTCTTCCAGCTGTCCGAGGTGTCACTGGTGGTGTCGGTGTTCTGCCGCCGGAGCAGCATGAGGCCCAGGGAGAGGCTGGGCTGGGTCTCCCTGGGCCTCAACAGCACCAGCGAGGAGCAGCAGGTCCACTGGACAGAGATGAAAGAAGCGGAGGGACAGCAGGTCTGCCACTGGCACACACTTACTGACACATAGGAGGATGATTTTTTTTAAAGACTGACCTTCAAGTAAGAGCATTTCCAGAACAATCAGAGGTTTGGGAGAGCAAGACGCACCTTGTGAGATGTGTGTTGTGTTTGTTGCATACAGCTGTGAAGATGGGCACAGGTTCCCAGTCTTCACTGCCAGGCTGCATGGAAACCCTTTAATCTGCCACTTTTCTCCGAAGCAGACAGACTTTACTGATGGAGGTTCCAGTTCCAGCCTATTTGTGGACAAAAAAATGCAGTGGCAGACAGAAAGTGAATGGCATTATACTGACTGGATCACTCAAGGACAGAATGAAATGGTTTGTTTCCAAGCGATTCTGTTCACAGCAAAATCTGCATGTACACTAACTGTTTACAGGACAAAGTTAATACACTTCAAAATATTTTCGGGCTCTGAATCTTGGACCAAAGAGCTGGGTCCAGGACTAGCAGATTCTTTTCTATTACTTTTGGGCTTCTCTGGACTTCAGCTACCACCAGCATACCAGACATTTCTCTATCAGTTGTAGCCACTGACAAAAGTGAATGCAATGAGAAGACTGTTAAAGGGCCTACAAGATGCTGCAACTCTGCTTACAAACTATGCTTTGTACAGTTTGTTTACATAACCATGACATTATGCAAGACCAATTCATTCATTTCTCCTTTTATGTTTTTGGATTACCTGTCACGGTGTACCAGTTTTATGGGTGTCTCTCTGGGGTACGTGTTACACAAAGATCTTTTATTTTTACATCATGGACTTGCATAACTTAATACACTATGCATCTGACTCCACTTTAAATGGGAAGAATGCAATTCTTTCTTCTTGTGCTTGCTGAGTCTCTTACAGAATTGGACACGGCTCTTCATGCCACTGGTATCAAAGAGCAGCTTCCTTTCCTGTGTAGTACAGATTGAGCCTGTTTCACCATTCAGCCTTCTGACAACTCAGCCATGTTCATTCATGTAGAAACACGGTGCTTCTCGCTGAGGAAGAATATGCAGAAACCTGTGCAGTCCAATAAACGTGGCTGTCTCTGTGAGGCAGTACCGATGAGAAACCTCGGCTATGTTTGCTGTGAAGTGAGTTTGAATGGCAAACTGCGAAAGAGATCTTTTTTTCTAATTTCAAATGAAGTGTATTAATAAATAAAGGCAACAATAAGCAAAAAAACATTCTCTAGTGCTATGAGAAATGTGATTATACCAGCAACGTGTTCATCTGGAACAAAGCCAAGTTTTAATTGTCATCTGAAAGAGCAGCTATGAGTCAGAAAATTCCCCAAAAGACTACTGAGGACTCAACAGCTCCACCCATGTCACAGTGAATGAAACCCTCTCCCCTTTCTGCTGGCTGACACCGAGGGGTGTGGGATGCATTTTTTTTTTTTGGTATTGTCCCAGTGAAGTCACATTTGAACCCTCAGTCTGGGTTAGGGGGCTTCAACCTCACCTTGTCCCTTTACTTCTTCTGCTGGGACACATTGCTAGAAAGCTGTATTTTCTTCAGTGAAAGATCATTTTGCAGGAATTTGATGAACACCAGATGTCCAACTTTTTTTTTTTTTACTGCTGAAATAAGTACAGCAACTAGAGTGCTTTTGTCACAAGTTCTGTTACACCCAAACACCTTTTCATTTTCTTCTGAAAAGTTATCTTAAATGTCAGGGTCCAGCAGTCTGTTTGCTTACCTTTAATCTTCATTGACATTGACATTGACACAATTTTCACCATTTCAGCTTTGTACACACCACAATGGACTTTAAATGAAACAATCAAGATGTGCTTTAAGTGCAGACTTTCAGCTTTAATTTGAGGGTATTTAGATCCAAATCAGGTGAACAGTCTAAGAATTACAACACATGTTATATACTTTTTAGTGGACCAAAAGTAATTGGACAAACTAACATAATCATAAATCAAATTTTCTCTTTTAGTATTTGGTTGCAAATCGTTTGTAGTCAGTGACAGACCCAAGGCTCTAACCCATAGACACCACCAGATGATGGGTTTGGTCCCTGGTGATGCTCTGCCAGGCCTCTACTGCTGCTGTCTTCAGTTCCTGCTTGTTCTTGGGGCATTTTCCCTTCAATTTTTTCTTCAGCGAGTGAAATGCATGTTCAGTTGGCTTCAGGTCAGGTGATTGACTTGGCTCTTTGGTTCCCTTTGGTTGCTTTGGCAGTATGCTTTGGTCATTGTCCATCTGCACCGTGAAGCACCGTCCAATGAGTTCTTAGGCATTTGAATGAATATGATCAGATAATGTTGCCTGAAACACTTCAGAATTCATCCTGCTGCTTTTGTCAGGAGTCGCATCATCAATAAACATAAGAGAACCAGTTCCATTGGCAGCCATATGCCCACGCCATTATACTACCACCACGATTCACTGATTCAGTTCCTTCCCTTCTCCAGACTCGTCTCTTCCTGTCATTCTGCTACAAGTTGATCTTTGTCTCGTCTGTCCATAGGATGTTGTTAGAGAACTGCACAGGCTCTTTTAGATGTTCTTGGCAAATTCTAATCTGACCTTCCTGTTTTTGAGGCTCACCAATAGTTTCTCACTTTGTGGTGAACCCTCTGTATTCACTCTGGTGAAGTCTTCTCTTAATTGTTGACTTTTACCTTCTGGAGAGTGTTCTTGATCTGGCCAACTGTTGTGAAGGGGTTTTTCTTGACAAGGGAAAGGATTCTTCTGTCGTCCACCACACTGTTTTCCAAGGTCTTCTGGGTTGTTTGGCGTTACTGTGCTCACCAGTGCATTCTTTCTTTTTAAGAATGGACCAAGCAGTTGATTTGGCCACACCTAATGTTTTTGCCATTTCTCTGATGGGTTTATTTTGATTTTTCAGCCTAATGATGCCTTGCTTCACTGATAGTGACAGCTCTTTGGACTTCATATTGAGAGTTGACCTCACCAGATTCCAAACATAAATAGCACACTTTGTCTCTTAAAAAGGTGGAGGCACATGTATAATGTGCTGTAATTCCTACACGATTCACCTGATGACATTGGGTTCCAGACTTCAGGCTGTCATTGACAGCAATGGATTTGCAACCAAATAGTAAAAGTGATAATTTGATTTATGATTGTTTGTTTGTCCCATTACTTTTGGTCCCTTAAAAAGATGGAGGACACATATAAAATGAGTTGTAATCCCTACACCTGATTTGTATGTAAATACCCTCAAATTAAAGCTGACAGTCTGCACTTAAAGCACATCTTGATTGTTTCATTTAAAATCCATTGTGGTGTGTACAGAGCTGAAAAGCTGAAAATTGTGTCAATGTCCAAATATTTATGGACTTGACTGTATTATGTATTTTAACATCAACTCTCAGTAGGTTTTTGTGTTGAATCTCCCATGCTTTCCAGAATTAATTGGGTGACACAGATCTGTGACATCAACATTCATAACATTCTATTAACCAGCAAGATGTCATTTTCTCTAGGGCTGCAACCATTTTTCTTTTTCTTTTATTTTCTAGATTCGAGTCATTATTAACACAAATGCACATCATGACAATCTTGAGTTTCCAATGACTCCTATGATGGAATCATTATAACTCATTCATCTTTGTAACAAAAGAAAACAGTCATACATTTTGGTTCTTTCCTAGATTTATTACAGGTCTTCTGGAAATAATGCAAAATCAGCTGACCAACTAAATTTGTTGACCGTCTGACACAAATTTGTCCTTCATCACAGTCCACAGGTTCTTGATGGGGTTAAAGTCAGGATTTCAGGGAGACAAATCTTAAACCTTAATTTTAGCCTGATTTAGACATACTTTTAATCCTTTTTGATGTGTTTGGGGACAATGTCTTGTTGGAAGATCCAACTGCGTCCAAGACCCAACCTTCTGACCAATGATACTACTTTTTTCAAAAGAAAAAGGTGGAGGTAATTCTTTCTTCATTATTAAATTGATTTTGTGTAAAGCACCAGTTCCAATGCCACCAAAACAGCCCCAGAACATAATACGACCACCGTGCTTGACAGTAGATTTTGGTGTTCTTGGGGTTAAATGCCTCACCTTCTCTCCTCCAAACATATTTCCAGTAATTGTGGCCAAATAGCTAAGTCTTTGTTCCATCTGACCACAGAAGTCATGCCTTTAGGTGTAGCTTCTAGATAACTGATTCTTTCTTGCACAGCAGCCTCTTAGCTCAAGCTACGTAACACGCTGGACTGTGGACAGTGACACCTGTGATCCAGCAGCTTCTAATTCATTGCAGAGCTGCTTTTTGATGGTTCTTGGTCGACTCTTGACCATCCTGACCAACTGTCTCTCAGCAGCAGGTGATAGTTTGTGTTTTCTTCCTGATCGTGGCAGTGACACAACTGTATCATGCGTTTTATACTTAAGATTGTTTGCACAGATTATTTTAGGATCTCTAGCTACTCTGAAATTACTCCAGGTGACTTTCCTGACTCAATGATTTGCTTTTTCAGATCTTTGTTGCGCTCCTGAGACATTCCTTTTGTTGTGTTTATGGCTGAGTCTAATCGGAGTATCAATTGGGCCCAATTTAAATTGGCTCAGAGGAGTGAGCAACTGCAGTCAATTGTAGTCATACACAAAAAGTATGCCACTAAGAAAATTACCAAATCACCAAAACTGATAGTTCAAGTTGCTCCATGTATGTATTTTTGACCCAGCAGATTTTGTCTCATTTCCAGAAGACCTATAATAAGTCTATGAAAGAACCAAACTCATGATTTTGTTCTTGTCAGAAAGATGCATGTATTTCAATTACTTCATAACAGAATATTCATTGTTATACGAGTCTTTGGAAACTCAAGACAGCCATAAAATACATGGTCTTTACAAATCTGTGTAAACTTTTGATCACAACTGCAGCTGTTCGGTCTTTAAATGTCAGGAAATATTAAAAAAATGTAGCTTGCGGTTTCCCAAAACCCAAGATGCCCACGAAGCTCAAATGTCTTGTTCTGTCCACAACCCAAAGATATTTAGTTTACTGTCAGAGAAGGAACTGAACCAGAAATTATTCATATTTATGAAGCTGCAATCACAGAATTCAGATTTTTTTTCTTAAAAGGATACTTATACCAGTTAATGGATTGCTAAAATAGATGGTGACTGATTTTATATTGAAAACTAAATAATTCACCATTGCAGCTCTAGTTTTTAGACCTTTAAAAAAAAACAAAAAAAAAACGGATTGAACAAACAAGCCAAACCAACGTTTTTCTCCTGTTTAACATCTTAAGGCTATGCTAACGCGAAGCTGACTGCAGCTTCACTGTTATAAATCTAACATTAATCCTCTACTAGAAAGCTAATAGGAAGTTATACTATCATTCAAAAGTTTGAGGTCACTTAGAAACGTCCTTATTTTTGAAAGAAAAACATTTTTTTAAATGAAGATAACATTCTTCAGAAACAGTTTACAGTTTAGACATTGTTAATGTGGTAAATGACTATTCTAGCTAGAAACGGCTGATTTTTAATGCAATATCTACATAGGGGTACAGAGGAACATTTCCAGCAACGATCACTCCCGTGTTCTAATGGTACATTGTGTTAGCTAATCATGTTGAAAGGCTAACTGATTATTAGAAACCCTTGTGCAATTATGTTATGCTAGCACATGAATAAAAGTGTGAGTTTTCATGGAAAACATGAAATTGCCTGGGTGACCTCAAACTTTTGAACGGTAGTGTATTTCTCAAAACGTGCTGATATTTTTGGAAAGGAGATGGATACATTTTAACAATATTGAGAGTTTTTATTTCCATTCATCTGGCCTTCAATGGTATGTTTCACGCTGTCATCTGTCAACAGTCTGGTACAGCGCAAGCAGCACTTGCAGGTGGCTGGAGCCTCGCCCACAGTCCTGGATCAGACCCAAGAGCACATAGTTTCACAACTCTGTACACGAAGTACTAGACTACGGCCTTCCAGGCAAATTCATCCAGCTTGGAGCCACGGAAAACCAGCTGTGCCTCAGATCCTTGTAGGGGAGAAACCACAGAGGTGGGAGGAACACTCGCTGACCCAAACTGTGCCTTGAGGGCTGGTTTACAGTCAGCCAGGTAATCATGAGGCCCCTGGAGCTCCAATAAAAGTGTTGAGATGTGGTGAGTAGGTTAGAAGCCAGGATGGTTTTTCAAGTTTGGTGCAGCAACAAAAAGAAATTTGGACTTGTTCTAGTTGTTTCACCAAACTAACATGGCATCTTTCTCCTCGTTTATCATTCTTAAGTAAACAGACCTGACCCGATATTTTTAGGTTTTATGGGAGGGAACAGTAGTAACCACCTGGATTAGGTGAAGATTTGGCTTCAAAGACAAGTGGTCTCCACTGGCTTGTTGCTGAAGATCAATTTATGACACTAGTTACAGGTCAACAGTTGTAACAACCAGTAATTATACTGCTCTCAGGTCAGTAAGGTCCCCCAAAGCAGTGGCACTAGCTAGTTTTCCTTGGCAATGAAATTAAATGGCTCGATAAGGTTGAGACCACTTTGTGGTAAAAAAAACTAACAAAAAAAACCCCCTGCAATGTCTTGTTGTTTATTGCATGTCTCATTGTCAGTTTCTAAAAAAAATCTTTTTTTTTTTTTAATAATATATTCAATAAATATACAGGAACCATGGACTTATGAGAGGTTTGTCATAAAAGCATCCTAACAACCAGAAAATAATCTGGGGATGTTTTAGGTTTGTCTTTTGTTCAGATTACAGGAATCAACTCTGACATGGTCAACTAAAGGACTTTGGATTTATATTACATGATGGGTTGGGCTCCAATTGATTGACTCCCGGTATGGTACCACTGCATCACTTTAGCAAGCATTAACACTGTGCACCCTGCAAATTATGCTGTAAAGTAGTAGACATCGTACCTATTTGGCAAAGAAAACATTCATCAAGCAACGGTAAAAGATAAAGTGAAACCAACATGGCAACACTGCAAAAGTGACATTTCTGTCTGAGGTGGGAAAGTTCTATCTAGAGGGATAACATGAATGTGATGGGGCATGTCGTATAAATGTGTTGCAAAGCCAGAACTGGCTATATATTAGAGAAAAAAGTTCTATATTTTGGGAGATAAGTTGACTTGCTTTCTGGTAAAGAGTTAGAGAAGTTGACTGGCACCATTCTCATACTGTATCTGCAGCTGGTTAGTAGAGCTTAAGACAAAGACTGGAAATGGTGACAACAGTAATGAAATCTTCTAAAGCTCAAACATTAACACATTATGCGTCTTTTGCTTAATTAATACAAAAAAGAGGAATAAAAGCAACAACTTATGTTTTTCTGATATGTGCTGGACTATTTCTTGACAGAGATCATTAACTTCCTAGTGTTTCTACTGGTTGCCTAGTAACTGCTCACAGACACATCACTGGTCCATAAAATGAATGATGCATTAATTAGTGAGCTTTAGAGGTGCTACTAGGCAGTATTTGTAACCTTTCCACAGAGCCAGACCAGTGTCTTCCATTTTCCAGTCTTTATTCTTTGCAAAGCTAAGCAGCTGTTGGCTGTTTCATATTCAATAGACCAATTTAACAGGCACTGATTTTGCATCTAACTTGCTGTCAGAAAGCACAGAAGTGTATATAAAATAAAATATCAAATTTTTCTCGTTACAATGATGCCGTAATTCTTATATTACACTTCGCTGAAGCCTTTCTGCATAACTCAATTAAAAATCAAAACTAATTTTTGTTGATTTTGACAGCAGTAACTTTGTTGCACTTCAGTTTGGGACAGTATAACTATTAACTAATCGATATGAATATATTTAGGCATGATTTCATTAAAGTTGGACCAATATTGCAAACATCTGTACACACCCTATAGCATAAAAAACAGGCTGTTTGAACACTCACACAGAGTGTACATCATGTAAGCATTAACAAAATGACAAAATGGTGGCTGGTTTTCATGACAAATTTGAGGCATTATGGTGACCGCTGAAGTGAATTCCCTCTCAAGCACTTAACACTACTTAAACATGATTGGGCTGATCTGTTTTACATTTCAGTCAAGGTCCTGTCTCGTTCTGATCTCCAACAGGCAGAGGTTCTGGAAAATGTTCACTCCACATAAAGATTTACACATTTAAACAACATTGTTAAAAAAAGGTTCAATAAAATACTTCTAACCGTCAGTGCTTCTCTCACGTACATGTACAAGAAGTACAGTTTGTAGCTGTAAAATGGAAAACAAAACAAAAAGCGTAGTGGCAGCCAAGTGCCATTGTCACTTTTTCCTCACTCAGCTGGAACCGTTGATAGCCTTCTGGGTCGAACGCAACTTGGCGTCAGTTATCCACTAGTTTCATTGTCTGGTAGACTTTAACCTGGGTGAGTTTCTGTACACTGTGTACAACTGCCCTCTTTCCTCAGCAGCCAGTTAAGAGGTGTAAATAATATCTGTGGTTAGTGGTTGATGATTGAGCATGATTGAAGGACATGAAAAAAGAGGAGAGACATCCACTGAAAAGGCTTATTTTGTTGGCAGTGGTCCCTTTCAGCTTCCACTCTTCAAATTGTCGGGAGAGTTGTGGATCAGACCACCAGCCAACATCTTTTTAGGTTAACTTGTCTATCTGCCTGGGTAACATCCTCTCCCAAAACTGCATTTATCTTGCTGTGCATTTATCCATCTTCATGACAGCTTGCAGTGGGAGCTGCTCTTCTCTTTAAATACTTCCAGTCCTTCAATCCACTCTGATTTGGATCTTTTCACTGTTGGACCTGATGCTAGATGAACTTGAAGCACTTGGTCTTGTCATGGGGTAAACGAGTCTTAAACAGCACTGAGTCTACACGAAACTGTGTGTATAGCAGTGGCATATAGCCGTACACCTTGACGAAGAAGTTGATGCACTTGTGGCGCTCATGGAAATGTGAGTCATCGTGTGAAAGAGCCTGAGGGCATCCAGGACATCGGAAAGTCCAACGAGATGTCACCTAAGACAGATAGAGAGATAGCTTGTAAATGTATGAAATTAACTTTTCCAAAAGTATTTTGATGTAATGTGGACAAGCGGGGCTTTACAGCGGTGGTTACTGCTGTGGGATTTTTTATTTTTAATTTAAAGATTTTTTGGGAATGAACTGTTTTCTAAACCCCGTCTCAAAAAAAATGACTGTTCAGTCTTGACAAAGTGATGATTAGCGGTCTATTTTAACTTTTCCAAAACCAAAAAACACAAGAGCAAGTGTAAATTATGGATGAATTGGTATGTTTAGACTGTAAAATGCAAATCAGGTAAGTAGTGTGAGTAGTAATTTTGCTTATTTTCTAATGTCAGTTAGAAATGTCCTTATTCTTGAAAGAAAAGCATTTTTTCAATGAAGACATTAAATGAATCAGAAATACAGTCTTGATATTGCTAATGTGGTAAATGACTATTCTAATCAGAAACGGCTGATTTTTAATGGAATATCTACAGAGGAGTACAGAGGAACATTTCCAGTAACCATCACTCCTGTGTTCTAATGCTACATTGTGTTAGCTAATGGTGTTGAAAGACTAATTGAAGATTAGAAAAGCCTTGTGCAATTATGTTAGCACATGAATAAAGGTGTGAGTTTTCATGGAAAACATGAAATTGTCTGGATGACCCCAAACTTTTGAACAGTAGTGTAGATGTTTGAATTAATTAGCCATCTTAATGTTAGAGCTAACTTGAGCAAAAACAATGCTGTCCTCAACATGTTAGGTTGTTGATGTTTTGCCTGAAATACTTAACTTTAGACTTGGTGTTTTAGCAGAATATCATTTATGAAGACATCAAATGCATATTTCCAGAAGATTCTCGTTTTGGAACAAGTCAGCTGGATACATTAAATAGTCAGCTTAAGAAGCATTTCAAACAAACACATGGAGCAGCTGTTAGCTTCATCAGCAAGCTAGCGACAAGATGCTAAAATCTGACAATAGCACAAAGCGACATTTGCCAGCTAGAGAAGTATGATTTTGTCTGTCACTGTCTGAAATCGAGGACCCTTTGTTTAAAAAAAAAAACAAAACAACTGCTGTATCAAACCTGTCACTGCAATATGCATGCGTACCAAGCAACACCCCTAAATCTAAGTTTGTATGTTGTCAATTTCTTACCAGTGATGCACAAAAAGCAATTCATTTTCTTTTTTATTTGTCATATTTGGGCTAAAAGAGAGGAATAACTTCCCCTCACCATTAAGGACTCCACATTCAAACTTGCCCCAAATTCATTATTCACAAGGCTTATTCCCAGCAGCGGAATGCTGTCATGCAACACACTCTATCAAAGACATCCTTAATTCCCCTCTGAAACACCCCTGAATGTTACCACCCCACTAAATAAAAAAAAAAACTTAAACTGGGAACTGCAGTGACATTTCTTTTCCAACAGCTTCCTAACTTCCTTGTTCTAATTATTTGTCTTGCCCTGAATATGGGCTCTAATAAAAAATGTCCTTCCAATAAAAATCAACAGAAAACTCGGACATAATACATCAATTCAATCATGCGTTTTTACTTTATAGTTTGTGCGGCATATTGGTTACATCAGTTGGAGTAATGGCAAGGCTAAGTGAGCTAAAATGTAAATACATGGGGCCTGAGGGAGATACAAAGCTTGCAGAGGTCTGCATGCACCATCACTGACCTTGATGGGTGGTTTGCGGGTGATGTGAGAGACAAGGAAGTTCATGGCAATGTCCTCGCAGTTTATGTACTCGTCTACCATGTCTCTGATGGCCTGGGGCATCACATAGGAGTAGAGGTATGCATAGTACTACAAGAACACAAACATATGGGGGAAATATGTCAGCGATGTGGCTCAAATATAAACTCGGTGGGGTGTGGTAGGGTTTTACAGAATGCAAGATCTGACCTTATGAAAGAATGCAGCTCCTGTCAGGACCATGGAGAGTTCACATGAGTAGTTGGAGTTGTACAGCCAGGACTGATGGTTGACATCCCACGCGTGGTACCTCCCAGGAAAACCTACGATACGATCTCTGGCTTCACGCCACACTCTGCGAGACACCATCAGACAGGTACTCAACAAAATAATTTTTGAGCAATTAATTAAAACTGATTGAGTTAATTTTTTTAACGGAGGACTTTGTGGATTTTGGCTATTATTTTTAATTTTCCAGTTTGGGTTCCTAGTGTCTGTCTGTACATAGATCTCCTTTTTAAATCCATCAGTTTCAGATCGTCATCCAAATATGTAATGTAACAACTATTTTCCTCCTGGGGAGCAATGATGTACATTACTGACCCAAAGTGTGGAGTCACTTAGAAATGTCCTTATCTTTGAAAGAAAAGCATTTTTTTTCAATGAAGATAACATTAAATGAATCAGAAATACAGTCTAGACACTGTTAATGTGGTAAATGATTATTGTAGCTGGAAACGGCTGATTTTTAATGGAATATCTACATAGGGGTATAGAGGCCCATTTCCAGCAACCATCACTCCTGTGTTCTAATGCTACGTTGTGTTAGCTAATGGTGTTGATATGCTAATTGGGGATTAGAAAACTCTTGTGCAATTATGTTAGCACATGAATAAAAGTGTGACTTTTCATGGACAACATGAAATTGCCTGGGTGACCCCAAACTTATTGCTCACTACTACCTCAATACCACTGATGAGGACCTCAAACCTTCTAGCATCATGTTAAATTGCATTTAACCGCCGACGTGCAGCTAATAACTTGTTTGGGTTTAAACTGAGCTTTTCTTTCTTCCTGGAAATAATTGAACTCAAGCAACTGCCTCCATTTTTCATATAATTAGTACAACTTTATATGTTTTAGTTGTAGAAAACATCAGTGGAACATATAAAATAATGAAAATAAACTGCATTAAGTCATATGTAGAGAGAAAAACTGCAAAACTGTACCAAACAAGTGGTGCAGGTTGTGCTATTATAGTATATGTTTTTTTTTAGATATCAGAGAAAACCAACCAACGTCACACCTAGCTCATATTTACAGATACTGTAGTCCAGCTACTGCATGAAAGCCTCATAGCACAAAAAAGGTGTTTCAGGTAATCAGATGAGATACTTGGAATTCCTACCCAAGACACAGAAGATGTGAGATGTCTCAATGGACAGATTCAGGGTCTCAAATGAGTTCATGTGAGCCCACTTAAAAGTCTAACACAGTCAGCTGCTGTGTAATTTCTCCTCTTTGGCAAGAGTGGAGGTGAAGAAACATTCCTGGGGGGGGGGGGGGGGGGGGGGGGGGGGGGGGGGGGGTTTGAGATACCCCATACACAAACTCAGAGACCCAGTTTTTGCCTGCCTGGACAAGCTGCTACAGCACCAAGCCATAGACATGTCTGGGAGAGGGGAGAGACAGTGTACAAAAATAACCTAAAAGCATGCCTGATCATTTAATTGGTCTGATCGTGGCCTTCATATTCAAGTTATCTAAGTACCATATAAGCAAGATACTGATGGTATATTTCCCTTTGAACTTCTATACTTCAGTCTCTAGTAGTTGGTTCACTTTTTCTGTCACATTCAGTGTTTTATAGGAGTGTGATGCTTCTACATGTTTTGGACATTTTTGCTTGTTACAGGAGTTGAAGCCTTCCCCTGTATATAATTTCATTTCTGAGTTTCTTTCCAGAACTTTTCCGAACAGATTGCAGCTTATTATCTTCGATTAATCCACACATATATTTTTCGTATTGAGATTAACTGAGACTTGACGTGAAAGAGACATTATCTGTCCACTATGATTTATTGATTATTTTAGTAATCGAGTATTCTATTGATTATTCTGGTGATTAACCGGGCTTGGGATGCGCGTTCCAGCATCAAAAGCAGAAGTGAGTGCACTGTGCAACAGAAATAACCGTCCTGATGGAACATGGATGGACATCTGCGGGGTATTGTACATATATAGTATAGTACAGGGGTGTTCAACTAAAACTCATTTAAACTGCTGGTATTGCAGCTGATAGAACACAAATAAGAAAACTGATTAGTTTATTAGTATTTACTTCAGAAAATATTCAGTTCACTTTGATTTGGCCACAAATTAAAGTGATTTCCTTCATTATGAGACAGTGTCAGATCTAGAGGTACTTCAATACAATATCATGTTTGAATATATGAAGTCTGACAGTTTTATTATGTAGCTGTCTGTTATCAATAATCAGCTGCATTGATTGGGAAACGCATGTTTAACAGTTTTCTACCAGCATTCCTGTCTTACATCATTTCCAGTCACAGGGCTTTTTACCGTCTTAAATTTTTGTGTTCCTCATTGTTCTCCATTAAAACAACCTGCTCTCAATCAGTTCATTTTGTGCTGAAAACAAGTCAAATGGTCGTTAAACGCTCCTGTTTGTGTGACGAGTTTGAAGCAGAAAGTCTAAGTTAATAAATAAAGTTGAAAACCACCTTCATACCTGTTTACTCTGAAGTTTTAGCTTCTGTCGAACCGACTTACACAAAGAAAGTCTGAATATGTCAAACTGTCTTCGTGGTTCAGTCCTCTGATCTGACAAATCAATGCCGTAAACAATAGAAAAGCTGCGCTGGTTAAAATAGAAGACTCCCGCCAGATTTAAAATCCCCTTATGCTTTATTGATTATAGGTCCTGATCTATATAGGATGAAGTCTGGGTCTGGACCAGTTAGTGACCTCAGGTGTAGTATTTAGTGGATTCAACAAATCCTCCATTCAGAGAATTTTGCCTTGAGGAATTTTAGTAATCAAATTACTCGAATAACTCGAGGAATCGTTTCAGCCCTAGCTGCAACACAGAAAAACATTTGCAAGAGAGGTTAACGTTTGATTATAGGCACTGTAAAATACCACACATAATGACAAAGGCCCTTTACATCTAGCAGATAGAGTGTTTCTCTGTAGATTCACTGACCTGAACCCAAACATGATCTCATCATGGCGGAGATGAGCATCGTCATCAATGGACAGGATGGCCTCAGTTTCAACAGCGTCCCAAGGAAGGAAGCGATTATTGAGGCTGTTTTTTTCTGTGCGGACAACCTGCAGGCATGAGATGAGACATACTATAGCTTGGAAAGACCACTCAAAAAAGACAGACTTTACAGTAGTGGTACAGGGGAGAACATGTTAAGTAAGACTGCACACTGAACATTTTGTAATTATGACGTCCATTTGCTCTTATATCATTAACCTATCATCAACCTATATCATTATTCAAGCGTATCTTTTTAAAACAACTGTTGAAAATGTGAAGGAGAACTCAAATATAAGTAAGTTCAATAAACAGTTTTCTTCCTCATCAATTTAGCCTATTGTTTTGATTTATTATAATCTACAAATCAGTAATTAAAAGAAACAAAGAAAACAGAAAAATATCCTCCAAAGCCTCTTTTTTTCATAACATTTGTGCAACCAACAGTTAGAGCTACACAATTATGGCTAAAATAATAACTCAGCATTTTTATCAATATTGAGACCATGATTATTTATCACTGCTGTTCATTCATTTCAGGGACAACCCATTTTATTGCACTTTTAAACAGAGCAATGTTGTGCTCCTGCATACACTACCATTCAAAACTTTGGGGTCACCAAGACAGTTTCATGTTTTCCATGAAAACTCACACTTTTATTCATGTGCTAACATAACTGCACAAGGGTTTTCTAGTCATCAATTAGCCTTTCAATACCATTAGCTAACACAATGTACCATTAGAACACAGGAGTGATGGTTGCTGGAAATGGGCCTCTGTATCCCTATGTACATATTCCATTAAAAATCAGCCGTTTCCAGCTAGAATAGTCATTTACCACATAAAGCATGTCTCTTTTGAAAATAAGGACATTTCTAAGTGACCCCAAACTTTTGAACGGCAGTGTATGCACAAGTCTTTACATTGAAATCAGACTGATCCTTACTCAATGACCATGTCCTAGAAACAAAATATACCAAAAAAAAAAAAAAAATCCAAATCTTATTATCCAAAATCAAATCTGCAATACTACTTTCAATTTACAAGCTGTGCAATACGGTTACGTATCATGTAGCACTTTTGATATGGATATCTGCATTATCACCGGGCAAGGACAATTATTCAGTGAGTAACATTAACTCAATTATTCTTGTTAGTCGTCATGCATTCATTACAGTGCAGTTTGTGGTGTTCTTCCATGTGGTTGAACAGGCTAGTTAAATTGCTTTGTGATACAGACATGACGTTTCCTAAATACAAAATAGTCCCAAACAATGAGTGATGGTCCATTTCGAAAGACTAACTCTTCGACTTCCATTTCGATTTTCATTTTGTCAGTCTGCTCTCTGTTCCATGTTGTTGCTCTACTCTGGACTGCTGCAACATCCAGCGAGTCTTTGCACAAGCTGCTGCTGAAGGGTGCATGCACAATATGATGGCTCCCCAAAAGTGAACCCAAAACATCTCAATTTCTCCCTGGTAGCTGATGAACTTTAGGGGTCAGTATCTCAGTCAAGTTCATTTGATTGCATGAAGCAAAACTCATCGAGATTAACAAACAGTTATCTGTACAGCCCCACAAACTGTGACAGTGCTCAGATATTCAGTTTACAATGATATACAACAGAAAAACAACAAATCCAATTCTGCTTGGTAAAAGACTTAAAACATTAATTGATTAATATATTTGAGTAATATGTCATGACAATGGGCCTATTATAACTAATTGTTTCAACTTTATAGTGAAATGACAAACAGGCTTATCTATCCTCAATGTCAAACTTGACAACACACTCCAGACAGCAATTCTGTATTTTCTCCGTCGGCTCACTACATTTCAACGATGTCTGTGCCATAAAGCAGTAGTGTGAATTTTAACAATATAAATACTGGATTTTTAAAGTTTAATTCAAAATCACAATTTTTATCTCTCATGGAGGTCAAACTTCTTCAGTCCTTTTAATAAAGCTGCTGCTAATTTGAACGGACTTCTACGGAGTTTTAAAAAGACACTGATCCGAACAGTTCAATGTAGCATGTGCAAGTACACTTTGCATCACATTTGACACATCAAAACATTGCAGGTTGATCTGTTTGCATTTCAGAAATAAAGAATGAGAAGGTGGTGTACACTGAAGAAAACAAAATTTTTAAGATGAATCTGTATAATTTGCAGAATAAAAGACTTTTTCTGCAGGTACACTCACCACAATGGGCAGACCGATGTCTGGCCACAGTAGGTCATCTGAAGGAGGCTTTGGTGAATTCCACACCACCACCACCTTGTTGAGGTATGGCAGTCCATTCAACCTTTCCAGAGAGTTCATCAGCACCTCTTCCCTCTCATAAGTCAGCATGACCACAGTGAACTGTTCTCGGGGTACATTCCCACCCAGAGCAGCCTGAAACTCCTTCCCAGAGCCTCCTGTACCTCCACCAATAGGCCTGAAACCAGTACCGGAACCCAGGAATTTGGCTTCAGAAGGCAGCACAGGGTCAAGGGGAGTGTGAGGAAAAAGATGGAAAGGCCCTGGGGCTCGGTTCCATGCTCTGTAGATGTCTGAAGCAGTGTATGTGAAGTTGCGGAGATAGCGAGGAGAGGCATACGGGGGCTCTGTCTCAACAGGACCCAAATCCAGATCACCATTGTCAGCCAGGTTTGCGTCAGTTCCTGCCAGTTTTCCAGCTTTGTGAGGAATCTCGTGGGCTGGCTCTTCATTAATGGGTGCGGCAGGAACTTGGATGCTGGTTCTGATACTGGCCAAGATTGTGTTAAGAACATTCTCTGATGTCGAGAAATAGGTCTCCCACAGAAAGCGGCCCTGCCGCCTCATAGCCAACATGTCATTGTCTGATAGGCTGCGCAACAGGAAATGTAGCTCTGTGACACGTGGTTTGGGGACTATAATGGCAGCTTCACTCCAGCGGATAAACTGGTGGTAAGGTAATCTTGAGTGGTCCCCCAACACAACTGGGATGGCTCCTACCTCTAAGGCCTCAAATAACCTCATCCCGCAGCCTGCTGAGGCCACCAGTTGTCCATCCCCTGCAGCAATCACCAGGGCAAAGGTAGAAGCCTTGAGGACCTCCAGTCTGTCCTCCCGTTCTCCACAGAGAGCCCACTCTGTTGGCAAACTTGACCTAGGGTTCTTGCAGGTGAATTCCACCAACACCTGGTCCAAGTGGCTATCCTGCACTGCCTTTAATGTGCCAATTATGCGGTCATCGTAGTCAGCTGGTGGATCTCCCTCCATTTCCTCCTCAAAAGACTGAGGGGGTGCCTCCTGCAAGCTGCTCCTTAGGGATTCCACTCTCTCACCCTGGAAAGTGAAAAGGTATTTCCTCTTTACAGGAACTTGAGGTGGCACTTCCAAAAAGTTGGGTTCTGAGAGGGCATGAACCAGTGGGGACACAACCAAGTCAAAGCCCTCACGGTACTGCTGCTCCAGGAAGGTGGACTGGGCAACTGCTGCTCGTCCTGCACTCACATTATACAGGAAGTTCTGTGTCATAGACTTTCTAGAGAGATGCACCAGTACATGGTTGTGTCCATCAGATCTCCAGTAAGGAAGGGCTTTCAGTTGCTTCTCCAGCTCTGCAGGAGAAGGCTGTGGGGAGGGGGACTCCTGTAGCTCCCCTACCAGCACCAGATACAGACAAGCAATGCTGGGGTTGTCAGTCACATAAATGTTGCTTTTAACTGATGCTGCAAAAGCCTGCTTCACCAGAGGGTCAAGATAGTCCCCCCATGAATAGGAGCCTGTGTCATAGACATACACAGGAAATCCTGACGTAAGCGGACAGCGCGCATAGTCAAAGCAGGAGTGTAGTCGGCAAGAGCGTGAAGACTTGGGTGGAGGCAGTCCTGGGTCCTCCTTGTCAGGCAGCAACCTGACAGGCAACGACAGCTTTGGTTGGTTCTGGGCCATCAGTTCTTTATAGGAATGCTCTGTCTGGCTTATGACATTCTTCAACTGCAGCAGATCCTGCTTGGCACTGTCAATGCTGCGCTTGCAAGCCTCAATGCGTAGGTTGAGTCGGGCGATCTCCCCATTGAGCTCCTGCCTCTTGGCCTCCAGCTGCAGCAGCTCCTCACTGACTGACTCACGAATACGGCACAGGTCCTGCACATGTTTGGCCTCACACAGTTCACCACCAGGTCGTGGGCCGAAAATGCGCTTATCTGGACCCCCTGCTTCATCAATGGTAGTGAGGTAGTAGTGAGCAATAAGTGGGAAGAAGACCAGGATGAAGAAGAGCATGAAACTGAGCCACGTGAGACGCACACGCCGCAAAACCCATGGCTGGCCACCGACACCTACCCCACCACTATTACGCAGCATCGTTGACTCTTCTCAGTCTGTTCCTCGCCCCACCAAGGAACCGTTGATATGGGTATCAGCAGCAGCCATGGTCGACCTTGTCAACAAGGCAGTGGGATGGATACTAAATCATTAAAGCTTGGGTGTAACTCTGTCCTTCTGCAAAGGTCATCTGAGGCTGTTTACCTCCTCTTAAGAGTCCTGCGGGTATTGGCTAGAGGTTGAGCCTCACCTGTACTCTAATATGTACTCTGATGTGTCAGAGCCCACACAAGCCAATGCCATTTCTATTGTGTCATTTAGCTGTTGCTCCAAATTTATGTAAGAAAACAGTCCCACATCTGGGGAGGGGTGCCCCTCGATGGGTGATCCAGGGCAGGCATGGCTACTCACGGGGTAAGGAGATAGCTGGGAGGGTCAGTTGTTTTTGCCTCAGATGTTCTCATTTTCTGACCCTGTAGTCAGGATATCCTAAAGAGCAGTCTCCTCTTTCTTCTTATTATTACAGGTACCTAATAGAATAAAAGAAAAAAGAACAAATGAGTGACAATGCTAGATAATCTGAAACAATCCTGAAAATTAAATTATCACTTTTGACTGCACAGATGTGCATGTAGTGAAAGGCCCTAAAGTAAGGAGCATAGTTAACAACTGTAACGTGTGATATTTAGGGTATACTATTCCACAAGTAGCCACTGTAAACATTTCTTTATAAAGACTCTGCAGGCCCACAGTTTTTCACTACATTCTGTGCATGACTGTCTAATATAGACAAAAAAGTGTTGTAGGATACCAGAAGGTATTATTTTCCTTTCAATATACACTCTTTCCAAGTCACATAGAAAAAGCACAAAACAGGGGAGAACCATCACTAGTAAACTACACACAGTCGGTGGGCCAACACCAACAGCACCTCCAGAAAATCTCATTAAAGGTTTCCTCCTGCATCCCTACCATGACTCAAATTACTGAGCATCCTCGATAACAGTCCACCACCGAGAGTGACGTAGAATTATCTTCACTGCTTCAGAAGAGAAAGGGGTTCAGGGTTACACAAAAGGAACCAGCTGCACTCTCTGACGATGTTTGCAGAGCCCTGCAGTGTTGCTGCTTTTATCTCAGTTTTCAAGAAGTCAGAAGTCTCAGCTTTTCCTGAGGTTGCTGGCAGATCAACACAGCAATAACTCTGTACACATGCTGCAAAACAGCTCACTTTCACTCTTTGTTAGGAACTGGTTAGCAAACAAAGTCAAAAATATTCAACATCTCAGGGCTGCTTTTTCAGTGGGCAGATGTTTTGAAAAGACAGCTCTAGGCCAAAATCAGCCACACTGGAAGTCACACGAACTCCCCTTCAATAAGGAATAAACATCTCTGAAAGATTCTTAGATCATGACCACAATCGACATGTTTTGTTTTTTTCCCTGTGCAGCAGTCTGCCACTGTAGCTCAAGCTATGTATACTGCACCACAACACAAGCCTTAAAGATGTCAACCGATATGAAAAGCGCCAAACAGTCCCCATCAAACACATTACCAAACCCACAACGCTGAGAGTGAGGCTTGATGAAGCAGTTTAGACTGACACAGGCAGAGACCAGAGAAATATAGGTGTTTACCTTTTACCAACATAAAAGCTCTTCTTAATAATGATATTATTCTCAGGGATAATGGTGAATTCAAACCTCTGTGGCTGTGATGTTTTCACTGCAGCCAGTTAGATCACAGCATAGACAGATACCATCTTAAAAACAAACAGCGCCATCTGAAGCAATTTTCCCTGCTGCCACCATGTGACTGGTATTTCTGATGTTTAGAGATTACTGCACCTTGGATTCCTGAAAAAACACCATCCTGCAGTACAGCTGGTGTGTGTGTGTGTGTGTGTGTGTGTGCGTGTGTGTGTGTATGTGTGTGTGTGCGCATGTGTGTGTGTGTGTGCGTGAGTGTGTGTGTACATTTGCGACCATGTCTGTCAAAAGGAGAGGAATGAGAAAATGTACTGACAAACTACATGACAGGCACGTGGTCTCCTCATGCCTGGCATCCTACTGCTACTTGTCTCCTTGCAGCTTCTGTCTTAATGTTACATATTATCAGACTACAAGGTGAAAAACAGCATTTTCTGAGGACAAAAAGTATTTCTTTATTATTTTTGATATACTTCATATGAGCCCTTGTCTGCGATGTGCTTCTCCTCATACTTTAAGGACAGCTAGTTATTACTGACTCACGTAAGTAGTTGTAGTAGTCATCTGTAAAATCTCAGAAAATATTGAAAAGGTGTCCAGTACCAGACTCAAAGATAGTACCCTCCCTAACCAATGATTCAAAAATCAAAGACAAAAAATTAATCCGTCCATCCATTATCTATACACCGCTTAATCCTCATGAGGGTCGTGGGGGGCTGGAGTTTATCCCAGCTGACTTAGGGTGAAGGCAGGGCACACTCTAGACAGGTCACCAGTCTATCACAGGGCTACATATAGAGACAAACAATCATAATCACATTCACACCTACAGACAATTTAGAGTTACCAATTAACCACAGCATGTTTTTGGACTGTGGGACGAAGCCGGAGTACCTGGAGAAAACCCACACATGCACAGGGAGAACATGCAAACTCTATGCAGAAAGATCCCGGGAAGGTGGGTACGCCAACCAGGGATCTTCTAGCTGCAAGGCGAAAGTGCCAACCATCGATCCCATGTGTAGCCCAATAAGAAATTCATATGTGACAAAAAAAATTGACAAAAAAATAAGAAAAAAAGAAAACTTACATCTGAGAGATCGAAATCCGACAAATGACTGAAATGATTAAAATATTTGGCAATTGTTTCTGCTGCTTGATCAGTTAATCAGATACTGGTTTCAACTACGGTGGCAAATAAAGCTTTAATAAATGATTTAACAATCCAATAAGAACCAAATAGGAAGATTTATTACAAAAACGATTATCAGGACAATTCATTCATAGATTTTCTCCAACAGGAAATTTAAAGAATAACGGACTTTACTATTCATACATACGTCTACATTTCCAATACTACCACAATGTTATTTAAATGCTTATCAGTGGCTTATTAGAATTTTCTACATACCAGCTTTAGAACCTGTAGAAGAGCATCACTATGCATTAAATGTGGAAATAAATACACAGAATATTATCAGCTACAAAGGCAGCCACAGTCAAATGAGGACACAGAGTATCCCAAGGCAATATCGGACAAGATACTCAGGGACTACAAAGTAACTACAGACTTGGTTTTTGCTGTAGTTATGAAGGTACATGTACAGAAAAAAACTCCCAGGGCAAATGATCCTTTGAACGTTGACCCCCATCCTGCTGCTCAGTGATGTGCCTGAGGTGCAGAGTGACCGAAACACAACTATCACAACAGTCTGATTAATTGCTGCATGACTGCCAGTGTCACAGGGGTAATGGCAGACAGATGTTGGCAAACGCTGTTGCTAGGCTTAATATGGAGCCAAAATCATGCTGGCTTAAAGCTCTGCCCCTGGCTGCTTCTGGATAGCTGAGCAACGCACGCACGCACACACACACAGATAAAACTAAATCTCAATCTCTTCTGTTGTAGCTTTCTAATCTGCAGAATGACTTCTCTTCACTGCAGTCAGCTTAATCTGCCTGCTGTCTGCATGGAAAAAACACAGGAAAGCATTGATCACTTTGGACTTACTGTGTGAGGATCAATGATAATGCCACCATTAACTCTGACTGAGCTACAAGGTGGTTTGGTGTTAAGCACTTAAAGACTGCTGCTATAGCCATTTAGACTGGAAGGCTTTACATAGCTCAGGTGTAAGAGTGAGCCATTGAAAATATTTGCACTCAGAGTCAATGACATGCCCGTCCTTGCCGTCAACGTATACAACACAGTCTGCAGTTTCAAAACCACATGAAGCCACTTTGAAACCGTAACTGAATATCTGCAGGCATGGTCATCATTATTTCCATAGATTTACTTTGTTCAAAAATGTAGTGACAGATTATGACCAATCTCTCTATATTACAGTAAATGATACAATACTCCTGTGGGAAATCAATATGCATCTGATATACAATTTAGTCCTTTTTCAGAGGGCAAACTACTGCAACATTCTCAAATCAAATGTTCTGTAGTCTTCTCAGGGGAAAAGAGAAGCTGAAGCACAACCACCAAGCTGATGACCCAGATAAAAAAACCTTTTGCTCAACATGGTGAGCACTGAGCAGGCAACATCTTTGTCAGCAAATTGCTGGTCAGGTCTATGAATAACACAGACTACATTAGTCTTGCAGAGTGTTAATTTGATGTAGAGGGATAAAAACTGATGTTATGCAGTAAACACAGGTTATAATATCAAGATCAATTTTACAGCTCAAGGCAAGTTCAACTCAGAAACAGAGAGTGAAAAACTGTATGAGAATATTTACAGGCACTCATATAAGCACCACAGGATGATTAATACTAAACAGGTCGAAACTGTTTAAAAACCCTTAAAGATTTTTTATTGTTATTGTTTTTGAAGAACTGCGAGCACACACTAAGTGGGACATTTCATAGCATAAGCCTGCTTGTAGAAGGATGTACAGTAATGTTTACAGACATTTATAGATTCATCAGGAAGTAACAGGTCTGGATAAAATATATTCATCTGAAGCCAAAAGAATGACAGCAGCAGGTGCCAAGCTCAGAGTCTACATGAAGAAGTGTGGGTGCTGCTTCCAGGTTCCCAAACATTTCAGGGCAAGTGCTTGTATAAATGTTTAAACAGTCTTTCTGCACACTGGCAGCAATTTCTGAGGCACTCCTAAAATTCCTCTATGAAGAAACATGGAGCACAGACAGAAATTACATCCAGTTATATCAGGTTTTTATTCGGCCACAATCAAGTTAACTGAATGGCCATATCTTGTGTTTGGGAGGGGCTGCACAGTGGCGTAGTGGTTAGCACTTTCGCCTTGCAGCAAGAAGGTCCCTGGTTCGCGTCCCGGCTTTCCCGGGATCTTTCTGCATGGAGTTTGCATGTTCTCCCTGTGCATGCGTGGGTTCTCTCCGGGTACTCCGGCTTCCTCCCACAGTCCAAAAATATGCTGAGGTTAATTGATTATTCTAAATTGCCCGTAGGTGTGAATGTGAGAGTGATTGTTTGTCTTTGTATGTAGCCCTGCGACAGACTGGCGACCTGTCTAGGGTGTCCCCTGCCTTCGCCCGAGTCAGCTGGGATAGGCTCCAGCTCCCCCCGCGACCCTAGTGAGGATTAAGCGGTGTATAGATAATGGATGGATGGATGGATGTGTTTGGGAGATGGGGGAAGGCAGCAGTAGCAGCTAGCAAATGAGACAAAGCTAAACATAGCGTTCACTTGTAGTCATAGTTACAGTGATGTGGTGCCGCGTCACAAATCCGTAGATCCAGACTATAAAAAGCATCACTGCTAAAATCTAATCAGGTGGTCCTTGTGTCATTTCTGACCTTCCCTGAAAATTTCATCCAAATCCATTAGTCCGATTTTGAGTAATGTTGCTAACAGACAGACGCCGATTGTCACATAACTCCTCCGCGTTCTTTGGTGGAGTAAAAATATATAGATAGAAGTCACATAAAAGTTGTGGCAGTGCACCAACAACAGGTTTCAACCAAACCAAACTCTTTTGTTTTAAAGCTGTTGACTGACATTATATTGCATATTATAAGTCATCCTGCAGGATTTGACCCTCTGGTGGCCCAGTTTTGGCCAGCGGGCCGTATGTTTAAGACCCCTGGTTTTGAGGAATGGCATATCCTGCAACAAAGCTGAGACCAAGGATGTTTGACATTTTTCTGCCCGTCTATGAGGTATCTGACTGAGCTTTTGACAGATAGCTTCGCAACATGAGGGATTTGAGGGCCGACAGAAAGATCAGTTTATATTTTTAATGAGGCTCCCCATGCGAAGACTCCCTCACATAGCAACTGCAAGGACGTAAATATTAAGAAGACGGTTAACTGATTTTTTTTCTCAAGGAGAAAGATAACTTCCAAACAATAATAATGACAATGATTATTCAGAACACTTGAAATGCTCTCTCTGACTGATAAATAATAAACAGATACTTTTAAAAAGTTGTGTAATCTGTCAGACTGAATTCTTCATAATCAGTTTGCAAGATTGTCATTTTTGTCCCAAACGTAAACACTGACTCTTTAAACAGGAACAAGAGTATGAGTCAATTCATGCTTTCTGCACCTGTGTGTGCAGAGAGATACTGTCTGAAAGTAAACAGCAGACAAGGTTCCATTCATACTACAATAGGTTCACTATTCATATGGTTATGTTGCCCTTCATAGCAAACATAGACCACCACACAGGTGGTCTATCAAGTTCTTCTCAGCTGGTTTTCCACAGTGATGCTAAAATAAATATCTATAACAGAGGTGTCAAACCCATTTCAGTTCAAGGACCACACCCAGCTCAACTTGATCTTAAGTGGGCCGGACCAGCCAAACTACAGCACACCAACCCATAAAACTCCAAATTTTTCCCTTGTTTTTTTTTTTTTTTGCAAAAAAGTATGTTCTTTAAATGTTCACATCCAATGAACAAAACATCATGAATAACCTCTTCAGAAAAATAAATTCAATTTCAACAACACTCAGCCTCAGTTTATCATTTCCACATTACAACTTCCAGATCACAGAGTGTCTACAAAGGAACAAAACATTTAGTCATGATCGAAACAACAGTCGTACAAGAAAAGACAAAAATCATGAAAAAACAGGACAAAATATTACAAAAATGAGACACAAAATGACGAGAACAAAACGACAAAAAATTTGACAAACGACATTAAACAAAATAGACAAAAAATGAGGCAAAAAAGTTAGAAAGCGCCAAAAAAATAACAAATGACAAAGAGACTAAAAATTACACAAAATGATACACAAAACAATGAATAAAGCAAAACACAAAATGAGAAAAATAAGACAAAATATACAAGCATGACAAAAAGGAAACAAAACAAACGACAAAAGTCAGACAAAAAACAACAAAAACAAGACAAAACACTACAAAAATGGGACACAAAGCAACAAAAGGACAATGACCAATATAACATTTCACTTTATGATCAAAACAACTCGCCATGGCCTAGAAACTATTTTATAGTTTTACTAATTTACAATCTGCAGTTATTTCTCTGGAATTTCCACTCTCTCCAAAATTGTCCTGGAGACGCTTCTGAAAGGCTGTGACTTTGCACTTTTTATAGAATAGCAAGGAATTTCTTGAGAAATTAGTACTGTCAGAAGTGCGGGGTCATGTGCAAAGCACCTTCAAAATCCAGCTGTGACAATCTTAGTAACAGATGAATTAAAAATGTGTGGATGACAGAATCTCTTTATATAGTCTCTCCTCAAAACAAGCATTTGTTTTCCTGGGCCATGTGCAATGTGCAAGCTCCCAGTGCCAACAGTCAAAAATGTTATGCTGTATGTGGACATCTGCAAGGGAATATGCATGGCCTTGGGCCGTCTGACTTGAGTCCTGCACGGGTGGATGACGAACCTTACATTACTCATATCCTTGCAGATGTGGAAAGCATAAAGACTCTGCAGCAACTACAGTGGCTCTGTAAGAAAACTATTTAAAAGCTAATGTGTACTGCACGCTAACATGTTCACAATGACATTGCCAGCATGTTGATGTTTAGCTGCTATAGAGTTTATGTTCACAATAATTGTTTAGTGTGTCAGTTTGGTAACATGTTTAAATTACTACTGAAACTACAGCTGAGGCTAATGAGCGTGTCAAAAATATTCAACGTACTGAAATTTTGACCAGATGATGATCTCAATCAATCCTCTCAAGGAATGTTCAAGGGTGCATGTGGAGGTGGAAACAGCACATCACAACTTGTTAATCGAAACTATTTTATTAGAATATAAAATATACTTAAGTAGCTAGTGGGATTTGGAAGAGTAGTTGGCTGTTTGCCCAGCAGCTGGCACTTACGGAAAACACTGCTGATACACTGGCCTGATTGTTTTGTAGTGTAGCTCTGTAGAGTGGACTAAGCAACTGGACTGATGCAAATGTCTTTTGCACAAAGTCAGTAGAAAACCAAAACTATTAAGATAAAACTTCTGGGGCTATGAACATCTGTGTCAAACTGCATGTCAACTCCTCCAGGAGCTGTCAAGATTTACTCTGAACCACAAATGTTAACCTCTTGGTGGAGCTACAAGAAAAGTCAAATCATTGCCAAAGTCTGCAGGCTTCATCATTAAGGTATGAATCACTGTATCAAATTTCATTACAATTCATTCAGCAGCTGCTCAGAAATGTCTGGACTGAAGCAGTGAATCAACTGACCAATTAACCAAGAGAGCGACTGGGAGGTTGACACATCCCAAGACTTGAGCTACTAGCATGGCTGAAAATACCTTGTTATTTTTTAATTCATTAGTGACATATAATAGTTGTGCCACAATTACGTATTCATACCAAAAGGATAAAAAAAAAAACAGCCCAAGGGCAAAAGGTCCCTTTTGCAGTGGTACAATCTAACATGCCAATACAAGTCATCTACTTAGCACCTAATGCATCAGTAGGAGAACTATGTGTACTGTATTACTAGGATCACTTATCGTAAATATGGGAAAACATTAAGAACTAGAAAAGCACTCAGAGACTACAGTACTCTGCCAAGGCTGATCAGTCGTATCATTTCCAATGGCTGAAATCTTCAAAAAATTCGTGGAAGAAATCATGGCAACATAGAATGTGACCATTTAATATAGATGTACCCACAAACAAAATGACCTTATGCTAAGCACAAATGTGTGTTATGCACCTGTATGTTATGTAGGGATACCGAATCGCGTGACATAAAATATGTAGCAGGTGGCATAATTGATTTGAACTGAAGTGCTCCCACCATTTAATCAATTGCTCCTTGTATTATTTCTGATGGATTAGTCCCGATAAGTCCGCAGCGGTGGATTTGTAGTAGGATCGCAATCATGTGATCGTCGGCAGGCAGCTGACGTAGTGTTCACTTGTGGTCTATCAAGTTCTTCATAATCATAGTTACAGTGACGTCGTGCTGCTATCTGGCAATGACACAGAAATCTTTTAACAAATCCATGGATCCAGACTATATCCACATCACTGCCAAAATCTAATCACTTGGTCCTTGTGTCATTTCTGACCTTCCCTGAAAATTTCATCCAAATCCGTTTTTGAGTCCATTTTTGAGTATTGTTGCTAATGGGCAGACAGACAAAACGGGGAATGTCACATAACTCTGCTGAGGCTCCTCCTCCTTGGCAGGGTAAAAATAACTTCTCTCCATAAATAAGTACACACTGCAGGATGCAGACCATCTATCATTTTTTTTCCATCTTTCTTTATGAATCATCTTCACTGGTCAGAGGATGTAAATGCACACATACTCTACCAGTCAAAAGTTTGGACACATTCTCATTCAAATGAATGACAAAGTGTGTCCAAACTTTTGACTGGTAGTCTACTATCTTAAAAATTATGTTAATATGTCACTAACATGGGGCTGTACTTAAATATTGGCAAAAACTAAAGCATACAAGTGGTATAAATTGTAATGTACACAATTCTACTATACTGCAGCAGTGACAAGAGACCTCTGGAGAAGATGCTGCTACTCCTGAGAAAATGTTCATGTCTGCTGGGACTCCAGGTTACCTTGATGCATTACATCCCTTAAGGGCCTTTGGCTCATTGTGCTTGCAGACTACTCTCCTCATAATTAATTGTGATTTCATGGAGGAGATCGAGGTATGGCATTCCCTGTGGAGGAGAGAGGGGAGGTGAGAGGGGAAAAAAGATGGAGGCAGCTGCAGGCACAGGCCAATCATAGGGCTGTGTGGAACAGCTGTTGTAGCCATGGATCACAGCTCATCTGCAGACGGGTGACTGAGCCATCTCAAGGACTTTTTCACTGAAAAGTTACAGAAGTGGCTGCAGAGCTGTAGAGTGACACTCAGAGAGGTAATGATGAGTCAACATAGGACTGTAAATACGAGGTTTCTAATCTTCCTCGTGCAGGACTTCATTCGGACATACTGAGCATTACCCCAAGTACTGAAACATTTAGTTGATTCACTGGCATTTAACATTTTGGATCATTCTGATATAATCCATGATTTTCATTTTTATTTGGTTTTCATTTAATTTTACAAGTAATGTATGTTGTCTTTTTTTTTTTGAGGAGTAAACATATATTCTTTTTACATCTATATGTACAGTGTCCTCCAAAAGTGTGTCGACAGTGAAACTGATGCTCCAAGTGTAATCTGGAAGCTGAATGTGACAGTGGAAATCTTCAAGTGTGATTTAAGAGTCTGTGGGTGTTGAATGTAGCCCTGGGCGATAAAATAGCAATATGTCCCAGTAGAGCTGGGCGATATGGCCTAAAAAAAAATCTCAGATTTTTTTCACAAAAAATCCCGATTCACGATTTATCCGATTTTTTATCTTTTTTTACCCCCTACCCAATCTCTGCACGCTTGAGTCCAGTCTACTTTATGCAAATGAGCTGCAGCCCTCTCCGGGTAAACACACCGGATCGCAGCTGGAAATGCTGTGTTTATCCGACTTGTCTGCCGGACTGTCCAGCTGAAAGCTCGGTCACGTGACCACGTAGCGGCCTGCTGTTGCTAAGCGCTGTCATGTGACCATGTTGTGGTCCGCTAGTGACCGCCCGCCGTCCGTGCGATTTTCAGACGTGGTGCGTTGCCGTGCGGGAAAATAGCATCTAGTGGACACGCGCCTTTAGATCTGCACCGCTCGCCGCCATGTTGTTTGTGTATCAAGCGCGGGGGGGAGGGGGGCGCGCACTCTGAACTACGGGAGCCCAGCGGGAAGGCGTTGATGGCGGATGTTGATGAGAAAATCGATTTTCATTAAAACAAATCGACATTAAGTACAAACTGGAATTAATCGATAAAATCGATTTATTGCCCAGCCCTATGTCCCAGAAACAGACACTTCCCACTGTTGCCTATTGCTTGCTGAGACGGAATCCAAAAGAAACTTTGGAAGGTTTCTCTGTGCAATTTTGTAAGGCCTTCACTTTATTACAGGGTGTCCCTAAAGTCTGGACACATAGGAAATCTCATTAACTGATTTTTTTTTGCCTCCACACATTAAATTTGGCTTTGTCGAAAGAAGAAAGAGCTGAACTGGTACTTCTCAGTGGACGTGAAGGATGGACATATCAAAAGATAGGGTTAGGGTTAGGGAAGTGATTTTTGGGGGGCTAGCATGAATTTTAGCCATGACTAATTCTTTAGTTTCGGCTGATACATTTGGTCATCCAAAACAGGGTTTGTCTATGACACTGCCCATTTCTTTAAATTTTTTAACCACCTTCGCCACCATGGAAAAGCCAAGTGGACGTGAATTAAATTCATCCGCTATCTTTCGATATGTCCATCCTTCACATTCACTGAGAAGTCCCGCTTCAACTCTTTCTTCGTTCGACAAAGCCATATTTAATCTGTTGGTGCAAAAAAATTCTAGTTGACGAGAGTATGTGTCCAGCCTTTAGGGACACCCTGTACATGAAATGCCTTAAGACATGTTTTGATTTGGTGCAGTATAAATACAATCCACTTGAACTGAGAACATCAAGCAATCTCCTTATGAAAGCATGAAAGCACAAAAGGACAAAACGTAGTTTAGTTGCATCAGAAGCTCCAAGAGTGCTCCCTCCATGATTCATAAACAGCCTCACATATCCTTTGATAATGGAGCTCTTTTGTCCTCCATCGTTTTCACTGTGGGTTCCCTGCAGGTCTCTTGAAAGAGGCTTTTTAGCATTTGTACCTAAATAAAGCAGTATGTCTGGGCTTTTTTTGTGGAACTTTGTCAGCCATTTCTGTGGAAATGTCAAATGCAAGGATTTGCTTATTCCAATTTTTCTTCAGAAACTGTAAACTAAACATCAAGAACAAGAAGATTAGTGCTGGTTGTGGGAAATTCTTTCAGAAACCCAGCTAAGCCCTCATCCCTCGTTTTGAGAAACTTAAATATACTGACAGAGCACTCTGACTGAAGCTGGACTACTGCAGCAGGTACACATCTTAGCCAGATTTCTGATCTATGACCACCATGTGTGCACATTCCTAATCAACGTAAGTTGTGTCATGTTGAGTAAAACAAATAAAGCTTATCATTTCTTAATTACTTTTGAGAACCAGACAGAAAACAAACAAGTCTACTCTCTAAATGCTATTGCAACAGAGTTGGTATATCATGACAGAAAAAGGATGAAGGAGTCAGACATTTTTGTACTCAGTAACTGGACCCAAAAGAACTAAAAATAAAAAAAAATTCCAATGAATTTAATTTCAGAAAGAAATCACAATCTAAAATAACAGAAAACCCTCTCTGTATAGTGCCAATGCAATATTTTGCTAAACATCATTAATTGACATATATAGTGCACTCTCCACATAAGTCCATTAGCTTCCACTCTAGAAACAATAGAGAAAAATCACTGTGGAATGAAATGCTTTGCCATACTGACAAAAGCAGTTTTGGTAATTACAGTTTTAATAAAAGTGCCAAACTTGAAGTCCACAGCCCCTGTCTCAGCACTGAAAAAAGTCCAACGGGTGCCGCTTTCTGCATTTTCGTTTATTATCTAATAACGGTGAAGAGACAACAATGAGGCTGTAATGATCGTCAGGAGTATCTGTGTGATGATGACCCAGCGCAAGAGCAATTAAAATCACCCTCCACAAGAACCAACTCCTATTCAGGACAAAATATATGGGTGTGTAGAGATTTATGTCCCAGTATGTGCATTAAAAAGTGAGAGACAAAGACAAATGGAGACAAACAGAAAATCCATCCTCAACTGCCCTGTTGTTTGCAAACAAACATCACACAAGTCTAGTGATGTCTGAATATCATTTAACACAGGCAGAGACAGACGTAGATAAACTTAACAAGACAGAGAGATACAGTGGCAAGAAAAAGTATGTGAACCTTTTGGAATTTCTTGGTTTTTCTGCATTGTCTTAAAATATGATCTGATCTACATCTAAGTCAAAGGAGTTACAAACATGATGTACCTAAAATAATAACAAAAAAGAAATTCTGATCTTTCATGTCTTTATTAAACACACTCATTCAACATTGAAAATGGTAGTGGAAAAAGAAAGTGAACCCTTGGAATTAATAACTGGTTGACCCCCCCTTTGGCAGCAATAACCTCAACCAGCAGTGGATCAGACCTCTGGACATTCTTCCTTGCAGAACTGCTTTCGCTCTGTCATATTCTTTGGATGTCTCGTGTATGGCTCTCTTCAAGTCATTGAGGTCTGGGTTCTGACTGGGCCACTCCAAAAGGTGGATTTTGTTTTTTGTGTAGCCATTCTGTTGTGGACTTGCGCCAGTGTTTTGGGTCATTGTCCCGTTGCATCACCCAACTTCTACAGAGTTTCAGCTGACATACACATTCTCACATTATCCTGAAGAAGTTTTTGATCTACTTGGAAATTCATCTTCCACTCAATGATTGCAAGCTGGCCAGGCCCTGATGCAGCAAAGCAGGCCCAAATCATGATGTTTCCTCCACCATACTTTATGGTTTCAGGGCTCCAGACTGTGACTAAATGGTCGCATTTTGCGACTAAAATTTGAGACAGTGCGAGGAAATTTTTCATCTACTCTCGCATGTGCGAAGAGGTAAATTTGCAGATTTTTTAAAATTATTTAGTATTTTTTTGTTGCTGACAAACTTCTGCTCCACACTTCAGCACAGAAGTTGACAGTAATGCGCAAATGAGCTGGTTTGCCAACTAACACGAACTCCAAAAGAAGAAGGTGGGCTAGTGTGTGAGAGCGGGGGGAGAATGACGGTGAAGCTCCTGATGTTTCACAAAGCCTTTATTTACGTTCAGCCGTCACCCTTATTTTGAACACAAATTCACCTTTCTGTCCTTCGCTCCTTTCTTCAGGAAACACCATCATAGCTTGTTCCATTCCAGCTAGATGCTTCTAAGTTTGAACACATCCTTTGCTAGACAGCAACAGCGTGGAACCGTTTTCTTTCACCTTTATGTGAATTTTCAGACTTTTCAGCAGGGTCTTCGTCATGTCCAGAAACCTCTTCTTAGATTAACACTTCCTATGCCACTGGAATGGTTACAAAATAAAAGCCCGTAACATTAAAAATACCCCTTCAAAATAAAAGCCTGGAGGGAACGGTTATTTTAACACTAGCAAAACAAAGGCTTGCCAAAATTGGTGAACTGATCAACAGACCTTTATAAGGGTAATTTACACATGATTCGGTATAAATACATAGCGTGCACATGCATAACACATGCCGGTGCTCAGCACAAGTTCATTTTTTATTAAAGATTTCATCCGTCAGAAATTATACGTCAACTGAGCAGCCTTGGTGGAGTACTGCGCGCTCTGAGTGCTTTTCTTGTTATGTTGTGTCAACTGCTGCACAATAAAATGTGAATTGAAAACATTATAGTTTCTGCATTTATTCTTCAAGTATTTATCAGTAATACAGTGAAAATGAGAGGAAATGTGAATATTTACTTTGCAAGTCGATTTTCGTGCGCACCCCCAAATTTTCTGCTTGTGCTCCTAAAATTTTAAGTTAGGGGCCACTGTGCTCCTAGGAACAAATGTTAGTCTGGAGCCCTGGGTTAGAATGATGTTTTCATGATGATATGCAGTGCCCTTTTTACGGCAGATGTAGTGCTGTGTGTTCTGTCCAAATAGTTCAATCTTTGTTTCATCAGCCAACAAAACATTCAGTCAATATCACTGTGGAGTGTCAGTGTGCTCTTGATGGCTTCAGGGATGCAGCAATGTTCTTTTTAGTACGCAGTGAATTCCTTCGTGGTGTCCTGCCATAGACACCCTTCTTGTTCAATGTTTTATGTACTGTAGACTCATGAACACAAATGTTAGCCAGTTCAAATGATGCCTTCACATCTTTGGCTGCCTCTCAGGGTTGTTTCTTTATCTCATTAATGAGTTTTCATTGGCCTCTTGGGGTCATTTTGACGGGGCGCCCACTTCTTGGTAGAGTAGCCACAGTCCCAAAGTGTCTCCATTTGAAGATCATTTGCTTAACTGTAGACTAGTGAATTTCTAAAGTCTTTAAAATGACTTTGTAGCTCTGTCCAGCTTTAAGTAAATCAACAATTCTTGATCATAGATGAGGCATGGCTCCCATAAAAGTATTATTCTTGTGCGGAGTAAACTAACAATGTTTAAGTGCTTTTTATCCATCAAAGTACCTCTAGTTCACACCTCCAAACTCATTTTCTCAAGACTCCAGGTATGCTAACCTCTGACTCCAATTAGCTTAGTCATTAACTCAAGGTCCACATACTTTTTCCACTAGCACTATGGGGTTTTTATGGTTGTTCTCAATAAAGACAAGAAAGATCTAAATTTATTTTGTGTTATTATTTTAGGCACATTATATTTGTCAATACCCTTGAATTAGATGAAGATCAGACCAAGATCAGATGATAAATTATTGCAGAAAACAGTGAAATTCCAAAAGGTTCACATACTTTTTCTTGCCACTGTAACTAAGGAATGAGAGAGAGATTACACAGAATTCAACAAACAGTGCCCAAGTCCTTGTTGGATTCCATATGTAAATCTTTTAAAACAATACAAGGTAAATCAAATAGAAAGTGTATTCAATGATCATGCAGAAGTTCCAAAAATTACTGCACTGGGAATGTTGACCAATCTGTGAACATCTTCAGTGTTTGTGCGGGCTGGGAGAGTGATAAACAAAATGGATCACACTGGCTTTGCAGCAAGTGCTAATCTGTCAGTGAAGCCTGCTGTTAAACTGCTGCAGCACAAGCTGCCCCCCAGGGGGGAGGCAGGGAGAGTCTCTTGCTGTGTTGGTGGGAATTGAGAATGTGACAGCCAATTAGAGTCAGAAATACAGACACACAAGACTCCTCTCCTCCCCTTTTATTTAAAAAAAAACTTCTCAAGTTATACTGTTACATTTTTAATTGATATTTGACCATTCTCTGCCAGAAACTCACACAGAAGGCAAAAATGTAATCATGTATCTTTTTGTTTCCCAAAAATGGTTAGTTAGCATTGTTCTTTTGCTCTTCTGTGGAAACAAAGGCCATAGTTGGTTGAAAACAGTCTGAGGGTTTTGCTACTATCCTTTAAATACGGTTCTACTGGTATTAGCTTTTGACAGCCAGAATCCATAATGTTGGAATGAATCTCTTTGTATGAATATTAGGGCTGCAACTAACGATTATTTTAATAATCGATTTTTTCGATTAATCGATGAATCGGATAAAAAAAAAAACAAATTTTTTATTTCTGCCGCTTTATTCGGAAAGAGAAGATTTGGACTGACAGAGCAAAAAAGATCATTGTAGCGAAGTATTCATCTTCAACCATCGACAGAGGCCTCATGTCAGTGACCATCATGTTGATGCTCTCAGGACAGCTGCTTGCTGTGGTGGTATGATGTCTTTCTCATCATGAAGCCTGTCATTTTTTGCTGTTCATGAAATGAGAAAGATAGTATAGTATGAGTATGTATTATAGCACAATTTACAACATGCACACGCACACACACACACACACACACACACACACACACACACACACACACACACGCCCTATCACTGTCATTAATCAGCTAACAAACAAACGCTAGCATCAGGCGAGCTACCAGAGAGACTAACGTTATTTTTCCTCACTTTAAAACGGAACAAACGTAGGATATTGTAGTGACTTACCCTGCTGATGAGCTCCCTTCATCCTCATTGGTGACTCCAACGTGTTTCCGTTTCAGGTGCTCTATCATCATCGTGGTGCTCCTGTGCCATCTCTTATTACTTTTGCAAAGCTTGCATGTTACGCATGTTTTTTGTTTTGTGAAGCGTGAAATGCTACCACACTTTTGAGGACTTCGGTCAAACTGTTTTCTTCATGTCAGTCATGTTTCATTTGTTGAATTTACTTTTCCTTTGAAAATACCACCTCCGCTCTGCATCCACCTCGCTTTGTTCCAACTCACTCTACAGGTGGAGTTTTTTAAAAACTTTATTTCAGTTAGCCAGCATTGACAAAGCCCTGCACGTGAAGTAGACGGCTCCGCGACATGGCGAGTGATGCATGAATCACGCGACACAACGAATCGAAAACGAAATTCGTTGCCAACGCTTTTAATAATCCATTATTATCGATTCGTTGTTGCAGCCCTAACTGAGAGTTAACAGTATATACCATCAACTCATGTCTGTCTATTTAGTGTTAAATACCAACAAAAAAGATTTTGGGAAACAAATTCAAACAAGCTTTTCAGCTACCAACTATCCTTCTAAATTACATGTTCATGTCCCTTGTTCCTATATTGTCAAGCCTTGCCTTCAGGGGGAATTTCTGTCCTTGAATGCCTATAACTGCGATTTTACCCACTCATTACCAAAAATCTAATTACAGGCTGCCACATGGTATTCATTTAACCATTTGCATCTGCATAATTACTTTAGTCAGAGATGAAATGGGACACAAGAATCAGAGGCTAAAAACAGGCCTCTCATACAGTAAAAGTAGAATCACTTAAGACATCACCTGATTTGGAAAATAAAACCAGGGGCAGGATAAACATGACTGCATTTACTATTATCATGTGTGGCTGCTTTGTGGCTCACATGGTATGGCCTTACACGGTGCCCTTAAACATCTCTCTGCATCTGCTTTTTCTCACCTCAGTATTTATACTTTTTAATGTTATCACATCTGGCACACTATGCCATCAACTGTGTAAAAATATCTGTGGATCCAGACTTAAGCCACATCACTGGTAAAATCTAATCAGCTGGTCCTTGTATCATTTAAGACCTTCACTGAAAATTTATTCCAAATCCGTTAGTCCGTTTTTGAGTAATGTTGCTAACAGCCAGACAGACAAACCAATGCCAATCATCACATAACTCTGCTGCATTCCTTGGTGGAGTAACAAATATATAGAATTCATACAAAAATATTAATTTAAATGTATTTAAATTAATTGCATGAATAATGTTAATCCAGGATTAAATTCAGTAAAAATTGATATCTAACAGCAAAGTAACAGTTGCACCAGTACCCATCATGCTTGTGTAAGTAGGTACAGTGGTCCCTCATATATCGCAGGGGTTACGTTCCAGACCCACCCGCGATAGATGAAAATCCGCGATTTAGGGACCACAGTGTAACCCTTAAATATTGGTAGACTCACCCATCTCCAGGGCTGTAGGTCAGGCCGGTAGGGCTGCCACAAACGACGCGTCGACGAATCGCCTGAGCACGATACGTCATCAAAAGCGGACGTGAGCACGCAATGCAACAGAAATCACCGTCCGAGTGGAGCGCGGAACACGCATGGACATCCGCGCTGTATCGTGCATATATAGTATATGCATATATTATATATGCACAATACAGCGTTTACGATACAGCGCGGACATCCGCGCCGCATCGTGCATATACTATATATGCACGATACAGCGCGGATGTCCGTGCGTGTTCCGCGCTCCACTCGGATGGTGATTTCTGTTGCATTGCGCGCTCACTTCCGCTTTTGATGACGTATCGTGCTCAGGCGATTCGTCGACGCGTCGTTTGTGGCAGCCCTACAGGCCGGTTACAATTATTTTGCGTTTTTATGCTCATGTCTTTTGCTGTCTTCCATGCTAAACATCCCCAGCAGGACAGGACAGTTTTCTGCAGGTTTTATTCACCGCTCAGCACAACAAACACAGACCGCTCTTACCGGCACAACATAAACACAAAAATAATAAACAAAATAAAGCAAATGCAAATGAACACAATCATACACAAATCTGATACTAGAATATTTATTTTATTATAACTCTGCCAAGGAACACAGCGGAGTTATGTGACGATCAGTGTATGTTTCTCTGTGAATTTGTCTGTCCTGTGCAATATTACTCAAAACAGACCAACGGATTTGGATGAAATTTTCAGGGAAGGTCAGAAATGACACAAGGACGAAGTGGTTTGATTTTGGCAGTGATACGGCTTATAGTCTGGATCCACGGATTTGTTCAAAGATTTCCCATTGCGAGACATAGTGGCCGGCATGGCGTCACTGTGACCATGACAACAAGTGAACGCTGCCTTAGCTCCCTGCTGACGATCATGCGATCCTACTACAAATCTGCCGTGGCCAACTTATCGGAATTGATATATATGCCCCGCTACATATTTAGGTCAGACGATTCATGCACACAATCATAACACACGCCTGGGTTCAGCGCTAGGTCAGAGAATGAACAGTCTTGACAGAGTATTGCGCTCTCTGAGTGTTTTTCTTGTTGATATATATTTTAAGGCTTTATAAATCCTCCCCACACACCTCACATCACAACAGAGCAACACTAAGCTCAGCGATCGGACATCTGTGTGAGACGGACAGGCCAGATACTGAATGCCGCTATACCATATGCACTGTAGTCAGGGGAGACGGAGGAGACAGACTAAGGTCGCTGAGCCAATCAGAGCCCAGCGCTGTACACTGGTCGCTGTGACTGAACTGTTGTGCTGCAATGCACCATGGGAGTTTGGGGTGTTGAGGGTTTAAATGTCATTACTGTGGTTTATGTTAGTGTTCCAGTGTTATTAGTATTTATGTTTTATTGCGTTTTTGTGGTTTAGTCAGCCTAGTTAGTTTGATTAAGTGTTATGTTGTCAGGACCGTGAGTGTGAAGTGTAGTGTGTTTGATGACTTTCTGCAACATTTATACTGTAGTCTGTGTCAAAATAAAAGCCTTAGGCAAATATAATGTTCTGAAAGAGTAGGTACATGTTGTCTAGTGTTACCTTTTAATGCAACTTGCCACAGTAAGAACTACAGAAAAATTATCTGTACTGAAAAATTCCGTGATATAGCGAAATATCTGCGGAACCACACCCAATCCAAAAATCCGCGATATAGTGAGACCGCGAGAAGTGAACCGCGGTATAGTGAGGGACCACTGTATAGCCAATGTATGTTGTTTTAAAAAGAAGTTACTTGTGGTAAGATTTGGGTTATCCAGTTGTATTTCAATGTTGTAAAGAGATGTCAATTAAAAAGTGCATTTATCCACAAATCGCAACATGGTGGTTTCCATGGCCTCGGATAGTGGTGGTGCAGATGTTCAGGCATTTGTTCGTGCAACAGAGATAATTATGAAAATCCGGTACATAATTTTGTGGCAGCATTACATCTCGGTAGTGGCCAAAATCTACTCACAGCTGTCTGCCCTTACACTCTTGCAAGCCTTCTTTGTAGCAAACACTACAATCCAAAAAAATCCAAACAGAGCTCTATTTTGTGATTTTCATTTAGTCTTCAAGAATGCCTGCCTGTTTGCAGTCCCCACCTCTGTTACCTAGTTCTGGCTATTTTCATGTTTCTGTGTACATCTGCAAATGTCATAGAATGGGTTTTTCAGCCTTCAAAACGTGAACAACCTTGCACTCCGAGTAGTCTGCAAATGAAAGGGTGACTCCAAATATTGGCTTGGAGGACAGAGTCTAATTGTTAGAACCCTGCCAATTCCTTCTCCCAGCATCAACTCCACTCCGTGCCAGCCCTGCAATATCAACAATTGAGCAAAATCCATAGATAGGGTCATTTGTAAGCCAAAATAATCACATAGAAAAAACACTATGTCTGGCTAAAACTCAAAAATGAATCCACAGAGTGCTGTCCTCATTGCCTAAATGAGAGTAATTTCAACATGCGGTGCATTTTTTGATGAAGTTACTGATATTTTCTTTCAAGATATGAAGCTTGTAATTTTAAAAAGAAGGTGGCTGTAAATTAAAAACTAGAAACAACTGAAACTCTGACTATAAAAGAAGTCAGTCACGTTATCAGCAGAAAAGCATAGCGTGGATATAATGACATGGAAACTCTTACACTTACTTTTTTTTGTACTGAATACTATTGATGCTATCACATATGACAGCAAAAAAGCAATTGTTGTCATTACCTTTCTAATCAACTAATTACTATGGCTACTGATTCATTAATCATGTAGTTTACAAATTGTCTCCAGAGTCTAAAGTCAACAGATGAAAAATACACTCGCTTAAAAAAAATGATAAAACTCAGGAAAACAGTTAATCCATACACTAAATGCAGAATGTTTGGTGCTTGCACTCGACAAATAACTTAAACAATCAGGCAAATTACTGTGAAGAATTATCAGTACTGTTGGAGAATACATTTCTGTCGATCAACTAATCACTTTATTGTTTGGTTCCCACTCTTGCTAACTTTATGTAATACTATGTTCATGTCATACATGTTGAAACCTGCCTTTCCCCTGCAAATCCTTTACAGAGAGAACCTTTAGCGGGTAATGCAGAAAAAAACAACCCACACACAAACACTAAAATCCTGTCCTCCTAACAAATAAATCCTCTTGTTATCTTGCTATAGCAGTAGCAGCAGTCTCACTTGCGGTGTCCTGAGAGCTCTTCCTCTCCTCCTCCTGTGCCAGGCTGCTGTACACCATAACAGATTGACTGAGCCTGACGACAGCTGCCAGAACCCTGCAAGCCTTTTCCTCCAGACACTGATGGATTGTGGGAGGGAAGCCAGGGTGATTAGCCCTTGACATGGGAGAATTATTGCAGTGTACCACCCCAAAAGAGATTGCACCTGAGTTTTAATGCTGGGCTCCCTCACTGCCTTAAGTCATGCTGGTAATGCTCACTTAGTCTTCAAAATGCACCGGGCTTGAACTTGGCATGTCTATGACAACAAGTGTCTCAAGTGTGTGGGGGCACTGATCTATCGCTATGCTGAGTATGAGAAGAATCTAATGAAATACAGAACAAAGTGATGGCCTCAATGTGAAGGTGATTTCGATTTTAACAGAACAAGCGCTTTTGTGTAATTTTTTGTAGTTATGTGACGATCAGTGTCAGTCCTGACAACATTACTCAAAAATGGACCAATGGATTTGGATGAAATTTTCAGGGAAGGTCAGAAATGACACAAGGACCAAGTGATTAGATTTTGGCAGTGATGTGGCTTATAGCCTGGATCCATATATTTGTTAAAGATTTCTGTATCATTGTGAGATAGCGGCAGGCGTCACTGTAACTATTAAAAAAAGTGAACTCTGTGTCAGCTGCCTGCTGACGATCACATGATTGCGATCCTACTACAAATCAACCACTGTGGACCAGAAATTTTTTATATGACTGAACAGCCTTGGTGGAGTACTGCACGCTCTAAACGTTTTTCTTGTTTTTGTTTTTTTTTTTTTTTTTTAGAATGGCCTGACCATGGAATCTCACAATAAAGCCTTTATTTTTAACTGAGTAGGTCACATATGGCTCTTACACTTTTGACAGTGACACACAGTGACTACTGGTCCACTGGAGGAAGGCAAATTGTTGCTATTTAAAGAAACATTGTTTAGGATGAATTAGTTGAGAAATCTTACTGCTCGACTAAGAGACATGGCATGTAGTGTTGTTGTTTGCTTACTATGCTCAAAGTAAAACAAAAAGTGCTACAATTCTACAGTTTCATTTAGCAGATGCTTTTCTCCAAAGCGACATACATCTGAGAGTAGATAGAACACAAGCAAAGGTCTAGTCAGGAGAAAACAACCTGGATAAGAGCCATGAAACAACTTCAAGTGTGATAATACGACCGGTAGTGCAGATGTAATAGGCGGAAGTTTGGTAACTCGTTCCACCACCGGGGAACCACAGAGGAGAAGAGTGTAGCTATGGACCGGCCCTGTTGTGGTGCTTGTATCAAGCGCCTTTTGTGGGCTGAGCGTAGTGAGCGGGAGGGAGTGTAGACCTGAATGAGAGAGTTCAGGTAGGAGGGAGCTTTTATTCAGTAAATATACTTAACAAACAAGCAGTAGTTCAATGTGGCCTAACTTTTCCTGCCTTTTAAAGTAGATGGTCATTAAAGCATTACAACAGCGCAGTCCTACATGGCAGCAAAATTCACATATTCCAGTAGACAACCCTCTGTATTTCTCAGGCTGTGTCCACACTAATAAGCTGCTTTATAACAGCCTATTTAAAATGTCCACAGGAGTGTTTTTTCACACCATTTCAAGAATAAATAGTCTCATCTGAAAATACATACCACACAAACATTCATTTACACTAAGCACACCAATGCCAGGGTAAACAACAGGCAGTGGGTTAGTCGTTACAATGTAGCTATAGTTGTGGGAAACAGTATAGACGAAGAACAGCAACTGTGAAAAGTAAGACCAGAGAATTCCATAACGACAACTACAACAGACAGAAAGGTCAACAACACCTATCCATGGTGAAACTTAATACTGAGAGTCAAGGCTGATATTCTATAGCAATTAATATCCAAGCTTCACTCTTCAGCACCACAGCTAAACCCTCTCTGTGGTCTGTGAAATTTCATCAGACTAAAATCACAAATCACTGATATTATCCTCTTTTAGATGTGCACTTTATTGCATTAATCTGACAGCCATTTAAGGTGTCGGCTTCATGTTTGAATGTGCACCTCGGTTACATTCCTGTAAAAGTCACGCTAGCAATGTTATTAGATGAGACCTAGTACTGTTTCCATATCGCTTCCAACATGGCACAAGTGTGAACTGAACTCCTTAAATATATCCATTATGAGTAAAATGTTAGTTTTTGTTTGGCACTATCACCTAAGCAGTCTTTGACCAGGATCCTGCTCGGGGCTGTTTGGGTAGTAGTGATGATTAAATATTCCTACTTACTTTTATTTTATATATGTATATATGTGTATATATTTGTGTGTGTGTGTGTGTGTGTGTGTGTGTGTGTGTGTGTATATATATAAATATATATATTAGTGGTGGGACGCGATTAAAAAATTTAATTGAATTAATTACAGGCTTTATAATTAAATAATCGCAATTAATTGCAGTTCTGTCAAATAGTAATATTTGACACAATAAGTGAAGTTTTTCGATTCAAATAAAATTGTGGTTGACAGTTGAATCAATGAATAGACATATACATGTTTATAATTTAAAATTTATTTTAAAAAAGGAAAATGGGACATATAGAAAAAGTGATTTTGATGACAAAGCCTGAATTTAGTTGTTTTTTCCACTGTATGGCACATAAAATCAGCATAAGTAGTTCAAGGAGCTTCAGAAAGTTGAAAATCCAGAGATTCATTCTGTTTTCATCTTTTCTGGGTCTGATGAATGGTGTAATTTTTATGGTTCTTTTTTTATAGGAATATTATTTTTTATTTATGTAATTTTTTATAAACAAAAATTTTATAATGAAGTTATTAAAAGAAATGTTTTTGTTGTTTAGGTTATTCCTCCTCCAAGGAGGCAGAGCCTCGACAGAGTAAAAACTTAAACCACAAAAATGTTTCATTTCTATTTATCTGCATTTTTCATCTGTCTGCTACATTCACAGATTACTGCAAATCTAAGTGCAATTATAGCAATTTTATTCAACATTTTAAGACTGTCTGTAAACTCAAGCAGTCTAGAAAAGTGGTCTATCATGGGATGGCTACACCGTTAGCCGTTAGCATGACTCGTAGCTAACGTTAGCTCTGGTGCTAACAGCAACATGTTTTGCATTGAGGCGATATCGTCGGCTTGAAGGGACGCAGTGATCAGAAAACTCTTTGTTGTACAATTTGCACACAACCAGGCTTTTATCCAAGCTGCCATCGGGATTAATCGGGATTAATCGAAATTAATATATATATATATATATATATATATATATATATATATATATATATATTTTTTTTTTTTTTGTTTGTTTTTTGTTTTTTGTTTTTTTTTTGTTTTTTTGTTTTTTTTGTATTATAATTTGTTATTTTCCTACAGAGTGGCATGTTGATGGGTTGTGGTCAATGGATGTCGAGATGGACAATCGAGGGAAACAGAGAGGGGAAGAATGGAAAGAAAAGGAAGAAGAAAAAAAGGAAAAAAGGGGAAGAGAAATAAAACGTAAATATGGGACAATGCATTGGGGCTTTGGGCTCTTTTGGAGTCATTGGACTTTTTTCAGGCCTGGACACATGCCTTGGACTAATGAATATTGCCACTAGACAAGGACTTGTTTACAGACAATGGTGGGATGGCCGGAGCGTGGATGGGTGAGTGGGGGGAGGATGGGAGGAGGCAGGGGTGTCACTGATGGTGATTATATTTTGTATAACAATTTAAAAGAAAATACTAATAAAATATAAATATCAAAAAAAGTGTGAACTGAAATTTCACATTAATGGATACACAACCAAGCAGCGCTACTTTGAGTTCTGTGAAGTCATTTAGTGAACCATTTTTCCACACTTCAGCAACAATATTTGTCCAAAAACATCACAAAAACTGTTTGCCTGCCAAAACCACAACGCACCTTTTTCATGTACTTTGCTCTACGATTTCAAATCTATTAGACAAAGAAATTAATTGCCCATTAAAATAAAACCTTACTGCAACAAAACAGACACTAACAGCTTAAAGACTAATGATAGTCACCAATAATGGTGTAATCTGATGTTTGTTGCCTACAAAATGTTACGAGGAGCTAAAGTGTGTTTTTGTCAGCTGTTTGGAACTATTGGCTCGGAGTTTGTTTCAGATCTGCAGAATCAGACATCAGCAGGATCCATGTGTGTGTCTCCAAAGAGAGTTGCACACATTTGCACATTGAACAACAGCACCAGTAACTGATTAAATTCTTATAAATTTAAACTATGGCAGAGAGTGGATCAGACCAGGATCTGACAACAATTCTATATGTCTTCACATCAGACAGGTTAGCTGACACACACAGAACAGCAGTTTAGTTTCCATGTACTTAGGACTAGTTCTTCATAGTTTATTACAAATCTGAAGCATCAGACAGTGATAAGATCCATAAATGTCTCCAAACAGAGAGAGCTGTGTGCATTTACGTAGGAAACAACTTCATTAATTACATTATAATTAAATTGTCCAGATATGGAGAAGAGGCCCAATCAGGCTCTAACAGCAGGTCACACTGAGCTTTTCTTCACCTCAGAAAGGTTAGCTTTCACACAGAGTCAAAGTTTATCAGCTGCAATTTATTTTTTTGTCACATTGCAGCTGTCTGCAGGTTAAGTCCTGAGCTTTCCGTTACAATAGTTACTCTGCTAAGGAACGCAGCAGAGTTATGTGATGATTGCTGTCGGTTTGTCTGTTTGTCTTTCTGCCTGCTGATGATCACGATTGCGATCCTGCTGCAAATCAACCACTGCGGACCACAAATTTTGCAAAGATTTCATCCACCGGAAATCCTACAAAGACTGAGCAGCCTTGGCAGAGTACTGCGCTCTCTGAGTGCTTTTCTTGTTTTAGTCTGTTATTGCACTATTATGTAATAAACATCACCTGGTGTATTGACTAGTCCCATGTGAATAACAATCATCATGTGTATCGCAATGATCTCCGCCATTGTGGGTGGTGAGAAATGATAACAGAAAAGTGACCCATGTCTGAAAGGGGCTTGAATGACAGAATGCTGTCACATTAACAAATTGATGAACCAAGCAATGTTTCACGCCCCATCTCTGAAAGGGGCTTTATAGTGGGGACATTTCAATCAAAAAAAAAAAAAAAAAGCAATCCACTGGGTTTTCAGTTCCTCAGATCCTGAGAGTGCAGGAAGACCTGCAGGGCACACAATTTTGACATCACAACCTTATGGAAGTCCCTATGACTTAATTATAGGTACACTGTCTGAATATAAACCATATGCATCTCTTTATGGTTTGAGCACCTGATACTTTCACGGTAGTTATATAAAATTTACATCTGCTTTATGATCAAAAAAGACTAAATCACAGTCTCTACAATTTGGAACCTGGGATGTAAGAAATCCATGGATCCAGACTATAAGCCGCATCACTGCCAAAATCTGGTCACATGGTTCTTGTGTCATTTCTGACCTTCCCTGGAAATTTAATCGAACTCAATGTCCGTATTTCAGTAAAATAGACAGACAAACCAACGCCGATCGTCACATACCACCACAGAGTAATAATCAACACTTTAAAAAAAAAAATCTGTCAAATTGAAGATGGTCAGGTGTGGGCCATTTGGTGAACTGAGGCAGAATGACCCATTAGCAAAAATGTTCTCACATAAAGAAATGTTGATTTTGCCATTGCTGTGGGTTGTGGCAGACGGTAATTGCTACTCTATGTGACCACAAGAAAAAAGGAACATGCAAAGAGAGTGTGGCACTGCCAATCCGTGTCCACAGTGGAACACATGCTGCCCTGCACAGTCCATATTAATTCATTCACTATGGTCCCGTCTAACCATAACAGGAGGAGAGTTCAAGTTATGCAAACAACTGCTTGGTAATATTTTTGGATTTTGCCTAGATGTTTGAAGATGTAATCTCTAAGTCTGGCTTAGTTTTGTTCCGAGTTTGTGCTTGATCATCACAAAAAAAAAACAAGCCTCTTTTGTTTAGTTCTCAGTTTACAAACACTAAAACAACATACTGCTGTTGTTTATACCTCAACATAGAAAAGACAGTATCTGAGATGAAAGACCGCCCCCAAATCAGAAACATCCATCTGTAACAACTGCTACATTCATAGACAATAGTCCCTGCTGGGTAAGAGACAACTCACCTTCAAACGCTACAGTCAGCATCTTTGTCTAAATGCTGTCCAGTCTCACACAAGCATTTCACTGAGAAATCTAATAATATGTGACAAATAGTAAAAGTGATGGACAGTGGATGTAAAAATTAACAAAGAACACTCAATCTCTATAGTGATGTGACATTTGAATTCTGCAAGTTTTGCAAATTATGGACATTGTGTTTCCTGTTTTGATTTCCTTTGAATCATCAGATGCATGAAACTGCATGATCAGCAACAAAGGTTCAAATACTGAGAGTGATAATGTGCAACATGTACTCCAACTATTAAATTTGACTCTTCAACACACTATGATTTGTTAACTGAGTTGACAAAATCTTCTCCCGGTCAAGTAAAAATGCATGCAGTCCTTTACAGCCAAAAATGAGCTGACCTCACAGCTGTGTGAAAACAGGATGTCCTTTAACTGAAGCATGCTTTAAAACAGGAGTGTCAAACTAATTTTGGTTCAGGGACCATAAGCAGCCTGATTTCATCTCAAGTGACAAGTAAAATCAAAGAATAATAACCTATAAATAACCACAGCTCCAAATATTTCCCTTTGTTTTAGTGCAAAAAAGTACAGTTTCTGAAAATGCTCACATTTAATGAACCATCTCTTACCTGAAATTTTTAAAGCAAAATAAGTGCAATTTCAACAATATTCTGCCTCAGTTTATCATTTACACATTACAACTTACAGATCACAGTTTATCTACAAAGTCACAAAACATTTAGTCGCAGGTATTTGGAACTGAATGATATAGTATTTTACTTAATCATCAAGACAACTTTTCAAGATCTAGAAATTATTTTAATATACACTATATTGCCAAAAGTATTCGCTCACCCATCCAAATAATCAGAATCAGGTGTTCCAATCACTTCCATGGCCACAGGTGTATAAAATCAAGCACCTAGGCATGCAGACTGCTTTTACAAACATTTGTGAAAGAATGGGTCGCTCTCAGGAGCTCAGTGAATTCCAGTGTGGAAATGTGATAGGATGCCACCTGTGCAACATATCCACTCATGACATTTCCTCGCTCCTAAATATTCCACAGTCAACTGTCAGCTGTATTATAAGAAAGAGGAAGTGTGTGGGAATGACAGCAACTCAGCCACGAAGTGGTAGGCCACGTAAACTGATGGAGTGGGGTCAGTGGATGCTGAGATGCATAGTGCCAAGAGGTCGCCAACTTTCTGCAGAGTCCATCGCTACAGACCTTCAAACTTCATGTGGCCTTCAGATTAGCTCAAGAAAAGTGTGCAGAGAGTTTCATGGAATGGGTTTCCATGGCCGAGCAGCTGCATCCAAGCCATACATCACCAAGTGCAATGCAAAGCGTGGGATGCAGTGGTGTAAAGCACGCTGCCACTGGTATCCAGAGCAGTGGAGACACCTTCTCTGGAGTGACCAATCGTGCTTCTCCATCTGGCAATATGATGGACGAGTCTGGGTTTGGCGGTTGCCAGGAGAACGATACTTGTCGGACTGCATTGTGCCAAGTGTAAAGTTTGGTGGAGGAGGGATTATGGTGTGAGGTTGTTTTTCAGGAGCTGGGCTTGGCCACTTAGTTCCAGTGAAAGGAAGTCTGAATGCTTCAGCATACCAAGACATTTTGGACAATTCCATGCTCCCAACTTTGTGGGAACAGTTTGGAGCTGGCCCCTTCCTCTTCCAACATGACTGTGCACCAGTGCACAAAGCAAGGTCCCTAAAGACATGGATGACAGAGTCTGGTGTGGATGAACTTGACTGGCCTGCACAGAGTCCTGACCTCAACCCGATAGAACACCTTTGGGATGAATTAGAGCGGAGACTGAGAGCCAGGCCTTCTGGTCCAACATCAGTGTGTGATCTCACAAACGCACTTCTGGGAGAATGGTCAAAAATTCCCATAAACACACTCCTAAACCTTGTGGACAGCCTTCCCAGAAGAGTTGAAGCTGTTATAGCTGCAAAGGGTGGACCGACGTCATATTGAACCCTATGGATTAGGAATGGGATGTCATTTATGTTCATATGCGAGTTAAGGCAGGTGAGCGAATACTTTTGGCAATATAGTGTACATTCATTTTCACATCTGTGTAGTAATCCTGATCACCTGAACTGACGCACTATTCAGGAAGAAGGTTCAGTTACCCCCCTGCCTTGTAAATGTAGAATATGTATACATAAAAAAATACATAAATGTTGTCAGTGCATGAACAATAGGGTTCCACCAAACTCAGTCATACTGAAGCTGCTGACTGATCTTATATTGCACAATGTTCAATATCTTTAAATATTTTCACAGTAAGTATTCATTTTCACCTTTGTAATTTTTACACTTTGCAAAGTTGTCCCATGGGCTGGACTGGACCCGCTGTCGGGCCGTATGTTTGACACCACTAATTTAGAAGCACAGTAACCTCAGGTTAAGAGGCCTTGCCTTAATTTTTTCCCCCTAAACTGCAAGCAGCTTGCTCACATTGTTCAACTTTTATTCTCAATGTTGGGAAAACTGGTTACAGAAGATTGTGACATCATGGGTTCATTATGCAAATTAACAATGCAAATTAAATTATGTATATTCTCAGTTGAATAATATTCAGCGTCTGTTGAAACAGTTGGAAAAGAATGTAAAAAAAAAAAAAAATGTAAAATTAACATCAGCATGTTTTTGGATTGTGGGAGGAAGCCGGAGAACTGGGAGAAAACCCGCGCATGCACAGGGAAAACATGCAAACTCCATACAGAAAGATCCCTGGCCCAAACCAGGATGCATTCCCAGGGATCTTCTCGCTGCAGGACAACAGTGCATACCACCAAGCCACTGTGCTGCCCAATATGAAATAATGCAGTTAGCAAATCACAAAGGTTGCAATTTAGGATAAACATTATGCTTGTCTGACACAGAGTTTATACATATTTTTACTTTATCTAACTTTGCAGACCTTGAACAGGGTTTCTGCAGAAATCAGCCAGTCAAATTTAATGCTTTTAATGCCAATTTAATGCTAGACTGTAAAAATTTTAATGCCATGACCGTGAACTCAACAAATTACACAGGTTTGGGTTTTTTTTGAAAAAGGTGATTTTTATATGAAAACTGTCCCTACATTTCACTCTTTCTGAATCCGGAAACCACCCCTGACCACCCACGGTCTGTAGGCATTATCTGAATTCCACGTTTGTTAGTCATTTTTGCTGGAATTTGCATTTCCCCATTTCCCCGCTCTCCTCCACCTGGTCCAGCCTGCCAGCCACTTTCCAAACATGCAGTTTTTGGCAAGTGTACCCGACCGGTCGGAACAATTATCGCAACGCTTCGGCATGTTTACGCAAATGCACATATCTGACAAATCGCAGTCCATAATTACATATTATTATATTATCAAATATTTTTCTTGAAAACCACAAAAAGAATTTTTAAAGTCACTGTGAATCAAATTTAATGATTTTTAATGTCATTTAAGGCCTTAATTTCCACAAAATCAATTTAATCACTATTAATGCTTTTTAATGCCCTGCAGAAACCCTGTTGAATCACTCACAGCCTGCCAATGAGACATGACCAACCGACCTGTTTTAGTGTCAGAGATTGTTCACACAAAAGCCCCATTATTCTCTTGTTGGAATTATTTTTTAATTATTATTACTGTATTTACTAGACTTAACCGCTTCTGTGGTGCCATGTAAACAAGTGTAACTAACACATGGGTTAAGCTGTTTACATCTGACATTTTCGTCCTTACATGTAGAGCAGTTAATGTTTCACATAAAACTTACTGATCCGAAGATTCACGAAAATATTTTGCAAATTGCAATTAGATATCTTCCACAAAGCACAGGCTGCCAGTAAGCACATCGATATTAAATTCTCAGCTTTAAAAACGGAGTTAGGCGTGACTTTCTGATGACGCTCAAAAAGCAGCAGGTTTTGGGGCTGACAATCAAAAAAGAAGGCTCCAAATATCACAATCTTTTTCGCCCCCAAGCATTTTGGGAGCCAACGCTGGCAGTCAGACTACATCACTGGCTGGATTGACGTGTGCTTTAACCGAGATCAAAGCGAAACACGTTCACGACTTGCAGCGGCTACACATACCTACAAAACTGCTTTCAAGTCTTTTAAAATTTCCACCAGTTAGAGATTTTGTACCTAAGACACAACGAGGACGAGAGAACACACAGCGACGGTATTAAATGTGGACACTGGATTGCAGGAAACAGACATAACGAGTCACATAGGTCTCATCTGGCCAATTAGCTAGCCTGCTAGCCAGTAGTGGTCACAACAAAATGCATTTGCTCTATGCTACACTGGCAGACCAGCGTTAGCTTCAGAGGCTACTCACCTCAGCAGGAGAGTCAAGAATGTTCTAAAACTGAGTCAAATCCGGCCTGGGAGGTTTGACAAACTGCAGAATTGTCGCTACGTTGAATCTGACCGACTACCGTGTCCGAACAAGCCTGCGGCGTTGCAGCGTTTCCATCTTGCACCTCTCAGAGCTCCATTAAAAGCTGCATTGTTGGAGCGACGGCTGGACAAACAGCAGAGACGGCACGCTGCAAAGCATTGTGGGAAACTGTGTCGATAACTGTACCATTCGAACACATGAAATATGGAGGAAGTGCTCCATCTGCTGCTCAGCACAGGTGCTGTGTTCCCTAAACACGACTGACAATATCATAGTTTCAGTTATAATTATGGTATCTTTGAAATAATGTACGAAATGATAGAAATATAAAACTTGTAATTAACTGTTTTACTCATCTAAGTAGCGCTGCAGTGATAAGATGTGGTTACTGCTCCATTTTCGTTTGTCCCCGATGATAGTACCAAAGAAGCAAATTAAGGCCATGACCTGGTATTTATAAATCAAGCATCTGATCAGTTAATTAAACAAATAATAGGGAGATGAATTGATAACATAATCATGAGGTGCAGCTCCAGCTTCAACATCTTCATTTAACAATCAGTTATTTTTTTACAGTTTTAAAATTCTGTTTGTCATCAGCAATATAATTTGCACTATTTTCTTTGCTGTTTTTCTCTTTTTTCTTTTTTTTTTAGTAATTGTCCTGCTCTGAAGAACATGGGACGAACAAATAAATAAATATGTATTTTCATTTTCAGTTTATGTATTTTTTTTTTATTTATTTCATTTACTTCACGTACAGAGACACTTAATTGTTCATAAAGAAAGAAAGAAAGAAAGAAAGAAAGAAAGAAAGAAAGTCAATTCTTAATTATTATGAATGTCAATAGCAGGGAATACACATGAACAAAAACAACAAACAAAAACATTGTCTGGATGGAATACATTATATGCCAATAAGTTATAGTATTTAGATGTATATATAGATTATCAGTCAGACAAGGGGAAACCAGGCTTTTCTTTTTGATTCTTAAAATGGTCAGTGAGAGCTGAGGAAACCTCTTGGATATGTCTTTTTTAAGCCAAATAACACACTCAGACAAAGACTGGTCCACCCAAAAGACCCCACACCACACAGTCAGAAGAGCAACCTGGTGCATGCAGTTAAATGCAGCGAGGAATGCTCAGATCTCTACATAGGGGAAACCAAACAGCCACTTAACAAGCGCATGGCTCAACACAGAAGAGCCAATTCCTCAGGACAGGATTCAGTGGTCTTCCTTCACCTCAAGGAAGAGGGACACTCATTTCAGGACACCAATATTCAGATTTTGGACAGGGAGGACAGATGGTTTGAGAGAGGCGTGAAAGAAGCCATCCATGTCAAAGTGGAGAAGCCATCTCTGAACGGGGGGGGGGGGGGGGGGTCGTCTGCGACATCATCTTTCGCCATTTTACAATCAGGTCCTTTCAAAACTCCCCAAAAGAACTACTCGGCAGAATGACTCAGGTGAGGTGGCTCATGCTAACGACCACCATAGCATAGTGAAACTCGCATTTCAACGACCCCCTTTGTGTCACTCCCTGGCTCCCAGCGACCATCGTTGAGGAGCCAGGTGGGCCTTGGCAATGGTTGTCGGAATGTGAACACTGACCACACCTCACAGAGGTTATAAGCTGAGGCAACATCAACCACCACCAGAACTGAAGAAGCCTCTTGGATTAGAGGTGAAACGTCTTCAAGGAACCTTCTTAAAGTCCAGTTGGATTGATTTAAACAACTTTGGATCAGTTCAAATATAAAATTGCATAGACAACAAATTGGAAAATGACAACCGTCTTTGCATTACAAAGGAGAAAAGCACTCAGAGAGCGCAGAACTCTGCCAAGGCTGCTCAGTCGTATGATTTCTGACAGATGAAATGTTTTAAAAATGTGTGGTACGCAACAGTTGATTCGTAGTAGAATTGCAATCATGTGATCATCAGTAGGCAGCTGACGTAGTGTTCACATGTAGTCATAATTCCAGTGATGCCGTGCCGCTATCTCGCAATGATAGAGAAATCTTTAACAAATCCGTGGATCCAGACTATAAGCCGCATCACTGCCAAAATCTAATCTAATCTAATCTAATCTAGTCCTTGTGTCATTTCTGACATTCCATGAAGATTTCATCCAAATCCGTTCATCCATTTTTAAGTAATGTTGTGAATAGACAGACAGACAGACAGACAGACATACAAACCAACGGTGATCGTCACATAACTCCGCTGCGTTCCTTGATGGAGTAATAAAACATATTATAGTTTTGGAAATATTCATCTTGTATTTATATTTAATGACAAACTTGCATTTGTTATTACGGTTCTATGTTCACAATCAAGACTAAATATAACAATTGCAAATGTCTTGAAGTATTTGTTTTTCTTGTATGTTTTTTCTTATCTCTTTTTAAATCTGTAGGTGGCGATAGTGAGTCCCCGAATGGCCATCATAGACATGATAGCCATAGAGGAAGAGGTTGTACCAGGCGCAATGTGATGACGTAAAACTGCAAAATGGAGCGAAAACACATGTCAGCCTTCGCTTTATATCAAACTTTGCCATCAGACCTCCCTTCTCCTCTTCAGAAGCCCTCAGAGAAGGTAGACGTTGTACAGGAATATGCTCCGTACTGACGCGGTATCAGGCTGTGTCCTACACCTGTCTGCAGCTGTGAACAGTACCGACACTAGCATTGTCCTCTTTATCCGCACACTCCTTTTCATTTTCTAAACTTCGCATCATCATCGTGTCGAAATGAACTTGTATATATTTATTTGAAGGTGGCAGCTAAGAAGAAAAAGAAAAAGGACGATGGAGCTGCAGCTGCTAAAGTCAACGCATTGAAATCGCAAATGAAAGCTGAAAAGAAGAGGACGCGAAAGAAGCTTCTAAAGGCTCCAAGCAGAGAGGAAAGCCTTAAGGCGAACAAAAATGTGAGTGCTATTGGTGAGCTTAATGGTTTTATTAAGTTTTTTTTTTCTGAACCTAAAAACCATGCTCTACGAGGTCAAGCCTAGTGGAATAATCCTGTTTTCTGAGCAGGAGAAGGTGGGGTGTGTGAATGAGCTTCTGGATGCTGTGCTGACCGACCTGTCCAAACTCAACAACAGCAGGGAGAGAGCAAGCAAACTGTTCCAGTGGCTCATCAACCCCATTCCTGCCAAGTCCTTTTTCAGGTACTAACAAGTGTGTTCAGGATAAAAAATCAAATGAAACAAATCTAAACGTAACAAACATCACGTGGGTCATTCCTGGAGGACATTTTTACCTCCCATCCATTAGATTTCAAACAATCCATGTACAAAATAGTAAAACATGCAGTTGTTGTGTAAATGTACTTGTCCTGCAACCAAGTCTACAAAAAACTGGGAGAAAAGAATGTTTGAAAATACTTTTAAAATAGCAAATAAGTCTGGAGTTATCCCTAAAATGCCATTTTTCTCTTGTCCCAACCCCCTGATGACCAAATTGAATCTCAAATAAAACTATTAAAATTAAATTTAAATCTCATTTTTATTGGTGTCATTTTTTCATTGATGTCTCTTATAATTGTAGGAACATTTTTTTAAATCAACATAATATTTTAAATAGTAATTATTATGTATTGAACATGTCCCACAACAACCCTGTTAGCATAACCTTTTTAGCTGGTAGAAGAAAACAGTGAATCACATGATACGCTGGAATTAACATCATCAAACAGTTTTCCAAAAGAATGGGTAGAGCAAAGCTATGTCCTCTCTTCTGTTTTTCATATTTTCATAACTTTGTCAGTCTTGATTGAATGTCTCACTCTACCTCATGCAACCCTTTTATGCATATTATCAGGATAAGATAAATTCTTTTTACTTTTTTTCTTGACTTTTTTCCATCAGTCAGTTTGTCCTCTTGGTCAGCAGTAACAGCTAGATAAATATCTAGCTTCTACTCCTGAGAAAAAGCTAACTTTAGCATGGATTAGCAACCCTGTTACTGTGATTAGAGTAGGGTTAGCAAACAACAAATAAAACACAGAATAAAAATGGCACCATTGATGTGTAAGCTGAGCCAATAAAGTTTTTGATAGTTTATTACCTATTACTGATGAATATTTAGCAGAAAATTGTAAAAGAGAAGGTTTATTTTTTAAAAATTTTGAAGCCCAAATGTCCTCCAATTCTTGAGTGGCCCATGTATACTGGAATTACCAGATATGTATTCTCCAATACAAACCAAAAAAATAATGTCCTGACATAGATTCATAGGTTAAAAAAGTACCCCAACACCCTGTGCAGGGTATCAGAAACCTCAAATGTCAAGTGTCTGTGGTTAAAAACAAAAAGCAAAAAAAAAACCCAAACACACAGCCAGCCTGGAAGACATATCCTCTAACTCTGCAGCACATGTCATGTTTTGTTAGAACATTCAATTAGTTACTGCTAAAGTTTTAGTTTTTCCTTTTTCTCAGGGACACGTGGGAAAAGAAGCCCGTCTTTGTTCAACGCAAGAATCCAGATTACTACAAGGGCCTGTTCTCCACTGCAGAGTTTGATTGTGTCCTGAGAGAGGTAACTATGTGAAGCGTCACAGTGTGAATTTGAAAGTTAGATTTTTAAAAATGAGAACACATAAAAAAGTGTAGGATTCAAGGATGACACTTAGTGGTGGTTAAAAAGTGAAGCAGTTACTTTCCATCATTTAAGAAATGTCTTTTTGCACTGAATGAGTCAGACAAAGCTAGATTTTGTTGAATGATTAATAGTGAGAAAGAGCCTCTTCTAAACCCTTAATTGAATAGACTAAGAACTATTCAGAAGAGTTCTTTGTGTTTTGGTTGTATTTTTTTAATTTATAAAGAAAATGAATTAATGCCTGAATAAAAACTTAAATGACAAAGATCTTGATTCATAACTACATGTTTGTGTTGTCTCGTTTCAGGAGGATGTTCAGTATGGAGTGAACCTGGATGTCACGAGCTACACTAATGGCAAGAGAGAAACACACAATCCTCCAGGGAGAGCTTTACCATTCACTGTGTGGGACTTCTATGAGGTAAGGTTATTTCTAATGCCAGATTACAATACTAGTTTCTAATAATTTGGTCCATTGTAGCATATAAGCACTCACTTTCTCTGTGGGGTCATTTAAGTTTATTGCCATTGCCATATTTTCTAGATGTACACTACTGTTTAAAAGTTTGGGGTCACTTAGAAATGTCCTAATTTTTGAAATATTTTTTTTTCAATGAAGATAACATTTGATGGATCAGAAATACAGTCTGGACATGGTTAATGTGGTAAATGACTATTCTAGCTGAAAATGCCTGATTTTTTTTTTAATGGAATACCTACATAGCGATACAGAGGCCCATTTCCAGCAACCATCACTCCTGTGTTCTAACAGTTCATTGTGTTAGCTGATGGTGTTGAAAGGCTAATTGATGATTAGAAAACCCTTGTGCAATTATGGTAGCACATGAATAAAAGTATGAGTCTTCATGGAAAACATGAAATTGCCCCAAATTTTTTAACGGTAGTGTACATTTATGTACACTGCCTGTCCAAAAAAAAAGTTGCCACCTGGATTTAACTAAGCAAACAGGCAAGAGCCTTCCATTGGATAATTACTGCGGTGATAAATATGTTTCAGCAGACAACAACCTTTTTAACCCTAGCTGATGCAGTGAGTAGCTTCTTATTTCTTAAACAACCATGTTGGAAGACAGATCCTGTGGTCATGGAAAGGATGTTAATCTGTTTCAGAAGGGTTAAATTATTGGCCTGCTTCAAGCAAAGAAAACAACTAAGGAGATTTCTGAAACTACTAAAATAGGGTTAAGAACCATCCAACGCATTATTAAAAACTGAAGGATAGTGGTGAACCATCATCTTCAAGGAACAAATGTGGTCGGAACAAACTCTTAGATGATCATAGGAAATCAACAGTAGAACTCAAGGCTATGTTTAATAGTGAAAATAAGAGCATTTCCACATGCACAGTGCAAAGGAAACTCAAAGGATTGGGACCAAACACCTTCGTAGCTCTAAGAAAACTACTGACCATTGAGGCTAATCAGAAAAAAAGGCTTCAATTTGCTAGGTAGCATAAAGATTGGACTCCGGAGCAATGGAAGAAGGTCATGTGGTCTGATGAGTCCAGATTTACCCTGTTCCAGAGTGATGGGCATATCACAGCAAGAAGAGAGACGGATGAAGTGATGCTCTCATCATGGCTAGTGCCTACCAGCCTGTGGGGGTTAGGGTTATGAGCTGGGGTTGGTCAGGCTCAGCAACATTATGTTTCCAAAGAATGAGGTCAGCTGACTACCTGAATATACTGCATGACCAGGTCTGTCCATCAATGGAGTTTTTCTTCCCTGATGACATGGGCATGTTTCAAGATGACGAGACCAGAATTCATGGGGCTCACATTGACAATGAGTGGTTCAGAGAGCATGAGACATCATTTTCACACATGGATTGGTCTCCATAGAGTCCAGACCTCAGCCCCATTGAGAATCTTTGGGATGTGCTGGAGAAGACTTTGTGCAGCGGTCTGACTCTCCCATTATCAATACAAGATCTTGGCAGAAAATGAATGCAACTCTGGACAGACATAAATGCTGTGACATTGCAGAAGCTTATCGAAATGATGCCATGGCGAATGTGTGTTGTTCTCAGAGCTAAAGGCAGTCCAATGAAATATTAGAGTGTGCGACTTTTTTTTTAGACAGGTAGTGTACTAAGCAATGCATAATATTATTTTAAAAATGAACTTCAGTGCTGCAAGCAAGCAGCATTTTCCTGTTTGGTGCATTAACCGTATCAGGACACCATCTGCACAGCGGCCTCATTGCAGATTAGTACTTGTCATCCTATCTCTGTTTCCTAGAGTGGCTGCTCCCTTCGTATGCTGAATCCTCAGGCTTTCTCCTCCACAGTGTGGAACGTGTTGTCCATCCTCCAAGAGCAGTTTGGCAGCATGGCAGGAGCCAATGTGTAAGTATTTGTACCAAAAATCTGTCTTAAAAAACTTCTTTCTTTCAGTGTTAATGCGTGCTTTGTTTAACCAGATACCTGACACCACCTGGAACACAAGGATTTGCTCCACATTATGATGACATTGAGGCATTTGTGGTTCAGCTGGAGGGGAAGAAACACTGGCGAGTGTACAACCCAAGGTGAAACACTAGGAAACTTTTCAAAAGATGTTGGAGTTCACACTTGTGCTGTATTTAACAATACATAAAAAAAATGTTTTATTCATTTATTTAACACCTCATTTTCATGTCAGTGAATCTAATACTATTGTAGTATTTGTTAAACCAAGATTTAAAAAAAAAATTGAAGCAATGTAAGTTTTAACTTGGTAAACTTGCATAACAGGATAGATGTCATGTCTGTGTGTCTGTGTGTGTGTGTGTGTGTGTGTGTGTGTGTGTGTGTGTGTGTGTGTGTGTGTGTGTGTGTGTGTGTGTGTGTGTGTGTGTGTGTGTGTGTGCGTGTGTGTGCGCCCGGTGGTTTTCTGGATATTAGGACAGATGACGAGGTTTTGCCTGTGCTTTCAAGTCGTGAGTAAAAATTCTATTATTGCAGTATTTATTGTTTTATTTTTTGTAATGAAAGAAATTGGTCTCACTTTGCCTAAAGTAATTCATAAATAATTCCAATTATTCATTTAAATTATTTAGAATATTGGCAGAGATTTTTCAGAGATGAAAGCTTTTTGTTTGCCGTACAGCAAACTTTATTGAGGCAGACATTGGGAAGCCAATCCTGGATGTTGTGCTAGAAGCTGGGGATCTCCTCTATTTTCCCCGGGGATTCATCCATCAGGGGAGCTGCCTACCAGATGCACACTCTCTGCACATCACCATCTCCTCTTTCCAGAAGAACAGCTGGGGCGATCTGCTGCAGAGAGTAAAAAAAAACTTTCATCCTTGTTGTGTCATATGCCTGCAGAAAAAGACAAAGGCTGCAACCTCACACCTACACTACCAGTCAAAAGTTTGGACACACCTTCTCATTTAATGTTTTTATTTATTTTCATGACTATTTACATTGTAGATTCTCACTGAAGGCATCAGAACTATGAATGAACACATGAAATTATGTAGTAAACAAAAAAGTGAAATAAGTCAAAATATGTTTAATATTTTAGATTCTTCAAAATAGCCAACCCTTGCTTTGATTACTGCTTTGCACACTCTTGGCATTCTCTGGATGAGCTTCATAAGGTAATCACCTGAAATGGTTTTCCAGCAGTCTTGAAGGAGTTCCCAGAGATGCTGAGCACTTGTTGGCCCTCTTGCCTTCACTCTGTGGTCCATCTCATCCAAAACCATCTCCACTGGGTTCAGGTCAGGTGACTGTGGAGGCCAGGTCATCTGATGCAGCACTCCATCACTCTCCTTCTTGGTCAAATAGCCCTTACACAGCCTGAAGGTGTGTTTGACATCATTGTCCTGTTGAAAAATAAATGATGGTCCAACTGAACACAAACTGGATCGGATGGCATGGCGCTGCAGGATGCTGTGGTAGCCATTCAGTTTTGAATAAATCCCCAACAGTGTCATCAGCCAAACACCATCACACCTCCTCCTCCATGCTTCATGGTGGGAACCATGCACATAGAGACCATCTGTTTACCTTTTCTGTGTTGCACAAAGGCACAGCGGGTGGAACCAAAGATCTCAAATTTGGACTCATCAGACCAAAGTACAGATTTCCACTGGTCTAATGTCCATTCCTTGTGTTTCTTGAACCAAGCAAATCTCTTCTGCTTGTTGTTTTTCCTTAGTAGTGGTTTCTTAGCAGCTATTTTTGACCACAAAGGCTTGATTGGCACAGTCTCCTCTGAACAGTTGATGGAGAGGTGTGTCTGCTACTAGAACTCTGTGGCATTTATCTGGGCTCTAATCTGAGGTGCTGCTAACTTGCCATTTCTGAGGCTGGTGACTTGGATGAACTTATCCTCAGCAGCAGAGGTGACTGTTGGTCTTCCTTTCCTGGGGCGGTCTTCATGTGAGCCAGTTTCATTGTTGTACTTGATGGTTTTTGCAACTGCATTTGGGGGGATACATTCAAAGTTTTTGCAATTTTCCAGACTGACTGGCCTTCAGTTGTTAAGGTAATGATGGACTGTCGTTTCTCTTTATGTAGCTGATTGGTTCTTGCCACAGGATGGATTCTAACAGTTGTCAGACAGGGCTGTCAACTGTGTACCAACCTGACTTCGGCACAACACAAATGATGGTCCCAACCCCATTAAGAAGGCAAGAAATTGCACAGATTAACCTTGACAAGGCACACCTGTGAAGTGAAAATCATTTTAGGTGACTACCTCATGAATGTCATCAAGAGAATGTCAACAGTGTTCAAAGCAGTAATCAGAGCAAAGGGTGGCTATTTTGAGGAATCTAAAATATAAAACATATTTTGAGTTATTTTACAATTGTTTGCTAGCTACTTAATTCCATATATCTTGCATCATAGTTTTAATGTCTTCAGTATGTATCTACGATGTAGAAAGTAGTAAAAATATAGAAAAAACATTGAATGAGAAGGTGTGTCCAAACTTTTGACTGGTAGTGTGTATTGTGTCTTAACCTTTCTTAGCCTGATTATCTTTTTTTCCCATCTTTTCATTACCTGTTTAACAGTTAATAGTTTATATTAATCTAATGAAAGGTCACGTTTTTACTGCTGTTTTTTCAGTTGGTTCCAGCAGCGTTAGAAATCGCAATGGAGGAGGATGTGGAGTTCAGACAGGGTTTACCTCTGGACTACCTGACATACATGGGAGTACAGAACTCTGACAAGGTGATTATTAAAGTGGTCTTGCTTTACTGTTCATTTGCGGCCACGAATTACCCAACTAATAAGTGATGTTGTTCTTGCACAGGAGGACCCACGCAGGGAAAAATTCTTTTCACAAATTGCGAGTCTGATGAAGAAACTAACGAATTACGCCCCAGTAGATGCTGCTGTCGATCAGAAAGCCAGAGACTTCCTGCATGACTGCCTGCCTCCTGTGCTTTCTCCAGGTATGTGATGGGAAGGAGAACATTGTAATACTGCATTAAAGGACAGCTTGGCGTACAGACCATTTTTATTTCAACCCTTAGATGCATAAGTAGGTCAAATATGACCCTGTAAGGTCATTTTCTTGCAGTATCTTAGTAATGAAAAGTTTTTACCATTTCATATTCCAGCTATTCCTCAGAAAACATGTTTTTTTGCTATCATGCATTTACATTTTTAAGTTCCCTTTTATACTTTCAAAGAAATTGTAATGTTTCTATTACTACCCCAAGCTGTTTGTCCCTGATATCATAGAAGAGGTGATACAGTGTATAAACTTGGAGGGATGGAAAGTAGCAACAGGAAAAGAATGGAAAAATGTCAGCAAAATGGATAGACATTCTTCTATTGCTGTTCAGTGTAATATTCTTCCTTTTCAATTATCAAAATGTTCAAAATCCACCATAAAGTGAAAAATAAACATATTTCAAATGTAAAATCATTCTTGTGTGGACAAAGATATAATACAAACAATAAAAGAAATTATTATTTTTATCCAAAATGACAAAAAAGGCTTATGAAAGAGTGTAGGGTCCAATCATTCGTGCATCTAAGGGTTAAGAAAATCATACTATCATTCACAGATGAACTGGCCAGCAGTGTGCAAGGAGCACCGGCTAGATGGGAGAATGGACAAGTTAAGGATGTGGATATTCACATTACAACCCAGACTCAAGTCAGAGTTCTTCGTGCCGGGTGTGCCAGGTAATACAACTAGCAGAAGCAATAGTTTCCTTTACTCTATGTTGTGAGTCACACACTGAAGCGGAAATGTAATCAGTTGATTTGGCTTTTATGCTCTCTCCTTGCCAGGCTATGCAGTGATGGAAATGCTGTTCATCTTTACTACACCACAGACAACTCAAGAGTTTACCACAAAGAGGAGCTCAAGAGTTTTGAAATAAAAGCAGAGGTGGAGATCTGCTGATCTGTGTTTCTAATGTCATGTGTGGCAAATAGTTTCCTAAAGATTGTGTTAATCTTCTGCTTTTTCTTGCAGCATACAGATGCCATGGAGTTTCTGATACATTCATATCCCAACTTTGTGACAGTAGGAAGCTTCCCATGTGATTCTGTGCAGGAAAGGGTAGGTTTTTACATTCACCCTATCAGTTCTCTGTAGGGTTGTGGTTTCTGGGAGATGGAGAGGGCTCTTGCATGTGACAGTTTACATCAGGGCTGTGCAATACACTGTTTCAGCATCAGCATCACCATGTGCATTTGGGCAATACTCATCGCAGGAGATGTGAAGTCAAACACTTCATGGCTAAGTTTTGCAGCTTGATACAAAAAAGTTTATATTTTACATGATTCATTTACAAAATAAGCCTGTGATAGAACCTTATTTACGCTAATTAAAGGGTTCTTGGATACAAAGGTTGTTTTTTTTTTCGTTCTTTCAAAGACAGAGTTTGTTGATGTGCACAGCCAATTGAGAAACTGCCAACATTTACATCTACTGTACGAAAATATTTCAGCTACACACAGGATATGTTGACCAATACAGGTTCTCTGTCAGCATTGTCTTTGAATATTTTCCATTACACGAGGCAGCTTATTAGTTTGACTATTTAAAACAGCAGCACAAAGCTCTATATGACAAGTGCAAAGCCAAATCCAAATGCCATGTAAAGCTAAAAAATATTTTGGATGCCTTTGCCAGTTTTATATGAGAAAGTTACCAAAGAGCTTCTTTTCTATACAGGTACACTCCACCTCAAGCATTCTTGAAAGCAATTTTGTTGTTATTTGAGTCACCTGGTCAGACTTCCTTTCTTCATCATATCACAATGTACACTGCAGAAAAAAATAAATATCAAAATGTCATTTTTTCCCATGCAGCCCTAATGTGCATGAAGCATATTAGAAATGGACACAACAAATGTCCTCTTCTCTAAAGCAGTAGTACTTACACTACCATTCAAGAGTTTGGGGTCATTTAGAAATGTCATTTTTGAAAGAAAAGTATTTTTTTTTCATTGAAGATAACATTAAATGAATCACAAATACAGTCTAGACATTGTTAATGTGGTAAATGACTATTCTAGCTGATTTTTAATGGAATACTTACATAGGGCCTACAGAGGCCCATTTCCAGCAATCATCACTCCTGTGTTCTATTGGTGTTGTTGGTGTTAGCTAATGGTGTTGAAAGGATAGCTGATGGTTAAAAAACCAGGAATAAAAGTGAGTTTTCATGGAAAACATAAAATTTCCTGGGTGACCCAAACTTTTGAATGGTATTGTATGTCTACATGATGTTTTTACACAATAAAATAATTTAAATTACCGATATTTGAGACATGAAGTGAAATTGTTAAAATGATGGTTTTCATTTTTTTCTCCAGATTGCTTTGGCTGAACTGCTTTTTGAGAAGGGGATTATCCACAGTGCAGAACCTCTGTAGTGGCCATAGATTCCTCAGTCATGCTGATTGCGTGAATGGATTCAACTTAACTTTGTACCAATAACACCTTTGATGTGAAAAAAGTTTTGTCTCAAGGAGTCTTTATTAATGGTATAGGAAGTGGATAAGTTGTGTATTGATTTGTTGTCTGTTCAGCTTAATTTGAACCATTTTTTTAAAAATTCAATGTGTTGTGTAAAAAAATATTTTAAAAAAATCACTGACGAGTACCACATTTTTTGATGAGAACATGTTTATTACTGGTTGATACAACTCAAACGTAGAGGTGCGGGAGTCCTCTTAACTATTGCAATTGAATGGGCCACCCATCAATCATTCACACCACAGGTACAAGGGCTTTTCAAGCAGAGGGGAGTCTACTTCCAGGTCACCTCCTCGCCAGGCTTCAGCTCCCTACAGGGAATAAAAAAAAAAAAAATCAGAAGTTTCATAAGATTGTGCACTGACCTCAGTTGGGATACAGCTGCCTTTATTCTAGTCAATTCAATCTTCCAAATTTTACTTGAAATACTAAATAGGTTCTGACCGGACTGCTTTCTATCATAATCAAATACACAATATTTCCCCAATAAGTGTCCCTCCACTGAAAAGCATGTTTTGGTCAGTGTTATGACTCTTGGATGTTTGACGTTCACTGGACAGAATGAAGTTTGATGCTAAAAGACTGTTGGGGGGGTATCTGCTGAAAGTGAAAAGTTCCTCTGAGCTTACCTAAAATCTAAGTTTAAGACATATATTTGGTTTGGAAGTCCACTCTGGTCAAATAGGCAACTTACACAAGTGTGATGTAGAAACTTGTAGTCAGCGTTGCACTTCTATTGACAATATACGTCCTCTGATATAGGAGGATTGTCCAGTGGTTGAGCTTTCAAGATGAAAAATATTAGCATATTTATAAACTCTGGATTTTTTTCAATGAGAGTAGGAGGAGTAGGTGTCATTTTAGGAATTTCTAACCAGGCAACCAAGCCTTTTTTATTCAAAAGTGTATATTATTCAAAGCTGAGTATTTGTGTGTATAATCAAACATATCTGGAGGAGATCTTTAAATTGTTTTTACATCAGAACTGCACCAAGTTTTGTTCTGGCTCAGACAAACTGGACAAATCAGGTAAAACAAAGCAAAAATGGAGGCTAAATTCAAGTTACAGTTACTACTCTGTAAATTAATATCTCAGGTGTGTCAAATATTTATCACTGGGTTTTCCAAAGTAGAGTGACAGCATATTTACACACATGGACAAAATTGTTGGTACCCCTCAGTGAAAGAAAAACCCAGAAGGGTCACAGAAATAATTTGAATCTGGCAAAAGTAATAATAAAAATTCTTTGAAAATTAACCAGTGAAAATCAGACATTGCTTTTGAACCGTGGTTTAACAGAATTATTTTTTAAAAACTAAACTAATGAAACAGGCCTGGACAAAATTGATGGTACCCTTAACATTTTGTTGCACAACCTTTTGAGGCAATCACTGCAATCAAACAATTTCTTTAACTGTCAATGAGACTTCTGCACCTCTCAGCAGGTATTCTGGTCCACTCCTCATGAGCAGACTGCTCCAGTTGTCTCAGGTTTGAAGGGTTCCTTCTCCAGACGGCATGTTTCAGCTCCTTCCACAGATGTTCAATAGGATTTAGATCAGGGCTCATAGAAAGCCACTTCACAATAGTCCGATGTTTGTTCCTTGTCCGCCTTTTGTCCAGGCCTGTTTCATGAGTTTATTTTTTAAAACAATTCTGTTGAACCACGGTTCAAAAGCAATGTCTGATTTTCATTGCTTAAGTTTCATTGATTTTTTATTTATTATTACTTTTGTCAGATTCAAGTTATTTCTGTGACCATTGTGGGTTTTTGTTTCATTAACCGAGGGGTACCAACAGTTTGTCCACGTGTGTACAGTTTACTGTTCCATCTGCAACTCAATGTGTTGCCTTTGTCAGTAAGATATTTGCTGACTTGGAAAAAAAACATGCACACTAATGCATCTAAACTTATACATGGTAAAAAAAAAAATCATCATGTGACTTAAATGGCATATAATCTTTACGTCACTGGTAGAACAAGTGCCCTCCAGGTACTTATTTTGTTTAACATGAAGATCAATTTTTTTTTTCTTACCTTCTGAACAAAACACTCTTATTCCTGAAAGCTGTCAGCTTCTGGTCCTGTTGTTTGTCAAGGTACCATCCAATCACAAAGCCCATAGGAACGAATATGTGTGCCCAATACTCGCGGGCAACTGCAGCAAAATTCACCATGGTTCCTGCTAAAAGAATCAAAAGACAATATAACTTGCACTACCGTTCAAAAGTTTGGGGTCACTTAGAAATGTCTTGAAAATTAATCAGAAATATAGTCTAGACATTGTTAATGTGGTAAATGACTACTCTAGCTGGAAACGGCAGATTTTTAAAGGAATATCTACATAGGGGTACAGAGGAACATTTCCAGCAACCATCACTCCTATGTTCTAATGGTACATTGTGTTAGCTAAAGATGTTGAAAGGCTAATTCATGATTAGAAACCCTTGTGCAGTTATGTTCGTACATGAATAAAAGTGTGAGTTTTCATGGAAAATACGAAATTGCCTGGGTGACCCCAAACTTTTGAACCTTAGTGTACATTAAGCAGCAATGACTATATAGTATAGATCTGAAAAACCTAAGCTTACATTAGCAGTTAGAGCTGTGCTAAATACTTACAGAATAAATTTACTACAGTTAGTCGAAAACCTGTAGTTCAGATCATGTTACTTCTGTCGCTATTCTGCAGAGCAGACCTGGTAATGACAGCCCATCAACGCGTCATTTAAAAAAAAAAAAAGCACAGTAATGTATACTGGATACAATAAGGTACCCACATGACGTGCCACCATATTTTACACGATATCTACAACGTTTGCTGAAATAGCAGAGCTCTGTCATGTACGCTCCTAACTGTCACTGAATAAGAAATAAACCATTTAAAATGATTTCGTCTGGAGACTCTGAAGTCATCGAAAAGTTCTCATCTTTCGTGACAGTGTTTAGCTGGACATGCAAAAACGAAATGACACGATGACGAATTATTTCGGAGCACTCCGACATATTTATAAAATCTCTACAAAGCTAGTTTTTTTTAATCCCAGAACGGACTGCTCGTATTGGTTGCGAATGTATATGAATGCACAATTAAAACTATTTGACACAACGTGAGGAATTCTTTGGACATTTTATTGTTGCTAAGACTTAACATGCAAAACTACACTTTTTATGACACAGCGGTCACTTTAGAAAATATACACAGTGCCTACCCGTTACAACGCACAATTATATTATACAATTACATTATTTCTGCCTTCAAAGAGGAGCTAAATGCTGAAGCAATAGTTGCTCTACAAACTTCTAAAAACAATTTAAATGCACCAGCTAGCAATGCCTGGCTAGCTAACCTGTTAAGCTAGCTGATATTAGCAGTGGGTTTTAGGTTAAATGAAGAATACTTCTCTGTTCAAGTATTAAATGTGTGTCTAATACAGTAAACAGGTTAGAGTGCACTAACAGTAAAGAGAAGAGGCATTGGGGATTTAAAATATTACCTTCTGTTTTACCGACCTGCGGCCTTCAGCTCCTCATTCACCAAGGGAAGGACATTGGACAATACCAACAGTACAACTAAGACGTGATCATTTACTGAATCAAAACACAATTATTACTTACATAACCCTTGCCACGTGTTACTAAATACATTACAAAATAAAAATATTCAAATTCAAATCAAACGTATTCAAATACATTTTGAAGAATATAGCATTTTGTGTTTTGACATAAATTATTTTGTATTGACACCGCTATACGTGGTACGCTCCTATGCCCTTTCACACAAGATGCAGCGCCAAACATGTCTGCCTCAACATGTCTGCGTTAGTGTGTATTCAGAAACGCTAGCTAATATGTCTTAATGTTGGAATCGTAGCAAATCATCTTGTTTTTTTCTGTATCTAGAAGTTGGAGAGCGTTTAGGTTGTATGCTACACGGTATGTTGCACCTTTCTTTGTCGATTTCCCTACATCCACAAGCTAACATGTAGACAGCATGCTAAATAGGCTTTGCCGGGTAATTTGCTGGGCGAGCTAGCATCTTTAATTTTAATTATTTTACATTCTGTTCGTGTAACTAACTACACAGTGAACTAGACAGTGAAAACGTATGCGACGTCATGCTGTTAACTATTTCGTAAAATGCTATTTTAAAAGTCAGCTATGTTTTGTTTGTGTTTTGTCGCTCAGATTCTTTGAAATGAACGAGTTTTGTTTGCAGTTGCAATCGAAGACGTACAGTTAAGAGCCTCACAACTTAGGATTGTTTTGAATAACATATCAATCTAACTGTACTTTCAGCGAGACAACTGAGCAAAAATGACGTCCATTATCAAGCTCACAGCCGTGTCTGGAGTTCAGGAGGAGTCCGCTCTCTGTTACTTGCTGCAGGTGGATGAATTTCGCTTTCTGCTGGACTGTGGGTGGGATGAGAACTTTTCCATGGACATCATCGACGCTATGAAACGGTAAGTAGGAGTGCTTCTAGACATATTTCATAGGCTTGGCCAAGATTGGGATCCTGTATGTTATGACCCACAAAACAAAAAAACAGAAGTAATTTTGAGGAATTTTGTGACGCTGTTACAGTTTAGAAGCTAGTTGAAAGCTGTGTCAATGCGTGAATTCAGAAATCACATTTTGATAAACGTTGGTTTTTTGTTTTACGGTTAATTTTACTAATTGTTATATGTGCACTGACTAATGCCTATATAGATGATCACCCTTCAAAATGAGATGTTGCAAAGTATTTCAGGGGGAACGCCTTCAGCAAAACACACCTAGTTTATTTTTGATTTCAATATTGAAAATGCTGTCAATGTGTGATATAATCTAACTAGAGCCACTTATGGTACAATAAAATGTGTTTTCATTGTTATTTGTCTACCCATGCCATGTTTTATAGTTAACCTATCAGTCAGAGGGGTAAAGTTCTGTAATACGTCCATGCATGCAATAGTGTCACCGCTGCAAATTTCCTGCTGTGAATCAAAAAAAAAAAAAAAAAAAAAACTTGATATGACAGAAAAATATTTGGATTTAGTACACAGATCAAACTTTGACAGTAAAATATTTTCCAACTGTGAGTGACTCAGACTTTATTGTCCCTGTGGGAAAATTCTTTTCCACAGCACCATTCTGCTTGATTTGCTTTGACAGGACAGTACAAAAGTAAAACAAAAACACATTCTACAAAAGCACTGTTCAATATAAGTGTAGTTCTCACTCTGGCCAGATCACCTTGGCCTTTTGTTAAGGGTTGGTATAACACATGGGGTCATCTCAGTGTTCTGTATCTGTGTCCCGAGGGGAGGTAGTTGAGGTATATCCTGTTGTATTATGTTTGCAATTCATGTAATGGCCCTGTTGCTTAATTCTGTGAAGTTTGGTGTGGGAAGACCAATTATTTTGGAGGCTGTGGTGGTTATGTGTATGAGTTTGGTTTTGTTTGTAACAGAGAATATGTTATAGAAGCAGGTGGAGCAGTACAGGAGGATGGACTGGTCGATGCTTTGATACAGCAACAGAAGGAAATGGGGGCAACATGAAGTCCTCTTAGTTTACGGATGGCTGAGAGGCTTCTTACTAAGTGGCACTCAGGATTCAGCTCTGTGACAAATGATTTATCTTCAGCTGATGAATTGTGACTGTATGTGTGACAGCGCACCTGTCAGACGTGAAAAACGGAACACAGCGTCATTTGCTGTTAGATCCTGATCGATGCTATGTCCATGTTGTAAGTGATAGTGAAGTATTGTATGAAAAAGAAATTAAAGCTTGCTTCCAAGATGCTCATAGGAATTCTGTTGCTGCCTGCCGATGCAGGTATTTATCCTCAGAGGAAAGAGTCCTACAAACAAGTGGAAGTGACATACTAAATTTAATCTCCTGTTAATGTTTGGAGGTCTGTTTGTGCACCTCCATCAAATAATGGTATGTTAAGTTCTCTAAGATGGTTGCGGACTGACTGGCTGCAGCTATACACAACCATTAACGCTATGTTGGCTGTGTTCATTTGCACACTAGTCTCATTTAGCCAGCCCATTCTGTACTATATAATGATATGGCTGCATGACACTATCATACTGCAATTGGGGTAAATAAAACACACTGGATTGTTTTTATTTCTGTAAACCAATCACAGTTACAGTGAGATTTCAGGAGTGGCCAGTCCACCTTTGGAGGCGCGTCTGATGTCTCGATCTACAGTGATATTCATCATCTGATTACATTAGTCTTCCGTCTCTTCTTTGATTTTGAAATGTATGTGCTTGTTTATTTTCCCCTCCAGATATGTTCACCAGGTTGATGCTGTGCTTCTCTCCCACCCTGATCCCATACACCTGGGGGCCCTGCCCTATGCTGTGGGCAAACTAGGTCTTAACTGCACTATCTATGCTACAATTCCTGTCTACAAAATGGGTCAGATGTTCATGTATGATCTGTATCAGGTAAGTAGGGATGTGAGAAATGTATGTGAAGGTGTTTACTAACATCGCTTTGTTTCTTGTTTAAATGTCCTTTCCTTCTGTCACCTTAGTCTCGAAACAACAGTGAAGATTTTACACTCTTCACCCTTGATGATGTGGACTGTGCTTTTGATAAAATCCAGCAGCTGAAATACTCTCAGATTGTCAATCTGAAAGGTGAGTGACAGCAGACCATCATAAGTTAGGAGTCGTCCCATTTTATGGATGACTTATCACAATGTCTTTTTCAAATCTTTTTCACCTGACAGGTAAAGGGCATGGTCTCTCCATCACTCCTCTTCCAGCCGGACACATGATTGGAGGCACAATTTGGAAAATTGTGAAGGACGGGGAGGAAGAGATAGTATACGCTGTGGACTTCAATCATAAGAGAGAAATGTGAGAGAGACAATTCATACATAGGAAATGGAATAGTATTTGTAGTTTGGTGGTTCTCAGTCTGTGTACCTTTTACTCTGTCTATTCTAGTCACCTCAACGGCTGCACGTTGGAGAGTATTAGTCGTCCGTCCTTACTTATTACAGACTCCTTCAATGCTGCATATGTACAACCACGTCGCAAACAAAGAGATGAGCAGCTGTTAAGTGAGTATTATTCACAGGACTCTATAATGCTAATAGCTTATTAGCTAATATCTTATTGCACTGTCAAATATAAAACGTAAAACATTGTACAAGGTAGTCTAAAATACATAGCATGTGGCCGTGATATTCTTGTGTCTGATCTTGCATATTCCCTCTACCCTCCCCTTGTTTGTTCTCTCTAACTGCCATGTTCAAATTTTCTTGGAAAGGATGAATAATGCAGTGTATTATTACTACTATTATTATTAGTTTTTAAATGGGACAGTTTGCATTCATGAACATTTAAAGGTAAATGAGAGATTTCCATCTCGAGTCCCGTTTGCAGGTTAAACATTTTTTTTAAATTACCAATAACATTATACTATAACTGAACAAAGACATACAAACAAGCAACAACACATAGTGCACACAAACAGACAAAAGCTGTGGGATTCCTGGTTCGCGTCCCGGCTTTCCCGGGATCTTTCTGCATGGAGTTTGCATGTTCTCCCTGTGCATACATGGGTTTTCTCCAGGTACTCCGGCTTCCTCCCACAGTCCAAAAACATGCTGAGGTTAATTGATTATTCTAAATTGTCCGTTGGTGTGAATGTGAGTGTGATTGTCTGTATATGTAGCCCTGCGACAGACTGGCGACCTGTCCAGGTGTCCCCTGCCTTCACCAGAGTTAGCTGGGATAGGCTCCAGCCCCTCCGCGACCCTGATGAGGATTAAGCGGTGTATAGATAATGGATGGATGGATGGATGGATGGATGGATGTATGTATTGCACAAAGCCCACTTCTACACATTTAAAACAAATTACACAGAGTCCTCAAGAACAAGCCCCATCGACGGACAAACAAATTTACACAGTGGTAAGATCACAGATCTGATTTTCCAATTGCCATGCTTTGAGATGTTTAGTAAATGAGGTGAGATGCACTAGTTCACAAATTGCACTTGGTATAGAATTCCAGGTTTGAGATGCACGAAAGGAGAAAATAGACTGCCCAAAAGCACTTTTCCTCAAAGGTACAACCTGCTCAGTTTGATCTGCTGGATTTTTTTTTTTTAAAACAAATTCTTTGTATTTCTCTATTTACCTCTGAAAGCCAATGTAATGGAGACCCTGCGCGGTGACGGTAATGTCCTCATTGCTGTGGATACAGCTGGACGTGTGCTGGAACTAGCTCAGCTGTTGGACCAGATTTGGAGGACAAAGGATGCGGGGCTGGGAGCTTACCCTCTAGCTCTGCTCAACAATGTCAGCTACAATGTGGTGGAGTTCTCCAAGTCCCAGGTATCAATCGGTGATTAGAACTATTGATGGAATGTACTGTTCAGATTATTCAAATCAAACATTTTTCAATAACCTCATTTCATCTTAGTATTGGCACAGATACACAGTGGCAAATAATATGTAATTTTTGAATTTTCATTGTCATAATTACCTCGCCAAGGAACGACGGAATTATGTGACAATCGGCGTACGTTTGTCCGTCTGTTTGTTTGTCTGTTGGCAACATTACTCAAAAACGGACCAACGGATTTGGATGAAATTTTCAGGCAAGGTCAGAAATGGCACAGACCAAGTGATTAGATTTTGGCAGTGATGCGGTTTATAGTCTGCATCCACGGATTTGTTAAAGATTTCTGTATCATTGCGATCCCACTACAAATCCAACGCTGCAGACTTATTCATCAGAAATGACACAAGGAACAATTGATTAATTTGTGGAGGTGTTTTCGAGTCCCACCAATTCCCACCGCCCGCTACATATTTAGGTCACACGATTTGGTATCCATAAATAACGTACAAATGCATGACATGCGCCTGTGGTCAGCACAAAGTCATTTTGTTTGTGGGTAAATCTATATTAATTTGCCATGTTCTGTGGTGCTGTGATTTCTGCCACAATTTTTTTCAAGACTTCAGCCGTCTGAAATCATACAACTGAACAGCCTTGGTGAAGTACTGCGCTCTCTGAGTGCTTATCTTGTGTACAATCTGCTGATTCTCTGTAGGTGGAGTGGATGAGTGACAAGCTCATGAGGTGTTTTGAGGACAAGAGAAACAACCCCTTTCAGTTCCGACACTTGACCCTGTGCCACAGTCTGACAGACCTGGCCCGGGTGCCCAGCCCAAAGGTGGTACTTTGCAGCCAGCCAGACCTCGAGTCTGGTTTTTCCAGAGAGCTTTTTATCCAGTGGTGCCAAAACGCTAAAAACTCCATTATTCTGACCTACCGCACTACACCTGGAACCTTGGCCCGCTACCTCATTGACAACCCTGGAGAGAAGATGCTGGATCTGGAGGTGAGACTAGCAGTCACAATGCTGATTCACTGGGATTATGAGGGTTATGATTTATCTTCAATATAGCATTTTCCCACATGAAGCTCCTTTTGTTCACATTCAGACCCATCTGGGGATGGAATACAATGTGTCACTCTGTCATCTGCGCCATATCAATGTTTTAATATTTTTCATTGTGACAGGTGAGGAAAAGAGTGAAGCTTGAAGGCAAGGAGCTGGACGAATACCTTGAAAAGGAGAAAATAAAGAAAGAAGCAGCTAAAAAACTTGAACAGGCAAAAGAGTAAGTTCCTGTTGCTGTTCCTTTAGACACAGGATGAGTTGGTGCTTAAATTCTATTCTTGCTGATGCCTGCTGGTGTTACAATGCATTTGATCAGTCAGTTCACAGCTAAAACAGCAAATTGGATAAACATCTAACAGAAATGCAAATTGTGGTCTAGATTGCAAATCCAAAACAGGCTGTTTAAATGAAAATCTAAAAATAGGAGATGAGTCTTGACACGCTGAAGACAACATTTACACTCTGCTGCTGATCAAAAAATGCATTGGCTTCTCTTGGGTAAATCAAAATGGTGTGAACAGAATTAATGGGTTTTTTTCATGAATTTGCAGGGTCGATGTGGACTCCAGTGATGAGAGTGATATGGACGATGACCTTGATCAGCCAGCTGCAGTGAAGACCAAACATCACGACTTAATGATGAAGGGCGAAGGAAGCCGTAAAGGCAGTTTCTTCAAACAGGCTAAAAAGTCTTATCCAATGTTCCCCACACATGAGGAGAGAATCAAATGGGACGAGTATGGAGAAATCATCAGGTACCACAGTTTTGATGCATGTGAACATCACATTACAAAATGCAGGATTATGAGCCATTATCAATAAATGAATGTTGCACTTTCCAAGGTTAGAGGAATTTCTGGTTCCTGAACTCCAAGCCACAGAGGAGGAGAAGAGCAAATTGGAATCTGGGTTGACTAATGGAGATGAACCAATGGACCAGGATCTCTCTGTTGTTCCCACCAAATGCATTTCAAGTATAGAGAATCTTGAAATCAGGTCAGTGACCACCATGATAATGGAGCTTGTGACTAGAACTCAGCAGGTTAACTTCCCATATTACTGTATGATTACGAAATCCTGTCTTAACTCATGTTTAACGATTTTCAACCAACCTGCAATATTCAAAATTTTGACCCTGTTTTTGTGTGTTAACAGAGCAAGGGTAACGTATATAGACTATGAAGGTCGCTCTGATGGCGACTCCATAAAGAAGATTATTAATCAGATGAAACCCAGACAGCTGGTGATTGTTCATGGGCCACCAGAAGCCAGTTTGGACCTGGCCGAGTCCTGCAAGGCTTTCAGCAAAGACATCAAAGTGTACACACCCAAACTGCAGGAAACTATTGATGCCACCAGTGAAACACACATCTATCAGGTAGGCTGCAGTAAATACCTGTATAGTGTAATTTTTAATAGAGACAGTTAAGTTTTCTTTTTTTTTGATTAGGTATTCAAAATTGTAAATGTTTCAATCATAAATTTAAAATTCTGTAGTGAGCATTAAAACCTGATGAATGTCTTTGTCAGGTGATTTTTGAAATTTAAAGCCCCTCTACAGTCGAGCCAACATAGGGTGTCTGTAAATGTAAACTTCGAAAACTGGCTGGTGTCTTCATCCTATCTTTTTTTTTTTTTTCTCTTGGTGAAGGTGCGGCTGAAAGATTCCTTGGTGAGCTCTCTGCAGTTCTGCAAGGCCAAAGACACAGAGCTAGCATGGATCGATGGTGTGCTGGACATGCGTGTAGTGAAGGTGGATACCGGTGTGATGCTGGAGGAGGGTGTGAAAGACGAAGCAGAAGACAGTGAGCTAGCCATGGACATCACGGCCGATCTTGGCATAGACCAGAATGCCACAGCTGTGGCAGCACAGCGTGCCATGAAGAACCTGTTTGGAGAGGATGAGAAGGAGCTGTCTGAAGAGAGCGATGTGATTCCCACACTGGAGCCACTGCCTCCACATGAAGTGAGACGGGAAACAGAAGTTTCAGTATCTAGAAAGTTGTTGCCATGATACAGTATAATATTTGAATATTAGTTTTGGGTTTGGGGAAATATTTAAAAATCAATACACTACGGTTCAAAAGTTTGGGGTCACCCAGAAAATTTCACGTTTTCCATGAAGACTCACGTTTTTGTTCATGTGCTAACAGAATTCCACAAGGGTTTTATAATCATCAACTAGCCTTTCAACACCATTAGCTAACACAATGTAGAATTAGAACACAGGAGTGATGGTTGTTGGAAATAGGCCTCTGTACTCCTATGTAGATATTCCATTAAAAATCTACTTTTTAACTAAAATGGTAATTTACCACATTATCAATGTCTAGACTGTATTTCTGATTCATTTAATGTTATCGTCATTAAAAAAAAAAACTTTTCTTTCAAAAATAAGGACATTTCTAAGTGACCCCAAGCTTTTGAACAGTATTCTAGGTTGTAAGCTCAATATTGTCTCCACTGTGTTTGGAATAATTCTTTGTGTTGAAAGTGTTTCAGGTGTCTTTTGTCGTCATACTAATAAAACTGTGTGAGGCGCAGATGGGTTTAGTTCCCAGCTCCAGCCAGTAGACCAACACTATTACTATCATATTGCAGGGTGGTTTGACCAATGAGAGAGACAGATAAATGTTCACTCCTAAACAGATAGCCCAGGAATCTTGGCAATCTGAGAAGGAGTTGTAATATGATTCTGATAGTATGTGTCCAGAAGCATGTATTAGCAGTTGAGACAGCCCTTTGAGAAATGGTCTGACCAGCACCATATTCATTCTCCCCCTAGATTCCTGGGCATCAGTCGGTGTTCATCAACGAGCCTCGTCTGTCTGACTTCAAGCAGGTGCTGCTGAGAGAGGGCATCCAGGCTGAGTTTGTGGGAGGAGTGCTGGTATGCAACAACATGGTTGCCGTCCGCAGGGTGAGTGTCCTTGCCCCTGGCTAACTGATGGTACTATGTATTAGTTCCTTGCAATGCTACTCACCAGCAGCCCTCAATAGAGAAAGTGACCAGTACTAAAGACATACAGCTTGATTTTTTTTTTTTTCAAAACCTAGCAATGTGTGTTATTATGAGCACCTAATTATTGTTTGAACACTTGAAAACTAAATCTACTCATTTGCCTACACACAATGAAATAAAATACCAATACTGAATACGAAGTAGAACATTAAACATAAAAAGAAACAAATGCAGCCTGCCTGAGTAGGGTATAAAAACTCCAGTAAGAAATGAAAACATCTCACAGGCAATGCTCAACAACAAAAGGCAAAATAGGAGTGAGTCAGGATAGTAACAACAAACTGCTTAATTGACAAGAACTTAAAATAGATTCAACCCAGAAAGTGAAATCAAAGAGAGCTGGGACTGTTAAAGGAGCATGTGTTATTTAAGTGGGAAATCTAGATGTGGATTCATTAGACACTTTCATCCCAAGTCTGTAGAAAGGAAGGAATGGGGAACACGTATATGTTAGAGGTCAGCAGTGTGCTGTACTTATAGCTTGTGTATCTGTGTTTAAAGCTGCCACCTTGTTGTGTGAGGACCTGTATGACCTGTGCATCTTTTTTGTGCTCTGTCCAGACGGAGGCTGGACGCATTGGCCTGGAAGGCTGCCTATGTGACGACTACTATAAGATCCGGGAGCTGCTGTATCAGCAGTATGCTGTAGTATAGCAGCAGCAGTAGGACACGCCGCAGCAGAGCATACCCCATACCAGAGACAATCCTTTACAAGGACTGTACCCAGAGGAGGCGAGTGCTTCTCTGCCACATGAGCCGCTCCAGCTGTTTCAATGCAAATCTTGTTGTATATTTTCCTTTTTATATATTGTTTTTCCAGAAAACATTTTTTTTTATTTGTTAATTTACCTCCACTTCTCTTCCCACTGTACAGTCACATAATTAGGGATGCTCTTTGCCTTCTATTCTGGCAATAAAACTTTTTTCAATTATGCATTGCCATCAACATTTGTTACACATATCTACAGCATAGACTGAGTTAACCTTCACTAAAATGTGACTAGCATCATATGTACTGCTCTAGTCCGATGTGTCATAGTGCTGTCACGCCCTCAAATAATTGCTTGTAGACTGTAGTCTTGTACAGTTCTTTGTATCAAGACAACACTTAAGGGGCAGTCTAGGGAATTTAATATTTCACTTCTATAAACAGTATTTGTGGTATGCTGATTTTTAGGTTTTTTTGCATTGGATGTTCCAGAAAAGTAAATTCACCTTGATGCAAACTCTTTTTGAGAAGGTCTCGTTTTTGGAGGCCAAACGTGAGGGAAAATGGCATTATTTTATGAACGCTAGCAATCCTGAATCATTATTGTTGACTATGATCAGTAGTGGTACATAAAGCAAGACAGCTGCTTGTTGTTCAGTGTAGCAGGCTTAGCTACCTACGTAGTAAACTAAACCTAAGGTTCTGTGGTGGCGAAAGGTGAGAAAGTCACCCCCATGATGTGTTGGGTTTTGTGAAAGGAAATGCAAAGACATTCCTTAGCTTTGAAAATCTCACCAAAGGTATGCTCAAATTCAACATGAGTTTAATGACTGCTGTTTTTTTTAGGGGGGGTTTATATACACTTGTCAGGATTCTTGAGATTTTGGGCTATGTTCCTCAAAATGTGTCTCACAATTGGTGCATATTTAATGAGATATTAATAACTGCAAAATAAACAAACGGCTAATATCTGTAAAATTATTTTTTTTACTGATTCAAATACAGTAAAACTGTAACGTTCGAGCCACACATTGGAAAAGAACTAATCAGTACTATGTATCATTATACTTTTTTGTGTGATTTTACTTGATATTATCCTTAATTGACCAAAGCAGGAAGTAAAATTATACTTAAAAAATTATCATACCCACATCCGGTTTAGAATCATCAGTTAACTTCAGCATGTCTTTGAACTGTGGGAAGAAGCTGCAGCACCCAGTGAAAACCCACGCAGACACAGACAGACTCCAGGCCGAGATTGGAACGCAGGACCTTCTACCAGTGAGAGTGCTCCCCTAGGGGAGTATGTACAAATGGAATTTGTCTGATACATATGATATAAATCAGTTTAGTGCACTTCCTCTAAGTCCAATAACATGTTCCAGTGGGTATTACAGGTATGATAGAATATATGATCTGTGCAGTATTTTGTGCTTAAACATAAATCACACGTTCTGGGCACATGTGAGGCCTACATTAAGTAATTAAAAAGCAATTAAGCCTACATTAACATAGATAACACCTCATTTGCATATTCAATTATAACATTTCAGAAAATGTGTCAATGTAAATAATCAACTAGTGAAGGTCTGTAGTAATATCTTTTAGTAAAAAAAAAAAATTCTGCCCAATCCACCTGTCGCTCCCCCAATCTGACATTGGTCTGATGTGGAGTCATCCTTGATTGTTTGTGTAGAAATCTTGTTCTGAGTGTCCAGGGGTTGTGCCAATAACTGAAACACCTGGCTGCAAATCTGCATTTAAAGAACACAGACCATAAAGTAACAGATTCTCTTCTCAGATTTCCAACAAACTTGTCTTTATTGTTTTCTTGTTTTTGTCTTGATATTTTCAGCTCCCGCATCTATTCTTTTTATGTGTTTTATGTAGGGTTGTATTATCCCATAATGGTGGTTTAAATTAGTTTTCAGGCAGCTGCAGCTATACGCTAATCAGAAATTAGCATATAAAGTCATTAACGTTCTGACTTTTCTTCAGGGGACACATGCCTCTGGACCCTCCGAGTTGCAGCAGGTTCTCTCTATCCACGCATTGTTCTCACTGTTTTTATTCATTACATGTTTTCAGCACTGTACAATATGTTGAGCCTTTGGAATACCATAGCAACCTCTAACAGACATCAAATTTTCTTCACTTCAAGCTAATAATGCATTGTTGTGACTCAGTCTGCTGGCTAAGGGCCAGTGGTGATCAGGCAGCTTTGTCACACATGTTGTCAAAAATCAATTCTGGATCAAAACTTGGAGTCTTCAAAAGTTTTCAAGAAAGAGTCTTGAAACAGTCTTCAGAGTCTGATGTCAATAATGTTTATTCAATACAGAGGCTGTCAGAACAAACATGAGCAAAATCTCGAGATTTTAACTAACTACACAAAGCGTTACATCGTCTTATATACCTATGCAAACTTCTTCTAAACATTCCTCTTTCGTTCTGGAAGGCCACAACCCATCGTCTTAACACCCAGTCAGGATGTATATGATGTAATTGTTTCAAAAGTTAGACCACCACCTCTTTTTAATTTCTGCTAGGTTGGCATTATTTCTACTTAGCTCAGCGTGAGCTAGGTTTCAGCTCAGGAGTGCAGATGAAGAGAGGGCATGCACTGCAAAAACTCAATATCTTACCAAGTGTAGTTGTCTTATTTTTAATCAAAATGTCTCATCCCGCTTGATTTAAGATAAATTCGCTTAACAAGTGACATTTCAGCAAGATGGAGGGACTTGTTTTAAGAGAACGCATCTTAAATATCTTGTTAAGTCAAACAATCTTGAAATTATCTTGTTTTGAGTTGTATTTTACAAGAAAACTCAAAATAAGTTTAATACATCTCAAATTAGGAGGTTACATAAAAGCAAAAATCTATTTTTGAGTGAAAACTGCTTTTTTTTTTTTTTTTTTTTTTTAACCATGTTTGGCTTATTTTAAGACACCTAAGCTTGACAGTCCTGGTAAAATATAGCTTAAAATAAGTTTTCCCAGCTAATTTTAAGATCTCAATATTCTACATATCATATCTTATTTCAAAAAATCTTACCAAGCCCTTTTTCTCTTGTTCTATTGACAGATTTTTTCACTTATCTCAAGGTTAAAGTTCCTTGAAATAAGTTTTTTTCTTGTTTTGAGAGGGGCATTTTTTCCAGTGTGCACTTCTGGTCTGATGCCTTATATGGGCTCCTAGGCTTCCATGGGGTTTCCCCTTTCCACAGGATTATTTAGTGTATTCATACCTTCAGTTGACACCTTAGGTCTTCCAGTCTTATCATTGTTTGTAGTCTATCCCCACTGACTGAGAGTGAAGGCAGGGGACCCCCTGGACAGGTCATCAGTCTATCATGGGGCTACATATAGAGACAAACAATCACACTCACATTCACAGACAATTTAGAGTTACCAATTAACTGGTGCATGTTTTTGGACTGTAGGAGGAAGCTGGAGTGCCCAGAGAGAACCCACACATGTACAGGGAGAACATGTAAACTCCATGCAGAAAGATCCTAGGAAGGTGGGGATGGAAACCAGGGATCTTCTAGCTGCAATGCGACAGTGCTAACCACCAAGCCACTGTGCAGCCCAAGGATTGACTAAAGGATGGAAA